>NC_042617.1:292615098-292921393 GCF_901001135.1 Rhinatrema bivittatum | reverse complement strand
CCTGTTCACAAGAATGCAAAGCAGTCTTATCCACTACAAAGACTGCATTAGCAACTGTTCTAGTATTGGTTGGACCAAACTATAACCAAAGATTTGGGGTACAGATGCCTCAACTTATGGTATTCTCAGTCAAGTGGACAGCAAAGGAGAAGAATACTCCATATCTGAGACAGAAGCTCCTGCAAATAGAGGTGGCCTATGCTGCTGTTGTCAAAGAATGCCTGGTCTTATTGTGAGCCCTTAAAAAGACAAAATCTTTTATATATGAACAGGACGTCACCGTCATCACAGATCATCATCACTTAGAGAAGATAAGGCCATCGCGGAAAGATTAAATGATTTCTTTGCTTCGGTGTTTACTGAAGAGGATGTTGGGGAGGTACCCGTAATGGAGAAGGTTTTCATGGGTAATGATTCAGATGGACTGAATCAAATCATGGTGAACCTAGAAGATGTGGTAGGCCTGATTGACAAACTGAAGAGTAGTAAATCACCTGGAATGGATGGAATACAGAAGACAGACACAGAGAGAAGTTTGTGGGAAAACGGGCGCTAAGTGTTCAGTGCCCGCTTTCCTAACGCATGCGTTACAGTATTTAAATGAGGGGTCGCACTAAAAAGGAGTTGCTAGGGACATTAGCGCCTCCTTAGCAGCAGAAGCCCAGGAGAGGTGGCTGTCAGCAGGTTTGGAAAACGTACACTCAATTTTGCGAGCGTCTGTTTTCCTAACCTGTTACAGCCACGGGTTAGGAAAATGGACATTCATAAAACTGAGCGTTGGTTTTCCTAACCTGACCCTCCGGCACATTTTTATTTAACCTTTTGGTTCCTCTGACTTAGGATGTACAGAAAAGTAGTATTTTCTGCTTTTCTGTGCACTTTTTTGGGCTGCTCAGAAATTAAGGCCTGCCCTTGGACAGGTACTAATTTCTGAGTATAAAATGTGCGGATCAGGTACACATTTTTTTTTGTATCCCAGGCGAATAACTAATAGCTTCATCAACATTCATTTGCATGTGACGAGCGCTATTAGCTTCGGGGAGGAGTTGGATGCATGTTTTAGATGCTCTAAACCCTTATTGTATAAGGCGAGGCAGATGCATGTCCAATACGCGTGTCCAACCGTGGGTAAAACAGTGCGCTCAGCTGAGCGCACGTTACCGAATCGGCCTGAGAGAGAGGCATAGACACAAAATCCCCAGGCACAGACAGAGGCATAGACACAACACCCCTAAACACAGGCAGACTCACCCCACCCGGATACAGAGCGAGACAAAGGCAGACAGACCACATCACACACAGACAAACCAAAGCCCATCAGACAAACAAAGACCTGTGCTCCAAACTACACCCAGGCAACACGGCCCACGTACCACAGTGGTAAGAGATGGCAAAGTTTTTTAAAAACTTAGGTGACAGCCTAAGGGGTAGATTTTCAAAGGATTACGCGCGTAACCCCGAAAACCTGTTCCTGCGCGCGCTGCCGAGCCTATTTTGCATAGGCTCGGCAGCGTGCGCAAGCCCCAGGACGTGCGTATGTCCCCGGGCTTTGAAAAAGGGGTGGGAAAGGGGAGGGGTCGTGGGCATGGCGCCATTCCGGAGGCGGGACCGAAGCCTCCGGCACAGCGGCAGTGCCGGGGGATGTCGCGCCGGCAGCTGGCCAGCGCGCGCAAGATATGCCTGCCAGAGGCAGGCTTAAATAAGTAAAACAAGGGGGGGGGGGATTTAGGTAGGGCTGGGGGGTGGGTTAGATAGGGGAAGGGAGGGAAAGGTGGGGGGGAGCGGAAGAAAAGTTCCGATTTCGGAGCGGCCTTGGAGGGAACGGGGAAAGCCATCGGGGCTCCTCCTTGGGCTCGGCACGCGCAAGGTGCACAAGTGTAGTGCGCACAAATCTACCCCTAAATGTTTTAAGAGCTAAGAAAAACTCCATCCTACCCTGCCTAACTTTATTTTTGCTTCTTTCCTGTTTTCAGTAATTATTCTTTGTTTACTAATCTTTTTTATTTTCTCATGTTTTTATTTGCTTTTTTTTGTTGTTGTTGTTGTTGTTGTTACACTTTTTGCCTTAATTCTCTCTTCCCCACCTCCTCATTATCTCTGGCTTCTTTCCCCCTTCCCCTGGCCTTCCTCACCATCTTTCCCTCCCTGCAGGCAACAGCTGTAATCTCGCTCCCAGATTAGGGACCCGGCGGCAGCAGCAGGAACTGCTCCCGGGCTGAGGTCTGAGAGTGGCGGATTCCCCTGGGTTATGGAACATGGCAGTGGCTGCTCCCATGTCTGGTTCTGCCACAGCACAAGCAGCTCTTCCACCTGGCCCACTGAAAGAGACTTATGGCTGAGTTGCAGTGATACGACAGCATTCTTGTTGCTTCCTCCCTCTAGAGCTTACAGTACCTCCACATCGCCGAGACTCGACAGCATAGCCATTTTTTCCTTCCTCGATTGGGCAGCCAGTGGACCCCCTTTAGGATTGTCGAGGGCCCACCAGTTTGCTCATCCCCTAGTTTAGAGTGTCGAAAGCTCGCCCTTGGTTGTGGGAAGTTAATGATTTAAGCAATCCAGGGGGAGAGAGGCTTCAAGCACTGCAGTATGCGTTGGATGCTTTACCCTCTGCCTGGATATTAACTTTAAAAGGGCCCCAGCGGGTTTTGTTTTGGTGTGCATACCCATAAATAGTGACTGGGAACAGTCAATTGGGGTATAAGATTCCTGGGTACTCAGTGCTAAAACGGTTCTTGTGCTTGTATAATTTAATGTAATCCTCAGCTGGGCCTATTGCTTTTTCTGTTTTGTTTGAGTACCAACTGCCATAATTTTGCATTCAAGTAGCATGGTTATCTGTTATGTTTTTTACTTTGTCAAGTATTTCCGTTCTTTTCTTACAAGTTGTTGGTAAAATGATCAACTGTTTCCTTTGTTGTGGTGATTGCATATGGTGTGGGTGATAACTCATACTATAGGGAAAAGTGTGTGTGTGTGTGTGTGGGGGCAGTGAGGAAACTGGGACCCATGGATTTGAGGCACAGGATTTCTCTCTCCCAGTGCTATTCAAAAAAAACCCTCATCCCTCATTCTGCCCCTCTATCATAGGTGCAGGTGGGGTTTCTTCTGTTACAGCACACCTCTCTCCCTTAGCAGCAGGCAGGGCCGGCGCAACCCACTGTGCAAACTGTGCACTTGCACAGGGCAGTGGCCTGAAGGGGGAGGCGACCTGGGGGCCACAGTCAGCCCCAAGATGAAGACAATGTGGCTCAGGCCGCCACCTCCAGACCCCACCAGGAGGCCAAACACAGGACGAGGCCACTGCCGTGCGGTGGTTCCCAACCTGCCACATGGCTGAGTGGAAGGAGCTGCGGGCCACCCAGTGCTCCCAACCTGCCACGCGACTGAGCAGAAGGAGCTGCATGATCACCCTGTGCTCCCAACCACCGCGTGGATGAGTGGAAGGAGCTGTGGGCTGCCCAGTGCTCCCAACCTGCACACGGCTGAGCGGAAGGAGCTGTGGGATCACCCCGTGCTCCCAATCTTCCGTGCGGCTAAGAGCAAGGAGCTGCGAGGCTGTACAGTGGTCTCAACCTGCCAAGCAGCCAGAAGAAAAAAAGGCTGCGAAGTGATAGCCAAGCTCCCACATGGCAGAAGTGAAGAAGAGGAGGACCCGTGGCTGCCAGGAGAGTCCTTGGTGTGTATGTGAGAGAGGGAGCCAATATGTGTGTGTATGAGCAAAGAGGGAACCTGTGTACGAGTCTGAGCATGTGTCTGCATGTGTCTGAGTAAATGTGTGTGAAAGGGAGCATGCACGTGTGTGGGTGTGTGTCTGAGCATGTGGGTGTGACAGGGATCATGTGTGTGAGAGAGGGTAAGTGTCTGTGTGTGTCCATGTCTGAGCATGTGTTTCTGAAAGGGAGAATTGAGACCAGTAAAGAGACCAAGCTCTAGGGTTGATGGAGTAAGAGATCTCAATGGTTCTTTTTGAGCAATGAATTCTGCAGTTTATATCAGGAAAGGTTGTGGTATCCAAGCATAAGGTGGTCTCTGAAAGGGTGGGAGTCCACACCTGCCACTTCTCTTTATGTGTGTATCTGAGCATGTGTGTGTGAGAGGGAGGGTGTGTGACAGAGAGGCTGTGTGTGTGAGCATATGTATGTGTCTGAGCATGTAGATGTGAGAGAGATCTTGTGTGTGTATGTGTATGTAAGAGGGAGCATGTGTGTATGGGAAAAGTAGAGTGTGCCCGAAAGGGAACATATGTTTGTTTGTGTGTATGTATAGATATATATCTATATCTAGGAGAGAGGGAAGAGAAAGCTTGTACTTCCCTTTCCCACTAATCTACAATACCAAGGTGACTGGAAATTCAAAAAATTCCCAGGTATGGAGAGCATGAATCCTTATCCTTATTAGTTTTAATTTTTGGATATTATTTCATGTGTCTGCTGTTTTGAAATATTTTATTGGTATTTGGGCAATTTAAAACAAATTTTATATGAGTTTTTAATTATTGGATCTTCCATTCATCAGCTGTTTTGAAAAATTCTTTTTATTAGTATGTTTATACTATTATGATTTATGCATTTATTATATTTCTTGATTTTATTGTTTAATGGCTGAGGATTGGTGATGGCTGTTTTTCCATTGTTGCACAGCATACAGAGTCTGATTTGTGGGTTTCAATTCAGTTTTTGCCTCCATGTTTCTATTTATACTTTATGGTTTCTTTTTTCTGTATTTGGTGAGGGATCTGCCCATGTTCTGCATGTGTAGGCAAGGAGAGGTATTGTGCTAGCATTTTATGATCTATAGCACCTTAGTTTGTACTTTTTTCTTAATAGGAGGTGTATTGGTGTTTTAGGGCCTAGTGTAATACTTGCAGTGCTACCTTCTCATTGATAGGGTCCTTACTTTTTAAGTGCTGGCAGTTAGTGCTGTTTTGGTATGGCAGGCTTATTATATTTTAATTGTAATTCACGCATAGCTTTCTGAGGGTCAAGCCCACACCCAACACGTATTGCGGTAGTCCTAATACCATATGGGTTCTAAGTGTCTTTTTTTTCCTCCGTAGGGTTTTCTGGTTGGCAGCTGTGCATGTAGATATAACATTCATGCTGATTTTTTATTTTTTTTTAATCTCAGAAGACTGTACTTTGAATCTTCTTTTTCATGTAAAATCTATTATGAATGCATATTTGTAACTGTGTGTGTGGAGAGGGTGGGGGTGGGATGCAAGGGTATAAGGTTTGCTTAGGGCACCTAATACTCTTGCACTGGCCAAGGTTTCCGGGGGAGGGGGAGAAGTCCCGGAGGTGGTGGTGGGGGGGGGGTGACAGTTTTTAAAGTTTAAGTTGCTGGAAGGAGCTGGGCTGTTTTTGGTGGGCTCAAGACAGAGACCAAATGAAAATACAAAGGGGGGGGGGGGGGGGCAGCAAAAAGGCAGGAGGTTTTCCTGTATTACCTGAGAGGTGCTACAAAATATTCAGAAAATCAATGGACCTGTTTCTCAGCTCTGTTGTTATTTCCTCTTTTGCATTTATTCTCAGGTCTCCTTTCTTTTATGTCTTAATGTTTTTCTCATATTATTGAGAAAAAAAAATATCCGGATTTTGCTGAACTGCAACTCTATCTAAAAATTATATTTGCCAATATTTCTTCTCTGCTGTTCCTTGTTTTACAGGTACAATTAATCAATGAAGTAGACTGAATAAGAGACCTTGCAGAGCTGTTTTTTGGAATGACCAGTGCGATGACATTTCCTGTCCACTCTTCTAACATAATCCTTCTCAAATCTAGTCAATGAGAATCACCAACAGGTCTGGTTTTCAAGATATCTTCAATTAATATTTATGAGAATGATTTGCATATGTCTGGCCTAAGCACTAGTTTAATGCACATGCTCTGAAAACCAGACCTGTCAGGAAGCTCTCAAAGAATGGATTTGTGAGACACTGGCAGAAATGATCAACAGTGTTGTTACTTTATCCCAAGATTATCAGCAACTCCCACCTCCTTTGACTATTGCAGAAACCCAGCACAGGATGGCAGTCTCAGAAATGAATACTTTTTTTTTGTAGAATAGAATAGGAATGGGGGTCAAATTAGAAGCCTTGGTGAGCCTGAAATTCTGGACTGGAGTTGCCCGATCCTGTCTTTCCAAAATGTCAGTGTAGTGGAAGTCTGGTATCAACAGCATGTCCAGATGCCTAACATGGTTAATTTTGTATTTTCATTTACCCTTGAGGACCAGGGCTGGTCATCCTTGCTGGCATGGATTTAATCAGTTTGAACTGCTATAACTGCATGACTGCCATAAATGTGACTGACTGTTACAAATGAAGTATCCTGTTACCCTTTTCATCACTTGTGGCATGAACCTGGTATTTAATAAAATTCATTAGTAATAGCATACTTGTTTATACTGAGCCTCTCCCATATATTACCTTGTTTAGTTGTTCCAGAGTGGATCTGCTCTAATTTAGCCGTACTGTTACTGTACACACTGACTGTAGTTCCTGCAACTAGCCTTCATACAGGATTTAATTATATAACAATGCTTTTTTTTTTTTTTTTAGCTCATATGAAAAAAGGTTAAAAGTTTTGGTTGCTTATCATTTGATAAAAAAGTGGAATTTTCCTAAAACCCCAGCAGCAGTTTGGCCTTTGCTGCCATACTGGAGACCTGTAGTTGATTTTCAGGCCTGGATCATGGTCTCTGGAGGAGCTGAGAGTGGCACTGCAGAGGCAACATTCACAACTTCAGGGAGGGAGTTGTGTGCAACAGGCACATCTAGGCTTAGGGTTACACGTCTACTGGGTGCCAGAGGCAGTCAAGGTGTGAATCCTTGAGCTACAACACCGCCACTGCACTGGCTGGGAGATAAAGATGAGGACAAATAATAAAACTGGAGAAAAAAATCTCCTAGGTAGGTGCAAACGAAGGCTCCTAGAGCCACAGCTCTGCTGGGGTAGATTCTGATTGAACTGGAAGGCAAAAGGAGCAGGGGGACTAATGAGCATGTGCACACATGTAAGAAAACAACTAAGTGATTCTGAATGGTGAGGCACATTGAAATCCTTTTGGGTCGTTGCACATTTAACAGCCCCGTACAAATTCCTAACAATTTTGTCCAGATCGTGTGTTTTCAATCCAGGATTGCAACTGAGAAAACACTAATTGATTACTACTACCTGGATAAAGGACATAATTATAACTTGCTGCTGTCTCTGATCACTGGTTTGCAGCCTCACAGGAAGGCTCAGAGATTAAAGTGTTTGTGAAACCTCTGGAAATTTTTTCTTTTGGAATGTGCCAGATGTTTTGTGTGGATTTCTTGAAATGCCTCCAGCTGCGGAATGGAGGCTTGAGGGGAGCTCCTGTGCTTTTAGCACTATCAGCTGCAGGGGCAGAGCATAGTGAGAATCTGAAAATCCAAATGCTCTCCCATTGCCAGAACTGATAAAAAGCTGTTGCCAGGGGTTCTCCGATGTGCCTTAATTGTAAAAGAGAAGTGAATGATAGGGAGAAGAATGAGACCGATCAAGTTAGAAGGTTTAAAAGTTTCTGTGTTTATTGATTTTTTTTTTACATGTCATTATCTACCTCAAAATGTGCACATAGATTACTGTTTGTAAGTAGTTTAAAGAGACAAATCCTTTTTTCAGACTCTCAGAGCAGTGTAACAACTGGCAGCATACCCCCAAAGTTAAACTGAAATACTGTCACAAGCTATCCTTCAGGATTTGCAAGTCAGTACATGGGGAGGACATCTCCAGCTGCGATTAAACTGTTTAGCAGTATGAAAGGTGCTTTACGACTTTCCAGTCCTATCAGCTTATTGGCTGAAAATTACTGGGTTTTACATCGTTTCTGCTAAGTTAAAATAGTATACAAAGCTCAGGATGGGAATGTCCAAAGATGTCTACCAATTACCTGATATCGGCTTCGTATTTCAATTTCACAGACCTGATAGGGGCAAATAATTCTTGAAAGCAAGTCACACAAGAGTGCATGCCTCATTTACATAAAACAACAGGGTCTGGTGCATCTGCCCGGAAACTCCCAGCTTCCAACATCAGCCCTGAACCACCACCCACCCTTTCATCGCTCCACAAATGAAGACCAAGGAGCCCACGCAGTACTGGGTTATAATAAATTGCTTAGGCTGTAGGGGATAGATGTGGTATGTATGCTATCAGTGCATTTAACACAAATTCTATTATTAAAGTACTTTTTACTAACATTTTGTTACTGTTTCCTATTGAGTATGGAAAAAAAAAAAGCCCCAAAACTAAGGATGAAACATATCTTTCTACAGAAAAACAGCATAGACTGTTTTTTTGAGGCACAAGCATTTGAGGACAAGAGTCCACTTTGTCATATGCTATCTGATGAAGTGGACTCTGTCCTCAAAAGCTCATGGCTCAATAAATCTGTTAGACCATAAGGTGCCACTAGCTACTCCATATATGGCTACCTCTTCCAAAGTTTCTAGAGGAATGACTATGTAGCATACTGATCAAAAAGCAGAAGGAAAAAAATTACATATACACAATCAGGCCGATGCAGTACTGGTGCTTGGAAAACGGGCGCTCATCACTGAGTGCATGCTCTTCTAAATTGTGTTGATGCACCTCTCCTGGGCGCCCGATGTTATATTTAAACGGGCTGCCGGGGTAAAAAGGTGGTGCTAGGGGAACTTTTGTGCCCCTAGTGCCTCCTTGGCAGTGGGCACACAGGAGAAGGGGCTGTCAGCGAGTTAGGAAAACAGATACTAAATTTTATGAGTGACCATTTACCTAACCTGTGCACATCCACGGGTTAGGAAAATGGATGCTCGTTAATTGAGTGTCCCTTTTCCTAACCTGACAGCTGGCAACACTTTTTATTTTTTATAGGGATATCCTTTTTCGGTTCCTCTGAATTAGCATTACCACGATATTAAGTCTGAGGAACCACACAAAAGCAGTATTTTCTGTTCTTCTGTAATCTTTTTGTGTTCCTCAAGAATTAACACCTGCTATGGAGCAGGCGTTAAATTTTGAGGGAAAAGAAAATGTGCGTGTCGGGCGCACTTTTTTTTTTTTTTTTGCAGTGGAGGGAATAAATAGCCTCATCAACAGATTTGCATGTGATGAGTGCTATTAAGCTATGTGCTGGGTTAAACACGCACGCGTTTTGGAGGCACTAAGGCCCGTTTTGCATTGGGGCTATGGACGCGCATCCAAAACGCACGTTTGGCCGTGTGCTGCAGCTAGCACACAGTATTGCATCGGTCTGTTTGTTGCATTAAAGTAAACATTATTAATGGAGCTTGGTCTCTAACAGAAAGGTTTGTCTCTTTAAAATACACTGGAAGTGGTACAGCTACACACGTTATTTGATTTACTGTATTTGGTGAGCAACGAGTTAAAATCAGTTACTGTATTCATACCACCTATTAATCAGCCTCACACACCCTTACCCTCACACAGACAGAAGGAACAAGAGACAACATCTTGCACTTTTAAACTGAAAAGGGAACAGGGAAGAGTAACTTCAACAAGAAATCATCTTTTTTTATATAATAAAACTTTGGAACACTAAAATTGTAAATTGCATATAACATTTATGTTTCTTCTTTTAAAATTAACCTTTATTTACACCAGGAAGTGCTTCAAGACTACATTTCTTACAACAAAATATATATATTTTTCAGTTTCTCTAAAACAAAATATTCTATCTCTATTTCTATTTGTAGGCATACAAGGAACAAGAAAATTTACAATAAAAATCAATGTGCCAGCACTTATGTTTTTGAATGGAGTGGGGTTGGAAAGAGGGTCAAATTACGATGCTTCTTGTTCTTTAAAAAAAACAAAATATGCAGAAAACTAAAATAAAAAATGCCATTTGTTTCAATAGAATGGAGCTGTGGATAGGCAGGTTTTCTTGCCATTATAGAAAAGTGTTCACACTTCCTAAAACCAAAGCTCTCTTTTCTAAAGAAGCTATAAGAAGAAAAAAAAAAAGGGAAGGTGGCATGGGCTAGTGCTCGGAGCACTAGACTGGGAGTCAGGAGTTTCCTGGGTTCCAATCCCATTTCTTCTGCTAACAGCCTGAGTCTGACTTGGCCAAATACATAACCTCCTTGTCTCTCAGTTTGCCCGTGGGTAATAAAAACACTGCTCCTGTGCACCTCTTCCACTTTGAAAGCCATCCAGGAAATACACTGCCAGGCCCTCTATCCAAGAGGTGGTTGCATTTCTGAAGGGCTACAAAGATGAGGAATTTTGAGATCCAGCCTGGATGAAACTATCTTATAACCACTATATTAACATTGTTCCCACGTCCCCTCACCCAGCTTCTGAATATATGGGTGCTGAGAAATTCTCCACATCCATGCACACCGGGGATGGCTGCATTGCAGGTTTCTGAGATGCTATGATTGTAAAGTGCATTTTGGAGTCTTGTTTGCACATAAAGTACTCTACATTAATCTGGATGCGTTTAGTTTTCAGATCCTGGAAAGTGATGATCTTGGCTGAAAGTGAATTTTGATGCAAACAAGCACTGCTTCGGCTGAGCCCTGCTGCTGGAACCTTAGGCAGTTTTTTCTTTCACTTTTTGGTCCATAAAGAGGAAATTTAGAATTGGATAAGGCAGCTTAAATCCCACTACCCTCCTGCCTCATAGTAGGATCCCATCTAGGAACAGTTGTGCTATGAGTTCCTGTTGCATATCAAAGGAGCAGCAGGAAGCAGAGGAGAGGAAGAGATGTATCTAACCTGATGAGTACATAAAGGCACAAGACATCCCTCTTTTAAAATTTTCTTTTCCATCATGCCAGTCATTCTGCAACATAAAATTGGAATTATTTTTAGTTTCACTATTGCTGCCTGGCTCAGATTATCCATGGACAGGTTTTCCTAAACTTCAAGGCATTGCATTCTGAGAACTGTAGTCTTTTCCTTCCTCTACGGTAGCAAAAGAACTACTAAATCCCAAGTTGATGCAATTAAGGTTCTTGGTGAGCAAGGTCAGTCATGGTTTTTTTTGTTTTTTACTTCTATCGCTACAGAATCCTGGGATTTGAAGCTTTTAACTTGTGCTTGCTGCCCTGGAGCTCTCTGGAAACTCCAACAGCAGACAATATTTTTTTCACTTTATTTGGCTTTGTCAGGCATGTACCTTAAAATACACATTACCATTTTAGATCATATCTAAAAACTGTCCAGCACCAAATGCACAAACCAGAGAAGTCAAAATTTGCAGTGAAAAAAATTAAATAAAAAAAGGTAGTTTAGGGAAAGAATCAACACTGGGGTCTGTGCAGACATTGGTGCATAGACAGACAGGAGGATAAGTATTTATGAGACACGGCATCTAGGACTAGGCTGATCCAGTCCTGGTTTTGTCTTATTGCTGGCTCCATGTCATATTGTTGTGCTGCTTTGGGTCAACCTTTTACTTGAGGGAGGCGATACACAAATAACAAAAGAAACAGGTTAATCTAGTCTTGATTTCACTCTATTGCATTCATGAAGGTATAGTCCTGTTTTTGTTTTTAATCAGAAATATAAGTCCTTGCATGCACTGGAGCAACACCAGGACTGGATTAGCTCACTCCTTATGATAGGGAGCCATGCACAAATAGGCCAATGCAATATTGGACGTACATTTTTTACGTGCTAAACTGGGCACACGTTTTTTTGAACATGCACACAGCCACCTGTCCTGAGCACTCGATGCAATAAGCAAATGAGCTGATGCGCAATGGGTAATTTGTGCATCCATAGTGCTCTGCATCAGGTTCCCAGGAGAAGTGGCTGTGCGTCTAGAACAGCCTGACCAGAGCTCTCTCCCCACCACCGGCAGGACTGTTCCTGAAAGGGGATTGGTCCTTTCACTGACATGTGACAGTGAATGGACCACTCATCAAGAAGTGAAGGAGTGAATAAATTAATATCACCTGCCCGACCTTTAATATTAATGTATTCACTCCTTCACTCACTGGGCCAGACCTTGGGGATGTCTTCTGTGGTACGCCTATGAGTGGGACATAATTCTGCATTCTGTGGTTTCTCCTATTTAGCATTGCTAGGATACTAATAGGAAGAAACACAGAAAGCAAAATTTTTTTGTTTTCATCAGCGCTCGAGCACTGCATACTTTGACGCCTGCTCCTGGGCAGGTGTTAAATTGTCAGCGTTAAAGTGTGCCATGGCTGCACGGAAATATTTTGTATCAGGGGTAATAGCTAATAGCCTCATCAAACTGAATTTACATGTGATGAGTGCTATTAGCATCGTGCTGGTTGGGTTGTGCATTTTGGACGCTCTAATCCCCTTATTGCATGAGGGGTTTTGGATGTGTGTCCAAGTGAAGTAAAGCCGGTCGCTCGGCCAAGCACTCTATGGAGCATCGACCTGAAAGTATTACTCAAAGCCATTGCCCTGAAGAGAGGGACACAGTAAGACAAATATGGCTGAGCACTTACGAAAATCATGGTTTGAGTGACTAAGTTTTACTGAAAAATTTATTTGGCTATTTCTAGTCCTTTCCACAGAGCAAATACTGTTTATATACAGCAGTAAAAGAATCACAAATTGGGCTTAAAGGTAATCTACAAACACAGCATTTCTTACTTTCCTGTAATCAGAGTTTTTCAGGGACATTAATTGAAAACTGAAATCAAATTTAATGTTCTGTCAATTTGCATTTAAAATTTAAAAAAAAATCCCACAGGAAGAGCCTATTAACTATTTTCTCAAATATATACTTATAAAACACTGAAAAAGAAAAACATTTCTTTAATCTTGAAGCTTTTAGTTGCTGGCTGCTGCAGTGTTAGCCGCAGAATTAGTTGCAGCTCTGGAGAAAAAGCTGTTGGAATCTTTCACAGAACATATTGATGGTTATCACCATCATTTGGGGAAGAAGAGACTCCCTTTTATCTGGCTAATACTGGACTCTTATCCTTTTCTAAATGAAAACATTAAATACTTTCACTTTCGTCTCCTGGTTTCTTTGTAGGTTGCAGTACCTTTCTTTGAACTAGCAGAAGACTTGGGGTTTTACACTCAACACCATCTCTGGGAAATTCTGCTGGCCCAATAAAAGGTTTTCATGATTTGCAAAGGAATCCACCAACGTACTCATCAAAATTGTTGTAGATGTGGGCAGAATAGCTTGGAAAAAGGGGATGTTTCCCCCCTACAAACACAAAGTTTATTTACAAGTAGCAGCATCTCAAGAAGGGACCCATGCGATCCACGGAACTTACGTGGAGCATCTTCTTTGGGGGTGAGTCTTATATTGGGTGCCATCAAAGGTCTTACAACAGACAACAAATTTAGAAGCATTAAGAAATGCACAGCTGCAACTGCATCTGGTGGCAGTGTCTTCCACAGAAATTGCAGTCACTATTCCCTGCCATACCTCAGGGCTAGGAATCTCTAGGACACCCGCCAACTGACCCCTGATTTTCACCACAGAAAACCACAGTGAAATATCATCTGATGGTGAGGAATGTCAGGTGTGATTAACACAGACGGGATATTCCTCTTTAAGCCTCTGGGTAGCTGTCATATGGTGCACATGCTAGCACTTAAAGTCTCCCAGGAGAGAGAGAGAGAGAGAGACGCCATAGTCTCTCATTGAAATGCTGTGGTGTCAGAAAATGTTCAAGGGTCTGGGTGAGGGGAAAATGGTAACAATTTCAATGAAACAGAAGGGCGTCTCCATCCTAAAAAAAAAAAAAAAAAAGCAAGAGTTGGCAAATGAACTGAGAAATTGGGTATGAGGAAGGTGCTGTGAGAGTGGCAGGAATAACCAGGTGTTTTCAATCTATGGAGTGACATTCATCTGGGAACCAGAGACAGCCATTTAAGAAAAAGAGACTGTGCAGGTAACACATGGAAATAGGTGCCTCAACCAACCAGCCTTTTTTTCATTTGGAAATGGATGTTAAAAAAAAAAAAAAAAAAAAAAAAGGAATTCTCCAGGTAAAGGGAATAGGGTGGCACCACTATGGAAACATAGCAAATTACTGAAGCTAACCTCCTAGGTACAACTGCCTGAAGTTCCTAAAACATTTGCAAACATGAAAAGATTAGAATGTTCATAATCTGAGGCAAAACCAACTTTGCTAAAATTGCAGCACTATTTTAAATATGATTTTCACTTTTTCAGCTCAAGTCTGAAACGGTCCATAAAACTGGATAATTGACTGTGACCAATCCTTAGTGCTTATTGACTCTGCTTGTGCTTTCCTTGTAGGTAGAAGGGGGTGGAGGAGCTTTTTTTAAAAAACAGAAATGTGCCAACTGAAGGCTCTCTCTTGTGTTTCGTGCAGACCTCTCCTCAACTGCCTGCGCAACACGGGTGGCTGCTGGTGAAAGAGGCAATCCATCACCACCTAGGAAAGCGCAAGTGCTCGCTCTCTCGCTCTCTCTCACACACACATACACCACAATAGTGATAATGAGAATACCAAGAAAAAAGTTAAAAAAATAAAATGTTAAAATTTCTGAATGGCTTTAATATGGAATCCATTATCCGGCCTCGTTGCTTGTACCCGTCTGTGTCAGCGCTTTCCTGAGTCTGCCGCTGAGTCATCTCGTCCTTCCAAGCCCAGACTCCCCCATTCTATTTGAATAAACTGCAGGAGAGAAAACATGGTTAGTCAGGGACAAGGAGCAAAAATGCATCCCTACCTTGTGATTCCTGAGAGCTATGCTAGGTGGGCTGCTCTCCAAAACCACTGGAGCAGTTTCACAATATGCACAGGTGTCCAGAAACTCATGCTAGTGAAAGATTGCTTTCTCTTTCAGTTTATTAATTGGACATCTCCAGAAATTTATGGAAAACATCAAAGGGGATCACCAGTGTTGGACAGATGCTCATAAAGGTGTAGTATGTGCTGTCTCAAGCGAAAGGCGAGACACCCATTAGTAACAAATGACACTCGCATTCTTCAGAAGTCAGGCTTTTTTGCACTTAAAGGTAGGATCATCAATTCTATTCTGACTTTTCTTTAAAGAGTGGATGTTTTATCTGTCTCTGATTATAGGGGGAAAAATATAATAATCTTTTAGCTTAGAAGTCCCTGTAACAAAATAAATAAAAAACAGTATAACAATGTTAGAATAATATCATCTCTGTAGCTATAAGTTTCATCCATGAATAGCAGCACACCACTGGAAAGCTGGAGCTAATCATTAACGATTTGGTATATTATTTTGTAAGCGGTTCCAAAGATGTCAGTGCTGATGTGGTTAATGTTCCTTGTATAAAGTTGTATTAAAAAACATCCCCAAAATAAAGCACCACTTGCATTATATAAAGGCTGTGTTGCCAACCTAACACTAAAGTTTCTCCCCTACGTCTCATTCCACTACAGGGGAGGGGATAGAGAAAACTAAGACCTCAAGCACATATCAGGAGAGCATGCAGCTTAGGTTGGTAATGCTGGGAAAGCACAAAAGAAATATTACGGAATCATTCCAAAAGGCCACGTGCTCACCCTGCATCACTCACAAGTGCGTTTTACTGTTAAAATTACGTTTTTAAATTAAGTTTCTCCCTTATAATTCTTCTGAATTCCTGGAAGCTGCTATGTCTGAATGGATATTGTGAAACATTTAAGGGGGGGGGGGGATCCAATTCACTCTTCTGTTTCTTGTCATTTGTGACACCATAACCAGGGCTGACCCATCCCACATACAACGGACCGGACAATGTGACTCCCTCACGGGTTATCTTGCACGCTTCTGCTGCCCCCCCTGATTCTCTCATGTACCAAGCCATGCTAAGACTAGCAAAGGAACAACACATGGGCTTGGTACATGAGAGAATCAGGGGGGCAGCAGAAGCGTGCAAGATAACCCGTGAGAGAGTAAGCATCTGATCGGTAAAGTCCCTTTTACCTTTTTTCACTGGCTTTGGAGCTCTCCGTGTTCATGCTGAGGGCCTTCCACACGGTGGTCTTAGGCATTTCATCAGAGATATTTATCTCAGAGGGATCGCACCTGAAAAACATTTTCCCCCATGTTAAGTTGCACCCAGTGCTCAGAGCAGCCGCTGGACAAAACGGCACCCTCAGGGCTTTGCTTCTGGTGTTCCTCCCCCCTTTCCCTTCTGGACCCCCACGGTGTCAAACCTACAGATTGATTCAAGAGGGTAGCCTGGCACCTTCCCCCCCTCTCCCTAGGCATCATGGGCAGCCACCCTGCTTGCCCACTCTTTGCAAAGGCCCTGCCACTTGTAAGGGGTGTGGGGGGAGGGGAGGGGCTGCTTGGACCTTTGCTTTATTTGCACCAGGAAATATTTCAAGACTATTCTTGCCTAGCAGTTTAAGCTACTCCAATGTTAACTAGGATTGGAAATTAGAAAAATACTTAAGTGTTTCAGGTGGAAAACCCTAAAACTAAAAGCTTCTGACTTACTCAGGGATGGCTAATAAAACTGAAAAAAAAAAAAAAAAAAGATTGCCTATGAAAGGGGATTTCTAAAATCTTTCCTAATGTATGTACTCTGGTAGAAAGGTGCTACAGAAAATCAACTGAAATAAACCCTAGCAGGCTTCTCCTGTTGGTTCAGCCCAGTGGAAGCTGCGGTGAATTGGCTGGACCCAATATTTGGCAGACAGCCCTGGGGGTGTTACACAGGGAGCAAGGACATTGCTTCTCTCTCACTTTTGGAAGGCTGCTTTCAAAATGCTGGCTCAGGTCCAGATGAAATGCTACTATAGTTACAGCCTGCTCCCCATGGTCCTGTACCTGGAATTGTTCTTTCCTGGGCTGCTCAGTAACATTTTGCTCTCCAGGGGCAGATGGATTCCCTTATCCTCCCCCGCCTCCAGCATCTTCTCAGCCTCCTGTTGGACACAGAAAAATGGCAGAGATGAGCTGTTTCTTCTACTGAGCACAAAGAAAGGTGGATGACTGGGTGGTGGGAGGGTAGCAAGAGAGGGAGCAGCCAAACTCATAGGGACCCATGCAGTAATCTGAGCATTAAAAAAAATAATTGTGCACACGTTTCCAGCACATATTTTTAAGGCTCAGGTAATTTTTTTTTTTTTTTAACTTCCAATGCAATAAGCTAATGATATGCTAATGCACTGGGAGTTCAAAATGCGCAAAAAACGTGAAATGTGCATTCGGCATAGACTGAATGCACATTTTAATACAGGGAGGGTGGAGCTGTCTCTACAAGTGGTGGGAGCCGCCGCCACAGAGACGAATAAATATCAACGTATCTGGCTATATGGCAGCGGGAAGCAGCCGCCAGAAAGCCGGATAAATTGCTACTTATTCATCTATCTGGTACGGGGTCACTGCTACATAGCTGGATAAAGTACTTATCTGGCTGTGTAGCAGTGACCGTGCCACATAGCTGGATAACTACCAACATATCTGGCAGCTGCTTCCTGCTGCCAGATAGAATGGATATATCAGTACCATCGTGAACTAGTGATTCTCACAGGGAATGACAGTATATATAACATTCAAATAAATAAATAAATAATATACTTATTTGGCTAGGTGGCGGCTCCTGCCACTTATTCGCTCAGACATTTTTTTTTCCCTTCAATAGCACTGGAAACTTAACTCCAGCCTTGATCCAGGCAGTAAGTTTCTAGTGCTAAAGAAGGTGCGCTGCCTTAAATGCAGTCTCTAGAAGATGTGGTAGGCATGACTGACAAATTGAAGAGTAGTAAATCACCTGGACCAGATGGTATACACCCCAGGGTTCTGAAGGAACTAAAAAATGAAATTTCAGAACTATTAGTAAAAATTTGTAACCTATCACTAAAATCATCCATTGTACCTGAAGACTGGAGGGTGGCTAATGTAACCCCAATATTTAAAAAGGGCTCCAGGGGTGATCCGGGAAACTACAGACCAGTTAGCCTGACTTCAGTGCCAGAAAAAATAGTGGAAACTGTTCTAAATATCATGATCACAAAACATATAGAAAGACATGGTTTAATGGAACAAAGTCAGCATGGCTTTACCCAAGGCAAGACTTGCCTCACAAATCTGCTTCATTTTTTTGAAGGAGTTAATAAACATGTAGATAAAGGTGAACTGGTAGATGTAGTGTATTTGAATTTTCAGAAGGCATTTGACAAAGTTCCTCATAAGAGGCTTCTAGGAAAAGTAAAAAGTCATGGGATAGGTGGCGATGTCCTTTCGTGGTTTACAAACTGGCTAAAAGACAGGAAACAAAGAGTAGGATTAAATGGACAATTTTCTCAGTGGACGGGAGTGGGCAGTGGAGTGCCTCAGGGATCTGTATTGGGAACCGTACTTTTCAATATAGTTATAAATGATCTGGAAAGAAATACGGCAAGTGAGGTAATCAAATTTGCAGATGATACAAAATTGTTCAGAGTAGTTAAATCACAAGCAGATCGTGATAAATTGCAGGAAGACCTTGTGAGACTGGAAAATCGGACATCGAAATGGCAGATGAAATTTAATGTGAATAAGTGCAAGGTGATGTATATAGGGAAAAATAACCCATGCTATAGTTAGACAATGTTAGGTCCCATATTAGGAGCTACCACCCAAGAAAGAGTTCTAGGCATCATAGTGGATAACACATTGAAATAGTCAGTTCAGTGGGCTGCGGCAGTCAAAAAAGCAAACAGAATGTTGGGAATTATTAGAAAGGGAATGGTGAATAAAACGGAAAATGTCATAATGCCTCTGTATCGCTCCATGGTGAGACCGCACCTTGAATACTGTGTACAATTCTGGTCACCGCATCTCAAAAAAGATATAGTTGTGATGGAGAAGGTACAGAGAAGGGCGACCAAAATGATAAAGGGAATGGAACAGCTCCCCTATGAAGAAAGACTAAAGAGGTTAGGACTTTTCAGCTTGGAGAAGAGACGGCTGAGGGGGGGATATGATAGAGGTGTTTAAAAATCATGAGAGGTCTAGAACGGGTTAATGTGAATCAGTTATTTACTCTTTCGGATAATAGAAAGACTAGGGCGCACTCCTTGAAGTTAGCATGTGGCACATTTAAAACTAATCGGAGAAAGTTCTTTTTTACTCAACGCACAATTAAACTCTGGAATTTGTTGCCAGGAGATGTGGTTAGTGCAGTTAGTGTAGCTATGTTTAAAAAAAGATTGGATAAGTTCTTGGAAAAGTCCATTACCTGCTATAAATTAAGTTCACTTAGAGAATAGCCACTGCTATTATTAGCAACAGAAGCATGGGATAGACTTAGTTTTTGGGTACTTCCCAGGTTCTTATGGCCTGGATTGGCCACTGTTGGAAACAGGATGCTGGGTTTGATGGATTGTTTATTGTTAAAGTTCCTCCCCGTTCTATGTAAACCGATTTGATATGGTTATCACCATGAAGGTTGGTATAGAAAAATGTTAAATCAATCAATCAATCAATCAATCCTTGGTCTGACCCAGTATGGCATGTTCTTATGAAGTAATAATGCCCTCATTTGCATGGGATTTCCATGCGAGGGTGCTAAGTATTACTCTCCTTGAGGTAATGTACATTTTCTGCATGCAAAACTCCTTCCTGTATCAGGAGTTTTTCCAGCAGAAAAGGTGCACACAAATGCAGGCTTAAACCTTTGTGCATCAGCCCCTTAAAGTGCCTACAACTACGAGTGCTGCAGAATCAGTTTCAGCTTTTTAGCCTCTTGAGGTGAAACCTGTCCTCTATGACAATATCCATGAAAGTTTCTTTTCTGCATTACCCATTATGAAGGAGGACAAATCATAAATTTACATATTATCTGCTCATTATTCTAAGTTACATACACATAAAGAGAATAATTTATGCATATAATATGTCAATACAATAACTTTATTGATATCACAAAATATAAAATCACATCTCTTGCTAGACAATGTTAAAACTCACTAACCATCACATACACACCTACCATTCATACTATTAAAAAATACCACTTGAAAACATAGTGACACTACATACATTTATCAATGCATTTTTTAATACATATTTCTATCCATGTGTGCAATATGTACTCCACTAGTTATTACTTATTCTTGATTGCCTGTTACCCGGTACATCCACAAGCCTTAAACTGATTATCTCATCAAACGTGTTTGAAATATATATTTTATTTCGCTAAACATTCAAGTTCCTCCTCAATAATTCTTCTCTCTTAAATTCCTTTGCACACCACGATCAAGTATCTCCCGAACCGATCAGGCTCTTCTCCAAGTCGCTTTTACAAAGAACAACAATATTCTTTCCGGTCCATCCATTCCATCCAATCCGTCCGACAAAGATCCATGTTTCACCCCCTACCCGGGGCTTCCTCAGGGACTCACCAGTGTAACAGGTACAGACTCCCCACCTACTCCCAAAAAACATAAAACCACATTTAGACATCCCTATAACTTATCAATGTCTTAAACCCATAAATTTTCAAAAAGGCTCCAAACTAACCTTCAAGTACCCAAGCCATCTCTCAAACGATATTAAACTTCAAACCTCCGTTTTATCAATATCCATTAACATCAGTGTATTACTTCATGTTTATAATCCATATCTCTAAAAATCAAACAGGCAGCTACCATGAATATGATATCTTTTATCCAGACAAAAAAGTTACCATACACCCCCTACCCATACGAAGTATTCACCATTCAACCGGAACCAACATGTATACTAATAGGTCTGAAATTTCATTTTCAACTGGTATCACATGTCAAAGAATGTCATAGCGTCAAGTCACTTCCTTCTACTTATATATACCAATTCATCAATACTTAATTCAATCAGAAAATGAAAAACCTCCCAAATTCCAAACACCTACATACCCATTAGCTCACATGCAAAAATGCGTTCCATTCTATAGGGCCATTTAAACCCCCGGGGAGACAGTACCCCATTTAAAAATAAAACACTGTTCAATCCGTCTCAACATAGACGACAAATCACCCCCATTAGGTAAATACACCTTCTTGATAACGAAAAATTTTATGTCATCCAATGTGTGAGCATACTCAACCCAATGATCAACTAAAGGTGCATTCACCTTAACAGATCTAATCCTACTTCTATGTTCTATAATTCACAATCGGATTGCTCTAATAGTTTGACCAATGTACACTAGCCCACACGGGCATACAATTGCATAAATTACCCCACTCGTATCACACAAAAACTATTGTGGCAACCTATAAGGATATTTCAAAATAGAATGTTGAATTTCTTTGAGTAGCAGGGCATGTTTACACTCAGAGCAGGCACCCCAAGTGGTTTGGCCATGCTCTTGATCAGCCCATCCCTTCAATCTACGAAATTTCAACTGGCCCCCTAAATTCTGCCGTTTTTTTACTGCAAAAATAGGTCTTTCAATAAATGCAGATATAGATGATAACATATGCCGGTGTTTTAAAATACTGGCCTTAATATCATTAGCAAAAAACAACAAAGGGACTACCTTACACCGTGGAAGATTTTATTAGAGATGCCCGACTCGAACCGAGTTTCGCCAACAAGGATGCATCAGGGGCTAAAAAGTTAAAAAACAATAAATATTTTTACACAGAGAAAGATTTTTAAGACACTTCTGGTAACCCAAAAACTCTATCATAAAAAACATTTTTATACAATATACCAAAAGCATAGAGAAATACTTATTTCTATATTAAATGCTCTTCATAAAGATGGAAAAAATCATTCATGACATACATATCCTAACATTTTTATATTGTATAGCAAGATCTTAGAGATATAATTGTCAATTTCTCATACTTATGCGAAACAGCAACACATATATATATGTAGAGAACGGAGATAATTACCTTTATGTTGTAAACATACTCTCACCACAGTAAGAGTCAATATACCAATCTGTAAATTGATTGTTGCAATAAAACTAGACAAAAAACACAATTGAAAGTTATTTATACAAATTAATAATCACATATTATAAATTCTTATATATGATTAGGTAAAAAAATTATTATTAAATATATCCTTAAAACATAAATGATATTATAATTATATATCATTAGTACAAATATTTGTGGGGGTGTCACTGCATCCATTATGATTTATACTCAATTGAAGAACATGACATTGATTAATAAAAATGTTTTCAAAAAAAATTTTTGATCTCAAGGTATTTGGAAACCACAAAAAAAGTTTTTTGGAAACCACAAAAAAATTTTTTTACTTCACTAAAAAAATTTTTTGTAGTAAAAAAATTTTTTTGTGGTTTCCAAAAAACTTTTTTTGTGGTTTCCAAATACCTTGAGATCAAAAAATTTTTTTGAAAAAATTTTTATTAATCAATTTGAACAAAAAGAAAAAGATGTCATGTTCTTCGATTGAGTATAAATCATAATGGATGCAGTGACACCCCCACAATTTTTTTAGTGTAACAAGATATTTTTAGTCTCATGAGGCAATACATTGTCATAATACAAATATTTGTACTAATGATATATAATTATAATATCATTTATGTTTTAAGGATATATTTAATAATAATTTTTTTACCTAATCATATATAAGAATTCATAATATGTGATTATTAATTTGTATAAATAACTTTCAATTGTGTTTTTTGTCTAGTTTTAGTGCAACAATCAATTTACAGATTGGTATATTGACTCTTACTGTGGTGAGAGTATGTTTACAACATAAAGGTAATTATCTCCGTTCTCTACATATATATATGTGTTGCTGTTTCGCATAAGTATGAGAAATTGACAATTATATCTCTAAGATCTTGCTATACAATATAAAAATGTTAGGATATGTATGTCATGAATGATTTTTTACATCTTTATGAAGAGCATTTAATATAGAAATAAGTATTTCTCTATGCTTTTGGTATATTGTATAAAAATGTTTTTTATGATAGAGTTTTTGGGTTACCAGAAGTGTCTTAAAAATCTTTCTCTGTATAAAAATATTTATTGTTTTTTAACTTTTTAGCCCCTGATGCAGCCTTGTTGGCGAAACTCAGTTCGAGTCGGGCATCTCTAATAAAATCTTCCACAGTGTAAGGTAGTCCCTTTGTTGTTTTTTGCGTTGGCTACGTGGGACCGCCTTCCGATTTGTTTTATTGGACCTTAATATCATTAGTCCTAGACGAGTACGGGATGGGACAAATAATTCTCGAAGGGGCTTGTTTATCATATTGTATTAGAAGGTTGTCCCTATTTGCATATAATGCCATTTTATATGCTTTTTTCACAATGGATTAGGTATAACCACGAGCTATAAAAAGATCAATTAATTTCTGAGCTTGAATTTTATATTCTGTAACCGACGTACACAATCTTCTATATCTCAAAAACTGGCCAGTAGGAATGTTATCACGTAATTGTTTAGGATGGAAACTATGATAGTGAAGTAAAGTATTTCTGTCAGTTATCTTTCTATACACAGTGGTCACTAATCTATCATCTTGTATATATACTGACATATCCAGAAAAGTCACCGATCTTCTATCCCATGTACACGTAAATTTTAAATTGGGGTCACTCAAATTTAGTTCTTCCAAAAACATCTTTAACCCTTCAACAGATCCCTGCCAAATAAAAAATGTCGTCAATGATCAGTTTCCAAGTGATAACATGAGAAAACCATTCAGACCCATAAATCACTTTCTCCTCGAAAGATGATACATACAAGCAAGCTGTACTCAGTGCTACTGGTGATCCCATTGGGATTCCTTTGGTCTGTAAATACATTCTTGTATCAAAACAGAAGACATTACATGTAAGTACAATTTCAGCTATTTGTAACAAGAATTGTAACCTCCTGGCTGAGATATCCATTTTCATAAGTTCTATCTTAATAACTTGAAATGCCTCCATTTGGGGAATGTTGGTATAAAAGGGAAACGATATCTGCTGTTACTAGTATCCAATCATCAGAAACCAGAGGTAATATTGCTAACTGATTAATAAAGTCAGTAGAATCTTTAATATACGAAGAAATCTTAGATACATATGGTTGAAGATAATAATCAACCATTTTAGCAAGAGGCTCTAAAATTGTACCAATGCCCGTCACAATAGGTCTCCCCGGTGGGTTAACCAACGATTTATGGATTTTTGGCAATATATAAAAGTAAGCACTAGTTAGATGTGCTACACTTAAATATCGGAATTCCACCGGATGGAGCTCTATTCACCTGAGTACTTTGCCGATCAACGGCCATGGTGGAAAGGTGGAACTTCGGTGGGCCAGGGCAGGACTAGGACATACACGCCCTCTGCTCCCGTCTCTCTGCGACGAGCGTAGAAACTTGGAGCCTTGGCATTCCGAAACATCGACATGAGATCCATGCTGGACGTACCCCATGTGTCGCATATTAGTTGAAAAGCTGCGTCCGCTAACTCCCATTCCCTGGGATCTAGGCGATTTTGGCTGAGAAAGTCTGCGTGCATGTTGTCCACGCCGGCAATGTGAGACGCTGCTATGCTAAGTGCTGTTCCGCCCAGATGATCAATTGACGAGCTTCGACTGCCACTGGCTGACTTCTGGTCCCTCCTTGATGATTGATGTATGCTACTGTGGTTGCATTGTACGAGAGAACTCTGACGGACCTCCCCTGAAGGAGAGGACGAAATGCTTGTAACGCTAACTACACCGCTCGGGTCTCCAGATGATTGATCGACCACTGTGACTCCTCTGGAGACCAAAATCCATGTCCAGACTTCCTCTGGCATACCGCCCCCCAACTGGAGAGACTGGCATCCGTGGTAACCACTGTCTAGTCAGGGCACCTCCAGGGGAACTCCACGAATCAGATTGTCCGTTACCAGCCACCAATCGAGACTGGACCGCGCTGCATCCGTCAGTGGGAGAGGAAGAGGAAACAGTTTGGAGACGGGATTCCAGCGGGAAAGCAACGCAGACTGTAAAGGCTGCATATGAGCAAAGGCCCAGCGAACCAGTTCCAAGGTTGGGGTCATCGAGCCGAGAACTTGCAAGTAATCCCGGATCCTGGGAGGATGCTTGAGTAACAAGGCTCTTCCTTGAGCCTGCAATTTGGAAATGCGTTCTGTGGAAAGAAATACTCTGCCCTGCTGAGTGTCGAATAGAACCCCCAAATACTCCAAGGACTGAGAGGGCACGAGCCTGCTGTTGGATAAATTGACCACCCAGCCCAGCGACTGAAGTAGCTGGAGTACCTTGTGAACCGCCAACCGGACCAGTGGTTCTGACTTCGCTTGAATCAGCCAGTCGTCCAGGTAGGGATATACCAGCAGCCCTTCCTTCCGGAGATGGGCTGCCACGGCTACCATTACCTTGGTGAACCTCCTGGGCGTGGTGGCAAGCCCAAAGAGCAGCGCTCGAAACTAAAAATGCTGACCCAGTATCGCAAAATGAAGGAACTTCTGGTGATCTGACCGCATGCCTATATGAAGGTACGCCTCCGTGAGATCCAGGGACGCCAGAAACTCTCCCTTTCACACAGAGGCAATGACTGACTGGAGTGTTTCCATGCGAAAACGTGGCACCCTGAGGCATCAGTTCACTTGTTTGAGATCCAGAATGGGCCAAAAGGATCCCTCTTTCTTTGGCACCATGAAGTAAATGGAATAATGGCCCTTCCTTCTTGCCTCTGGAGGTACTGGGACGATGGCTCCTAACTGCCCCAGGCGCTGCAAAGTTTCCTGGACTGCTCCTCGCTTGGTTGCGTAACCGCAGGGAGAGATGAGAAACCTGTCCTGAGGATGCCATACAAAATCTAAAGCGTAGCCTTGTCTTCTCACAGCCAGCACCCACTGGTCTGTGGTTACCTTGGCCCATTCCTTGAAAAATAGGGATAGTCTGCACCCTACTGCAGGCACCGAGGAATGGACCAGCGCCCCTTCATTGTGAAGACTTAGCCCCTGAAGTAG
Source organism: Rhinatrema bivittatum (assembly GCF_901001135.1). Classification (NCBI taxonomy): domain Eukaryota; kingdom Metazoa; phylum Chordata; class Amphibia; order Gymnophiona; family Rhinatrematidae; genus Rhinatrema; species Rhinatrema bivittatum. The sequence continues at coordinate 292,895,537 of NC_042617.1, read as the reverse complement.
ACTGGGAATTCCCTGCTTCTGCCGAATTTTCTGCCACGAAAGGACTGGGACAGGACTGCTGTCTAGTTGGTGCCTGATGAAAAGAAGAACTGGGCGCTCTAGCTGGCCGGAAATGGCGATTCCCTCTGAATCTGGCCCATAACAAGAAAGTACCTCGTGACGTAGGTCTGTTCTCCGGCAGCCTATAGACCTTATTCTCTCCCAGAGATTGAATCAGATCTTCCAAGACCTTTCCGAAAAGCAATTTACCCTTGAAGGGCAAAGAACCCAGCTGTGCCTTGGAGGACACGTCCGCCAACCAGTTTTTTAACCACAGGAGTTTCCGAGCAGAGACCGCGGATACCATGGACCTCGCTGATGTCCTCAACAGATCGTGAAGCGCATCAGCACTGAAGGCAATTGAAGCTTCTAGCTGACCTGCTTGGGCGGCTTTCTCATCGGAGAAACCCACGTTAGCCTGTAACTGTTGAACCCAGTGCAGACCCGCTCGCAAGGCAAAATTGCTGCACATGGCCACCCGCACTCTCAATGCCGACACCTCAAAAATCTTTTTAAGCTGCACCTCGAACTTCCTGTCTTGCAGGTCCTTGAGTGCTGTAGCACCTATGACCAGGATCATGGTCTTCTTGGTAACCGTGGACACCGCCACGTCCACCCTGGGCATTCATAGCAGCTCTAAAGCATCCTTTGGCAGAAGATATAGCTTATCCATGCCTTTACTCACTTTCAAACCGAGATCAGGGGTATCCCACTCCCGGAAGAACAAGTCCTTAGCCGAAAATGAAAAAGGAAGTAGCAGGGCCTCTCAGGCCCAGAAAAAACAGATCCATTGCTCCCAGTTTGGATTCCTCAGGTGGCCCCTCAATGCCCAGCTCAGCCAAAATAGAAGGGATAAGAGGACCCATCTCCTCTCTTCTAAAGAGACGAACCACCTTAGGGTCGTCCCCTTCCGTCACATGCGAGCCCCTCGCTGAACCCTGCGGATGCACATCAGTGTCAGCATCCACCCCCTGCAGGGGCTTGGACTGAGGGTCTGGGTCCCCAGGGTCAGTATCTTGATCAGAGGTATCTGAGTCAGTCTGAGGGACTCCTGTTTGGAGAGGGCGCTTAGGTCTCGATGGGTCAGTAGCCCCCTGAGACCTTGAGCGTTTCTTGGAAATATGCTTGGACCCCAGAGAGATGGATTTTAAGTCAGACTGCTGCTTCCCTGATTTTTTTTGCTTTATAAGCTTTATGGAGCAGTAAAACAAAGTCCAACGAGGAAGAGGAGGAGTCAGAAACCCCCTCAGGGCTATCCTCCACTGCTGGTAAATCATGATGCAAAAGGTCCCTTTCACCTGGGAACCTCTGCTGAGGAGAAAGAGGAGGCGGTAAAAACCCTTCTTCAAACCATCCTGCAAAAACGTAAGGATATGCCCTACATAAGACTTTCGTGGCGAAATTTTTAAGTCACCACACCATGAGACAAAGACCTTCCATACTCTAGCATAAGTAAGCGTAGTCGAAGATCTGCGCGCCCAAAGGAGAGTGGAAATGACTGCTTCTGGATAACCTTTCTTCCTCAACTGCCTCTGCTCATAAGCCAAGCCGCCAGACAAAAGCGATCCGCCAGATCGAAAAATACCAGACCCTGTCGAAGGAGATTCAGAAGATGTCCCAGCCATAATGGCCCGTCCACCGCCAGATTGACGAGATCCACGAACCACGGACGCCTTGGCCACTCCGGAGCCATGAGAATCACCAGACCCCGATGGGATTCTATGCGCCTAAACACCTTTCCCACTAGGGGCCACGGAGGAAACACAGAGGACGTGAAGAGGCCACGGAAGCACCAGCACATCCTCTCCTTCCGAGCCATGCTCTCGCCTCTGGCTGAAGAAACGCGCCACCTTTGCATTTAGCCGAGTCGCCATCAAGTCCAAGTGCGGAACCCCCCAACGCTGGGTTATGAGGTACATCGCCTCGGCCGACAGCTCCCACTCTCCTGGGTCTAGGTGTTGCCAACTGAGATAATCCGCCTGAACGTTGCCCACGCCTGCAATATGGGTGGCCGCTATGCGGGATAAATGACGTTCCACCCAGGCCATCAACAATGACGCCTCGGTCGCCACCGGACGACTTCTTGTGCCTCCTTGCTGATTTATATACGCCACCATGGTCGCGTTGTCCGATAGAACTCGCACCGCTCGACAGTGTACCATCAGGAGGAGGTGACGCAAAGCCAGACGTACCGCTCTGGTCTCCAGACGATTGATGGGCCAAATGGCCTGGTGAGAAGACCATGTCCCCTGCACCGCTCGGGACTGACACACCGCCTCCCAGCCTGACAGACTGGCATCCATCGTCACGACTATCCAAGATGGAGGTTCTAAGTCCACCCCTTGCAGGAGATGGTCCGGGGTTAACCACCAAGCGAGGCTGGAATGGGCAGGCTCCAGCAATGGTAACACCATGTCGTAATCCTTGGACCTGGGATCCCAACGAGAAAGAAGCGCTCTTTGTAAAGGTTGCATATGCGCAAAGGCCCACGGTACCATCTCCAGAGTAGATACCATATGTCCAATGTCCTGTAAATAATCCCAGGCCGTAGGTAACGGGAGATCCACCAGATTCTGCACCTGTGTCATGAGATTGACCATTCGTTGATGTGGTAGGAACACCTTGCCCACCAAAGTATTGAATCGGGCACCCAAGAACTCCAACTGTTGAGTCGGTTCTAGCCGGCTCTTCGCAAAGTTGACTACCCAACCTAACATCTGCAGTTGCTGCACCACCAACCGAACCGCCTGCTTGCACAATGCCTTCGACTTCGCCCGGATGAGCCAATCGTCAAGATAGGGATGTACCAGTATTCCTTGATGGCGTAGAAAAGCGGTGACGACCACGAGAACCTTGGTGAACACCCTTGGAGCAGTCGCTAACCCGAACAGAAGGGCACAAAATTGGAAATGGTTCCCTAACACCATGAACCTCAGGTATCTTTGATGACCCTCCCAGATTCCAATGTGAAGATACGCCTCGGTCAGATCCAAAGAAGCCAAAAATTCTCCCTTGTGGACGGCCGCAATAACAGACCGCAGCGTCTCCATGCGAAACGAGGAACGCGTAAAGCCTTGTTCACCCGCTTTAAATCCAAGATCGGCCTGAACGTGCCTTCCTTCTTTGGAACCATGAAGTATATGGAATACCGGCCAGTCCTGTGCTCGGCCAGTGGAACCGGCAATACCGCCCCCAGTGTCCGTAATCGGTCCAAGGTTTGGGCGATAACCAGTTGCTTTTCCGGAGGACCGCATGGCGATGTCATAAAAAGATCCCGGAGGGGACGAGCAAAATCCAACTCGTAACCGTGATGAACCACGTCGAGGACCCATTCCTCCCAAAACCGGGACAACCAACCCCCGATGAGCGGAAGGGAGGAATGGGTCTGCGCGCCTTCATTGAGTAGTCTTGTTGGGGGCAAAGCCCTGCGAGGATCCCAATTGCTGAGGCCGTCTGCCCTGAAAGGAAGGAGCCCAAGATTGGGACCTTGACGCTTGCTGTTTTTGGGGAAAGGAACCACCCCTCCCCATCCGGAACCGGCGCTGACCCCGAAACCGAGCTCTGGAATTCCCAAAGGATCGAGACTGACGGGGCTTATCCTCAGATAACTTATAAACTTTATTGTCTCCCAGGTCCTTGATGAGCTGATCCAGCTCGTCTCCAAACAACAACTTCCCCCTAAAGGGAAAAGAACCTAAACGTGACTTAGAGGAAGCATCCGCCGACCAGCGATGGAGCCAAAGCAGCCGCCTGGTGGAAACTGCAGAAGACATAATGCGAGCCGAGATCCGCAGCAAATCATATAAAATATCCGCTGTATAGGCGACCGCAGCCTCCATGCAGTTGGCCTGTTCCGCCTCGTCCGGCGGAAGCTCCTGTGCTGTAAGCAGTTGTTGGACCCAACGAAGAGTGGCCCTCTGCACAAGACTGCTACAAGCCGCCGCCCGGACCCCTAATGCCGCAACCTCAAAGATGCGCTTCAATAAGATCTCCAACTTCCGGTCCTGGAGATCCTTCAACGCTATCCCCACCGTGACGGGGATGGTAGTATGCTTAACCATGGCTGTGACCGCCGAATCCACTGAGGGGGTCTTGAGAAGTTCTAAGGACTCCGACGGCAGGGGATACAACTTGTCCATAGCCCTGCTAACCCGCAAGGAGGCTTCTGGAAGATCCCTTTCCTTAGACACAATCTGGAACACTTTGGGATGAAAAGGAAAGGTTTGTGGAGGGGCCTGCAGGCCCGCCATAGCTACATCCCCCGTGGAAGTGTCAGCTTCCTGGTGCGGTGCCGGGATTTCCAACTCCTTCAAAACATGAAGGATTAAAAAGTTTAGCTCTTCTTTACCAAACAATCGAAGCACCTCGGGGTCATCCCGTTCAACAGACCCCTGACCATCAGCAACATCTGCTCCTGGTGCATCCGGAGTGAGATCTGGGACCTCAGGAACTCCTGCACCCCCCTGCGGGCGAGGGCAACGAGCCCCGGCTTTCCCCATATCCAGCGCTGTCTTGGGGATCTTTGGTGGAGAGGGACCATCCGCCTCCCAACCTGCTTCTGCCTCCAAAAAAGCTTTGTGCATCAGCAGCACAAACTTCGAGGAAAAAGGAACCGACCTCTTAAACATTTCCCCCGCGGGCCGGGAGGGAGGGGGGGGCCGAGGAGCCTCCAAATCGGGCGGGCTCCGTGGACTTAAGGCAGGCGGTGAAGGAGGAGGGGAGTCTTCCTCCTCCGACACTGTTTCCTCTGCCTGCCGCGTGTCCAAGATGGCCGCCATCTCCCTCTCTATGGGAGGCGGGGCCAAAGACCGGGACCCAGGCACTCTCCTTTGCCGCGCCAAAGAGGGGAGAGAAGACCCGCTGCGGGCAGCGCTCGGCCCCCGAGAGGGTCCCTCGCCCCCGGGAAGACAACGGGAGCAGAGACCCTCTCGAGAGAGTCGCGCCCCCGCCCCCCCGCAGGCCGTGCAGGCTGAAGATCGCGGCATGAAGAGGATGTTAGCTGCAGTAAGAAAAGAGCGCCAAAAGTAAGTAAGTAAGTATCCCAAACTAATAATGCGCCGGGTGAGCCAGCCACCCCCTCCGGAGTCCCCGGTAGAAAACACGGCAGGCCGGGGCTGTAAGACCAAGCGCACTGCCTGCCACCAACAGGGCTTATGTGGCTCTCAAAATCAAAGAATTGTCTTTTCTTTTTTTTTTTTTTTTTTTAACTTTACACACCTGAAAAGGTAACTCCAAGCCCCCTTCAGAGAAAAAACTCTGGAATACTACCACTGTGGGGGGAGGGCGACCGGCCCACCGGTAAGCTCTCCCCCTGGCCTACTGGGACACACTAGCTCCGGGAAAAGTCTAAGGGCAGTGCCCTCTATGCCTGCCAGAAACTTTGCCTTCACGCTGCGCTGGGAACAGAAAAGAATTAAGTAATCCTACACTTTTTTTTTTTTTTTTTACATAAAAACCCAAAGGAAAGACACTAGTTGATCTAGCCAGTGAAACCTTAAGTAGAAAAAACCTGGAAATTCCCAGAAGAAATTTTAGCCAGACCAGGACCGCAGGTTATGCCTCTCAATCTGCTGGAGTCAGAGAAAATACCGAGGGATCGCAGGTGGCATACCGGTATATCTAGGGGGTGCTTTTCAGCTTTTCTCTGACTCCATCTGCTGGAGGGGAGGCATAACCCAGCAGTCTGGACTGATCCTGGTACCTACAGGGAATTATTTTTGTAATAAATAAATTTTCGATAATTTGTTTTCAAAATGATTATTCCTTTATGTATTTTTAACTTTCTAAAGGCATACATTTCTGTAAATTTGGAGAATGTGTCCACTATTTTAGAGATGCTTGAATCTCGGATAAAGGTAGATGAACCTTGTAACCCTGAATCTGTGGATTCCATCTTGAAAGGAGTGAAATCTGCAGAGGTCTCATATGAGCTCTTGCCCAGAGTCAAAGCCATTGAACCTAAAAACTGCAGGTAATGCCAAGCAGTTAGAGCTCGCTGATCTGAAAAGCTTTTCACCTGGCCACAAAGCTTTGAAATTCTTTTCTGCAGAAGGTATACCATTTGTTGGAGTCATTTTTTGTTAGTTTGGCAAGGATGTCTGTGGAGGTTGGCCGTATAGATTTAGACTTTTTACCCAGACACAGACTCTGAGTGAACTTCTGTTTACTGTCTTACACTGTGAAATGTTTATGAACAGGCAACAGTGTTTACTTAGTTATTCCACCAGGTCTATGATGAAAAAGCCTGAGAGAGAGAGAATGAAGGCCACACAGCTGTGCCTGAAATTTGATAAGAAATCAGAGGGAGGAAATGCCAGTTTTCCACATGCATTTGTAATGTATAAGGAGAGGGAGAGAGAGAGAGAGAGAGAAAGAGAGCGAGCACTGGACATGAGAGCACAGGCTGATCTTTTGGAAACATGTAAGCTTTCTATATGTAGCAATTGTTAATATCTACCATTATTTCTTCTGTGTAATCTGATTTTATTTGTTCTATCCTCCTATTGCTCAAATAAACTCACTTTCCTAAATACCTGGAACCGTGATGTACTGAATCAAAGTTTGTGTATGGCTCTTTGTGTTGGGAATTAGCTTCTGGGTTGAAGCCCCCAGGTATAATCCCAGTAATTGTGTGAGTTTATATGGGATAAGCCCCTTAGGTAGCTCCCAGTGTAGACCTCAGTGAGATTGGCCCCACCTATGTCAGAGCCCCTGGGGAGAAAACCAGTGTGCACGGTCTGAACTCGTAATACCATACCAGCTGCGGAATATAATACTGCCTCTAGATGTTCTATAGTCTGGGAGGGTTGCAAATGACTCTCTGCAAAATTGATTACCCAATCTAATCATTGGAGTAATGAAACTACTGTTTTTGTTGATATTACCCCTTTGGAATATGATTTAGTCCTTATTAACCAATCATCCAAATAAGGATGAATTAAAATTCCTTTCCTTCTTCAAAAGACAGCTACTACAAACATAACCTTTGTAAAAATTCTTGGCGCCACTGCTAATCCAAATGGTAGGGCAACAAACTGATGATGTTGACCGATTATAAAAAACTGGAGAAATCTTTGGAATTCTTGCTTCATTGGGATATGAAAATAAGCCTCTTTCAAATCAAGGGATGATAAAAACTCGCCTTTGCGTACTGAGGCTATAACCATACAAAGGGATTACATATATATTCAGATTTACCCCGTTTAGATCCAAAATAGGTCTGAATGAACCGTCATTTCTTGGAATCACAAAACAATTTGAATAATATCCCTTTTGATGCTCCCTTATTGGAACTGGATGAATTGCCTGCAATCGAGTCAACTTGTTTAATGTCCCATGAATTGCAGCGGCCTTGACAGGAGAATGGGCAGATGAGATTACAAAATAATCTTTTACCAATTTTCTTAATTCTGGGGCGTATCCATATTGGATTATACCCACAACCCACTGATCTGAAGTAATGTGGATCCATTCTCCAAGAAAAGTCTGTAACCTGCCCCCTATAGGCTCCCCTAGAAAATGAATCCTCCTGGCTTCATTGAGTACTATGTGAACCACTGGTGGAGCGGGTAGCATCTCCCTTTCGTCTCCTTGTACCATGAAAGGGCTAAGATCTACTTTTACCTCTAGAAGTTTGAGAAATTGCTCGCTTGCCTGATCTATATCATTTAGCTTTCATGAATTGACTACAACCGCTATAAGGATAAAACTGGATTTGACCTTATCTTCAGGTAATCTCTGAATCACCCAGATTCCTCATTAAACAATTCAATTCTTCCCCAAAAAGGTATTTACCCTTGAAGGGTAAATGAGAAAGTCTAGACTTTGACAAAGAGTCTGCAGACCAATTTCTTAACCAAAGAAAGAGCTAAAAATCTAGTTAAGATTCTAATTATGTCATATAAAGCAATAGAGAAAAAACCTGTAGCCAACTCTAGCTCAACTGCTGAATCCAATGAAGCAGAGACCTAGAAACATAATTAGTACAAACTGCTCCCTGAAGCTCAAATGAACCTGCAGAAAACAGATTCTTAAGAACTGACTCTAGCTTCCTATCCTGAGCATTTCAAAGGGAAGCACTTTCTTCCACAGGAATAGTAGTCTTTCTGGCTACTGCTGCAACCATCCCATCAACTTTTGGTTGCTGAAAAAGATGATCCAGCACCTTTTATGGCATTGGATACAGTCTAATAGCCCGCTTCAGGAAATTCCCACTCAGCCATAATCATAGCCTCAATCTCTGGGTGCAGAGGAAAAGCAGAAGCTGTCTTACATCTGCCTCTCAGGATTGGATCCCATCCTAGAGCCTCTTCCTCTTTTTCTTCCTCAAGGAGTAATGCAGAAGAGACTTGCAGAATTAATGCAGACATCTCCCTCTTATGGAACAACCTGATCTGTTCCTCCTCATGCTCTGCTGAATGAATCTCACCTTCCTCCACAGATTCCAAGCCACTTCAACCTTTCTCATCCTCCATTCTTAAATATGCAGGACAATCAAAATCTAACGAGAGAGATTCACCTTCAGCTTCATCTGCATCCAATCTCTTTCTCTTTTGAGGTTTAAAAACATCAGCAGCTGAAGAATCACCCTGTACATGCTCATCTCAATCTCCTTGTAAGGCATGAAATGCCTGACATAAGAACTTAAAAAAATCTGTTGGAAAAGCACCAGCGCTGGTACTAGGAACTTCCTGTTTAGCCTCAGAAAGAAAATCTAACCCCGGAACTGATTTGGGAGGTCCTTGGCTTAAATTGGCACCAGCCCTTTATGACGACATTCCAGGAGAATCAGCCAAAATGGCCACCGCATCTGTGTCAGCCATTAGAACAGATGCTGCTAACGGCTCTCCGGTGGCTGGGGCTGCTCTTGAAGGAGGCTTTTGCTTACCTGAAGCCTCAATAGAAGGTTTGGTTTTTTTTGTAGAAGCAGAGGCTTTCACTAAATCTGGAGAATTAGATTTACTGCGGCAAATGGAACATAGGCTCCCTTCAGCTGAAGTGCGCTTCACACCACACCTGCTGCAGTAGCAACTTTTTTCAGACATTGAGAGGCTTTAAAGTAGCTCCTGGCTGTGACAGAGCAAGCTGCTTCAAAAACTGCAGGTAAATTGATCTAAATTCACATCAAAAACAAAGGTAAAATTAGAGAGCAGAACTCCACCTGAGAAAAAACGGTAAGGGAGTAAGAAAAACAAAGATTAATATCACCAGGGCTCGATTAATTGCAGGAGCAATATTCACAGGAGCCTGGTCCAAATATGTAGCCATTTTGACAATAGTAAGAAGGTTGAATCTCCGGGAAAAATCCTCTTTTCTTTTTTTTTTTTGCACTGTAAGTCCAAACTCCCATTCAACAGCTGGAGGCAAAGAACACTGGCTGAATTAGTTCTAGACATTACATACATTCTGGTGATGTCATTAAAAAAATGTAAAACACTGCCTCATTGTGTACTGGATGAGAGGATATACCCATAGGTTCGGGACTGGTGGAGCAGAAGGTAGAGGAAATATGTTTCTATATACAGTACTTGTTTTAACTTTTCCCTTGAATACCACACAGAGGAATAGCAATCTATAATCTTATTTCTACTTGTACAGTTAAAATACTTTTACATGCTTTTAATTAATTTTAGCTGTCATCTTTTATTGAACTAATTTATTGTATTATTTCTAATATGTATATTGTAAACCGCTGTGAAGGCTAACGCCAATACGGCGGTATAAAAAACCTAATAAACTATAAACTTGCTGCTGTCTGCTGGTATTGTGTCACTCTGCTGGATCACATTACTGATTAAGGTTGAGATATAATTTAATGCAAGAGATGATAATTTAACATGACATGACTACCATACCAGGTCAGAAACTTGCTATCATTTGCAATAATGACCCCACTACCCATTCTTGTGGTGGGAGCCTCGTAATTAGGACATGTTGATAAGTGATAAGTTCTCTCCATCAAAGCAGCAGCGCCTCCTACTCCTGCAAAACATATAACTTGCCATGAGAACTAGCACAGAGGGAGGGGCAAGCAAATGTAGGGTCAGAGATTGAGTAGAATGTGCTGCAAGCAGGGAAAATGAGCAAAGACTGGGTGAGCCTGAAGGTTTTCTCCTTTATACCAATGTTTATGTTTCCATGGAAGAGAAGCCTCATGGAGGGAAAGCATCACTACTGGGATTGCTTTTTTCTGTTCCATTTTAGAAAACAAACATGGGAAGATCAGAGGAAAAAGGTGTGTGTGTGTATGTGTGTGTATAGGGGGGGGGGGGGGGGCGATGGAGTCTCAGCCATCACATAATGCCAACCCCTAGCAGCCAGACTTGGGGAGTGGGGGGGGGGGGGGCGGTAATGTGCACTGAGCTCCAGAAGCTGCTGTATTCTGTGGCCAAGCACCGTCACTGCAATGGCTGGGCTAGATAGGGAGTTTATAAACTGAAGGCTGAGAAGGCTCATGGCATCGTAGCCCAACTGAGGCCAGGTCCAATTGAGCTGGAAATCTAAAAATGATAAAACAGGAGAAAACTGCCAGGCCCTGAAACTAGCAGAAAAACCAACCAACCAAAAGCTTTTGGTTTAATCATCTGAGACCCTATAAAGCTTCTGGCATTTAGGCTTCCCGCGTCCTGTGCTTTTCTCATCATCTCCCTCATCACCAATCAGTTGCCATTTGAAAATACTGTGGCGCTCCAAAGGTTTTCAAAGCTCTGCTAGAAATTTGCTCCTTGTTTGGCACCCCTTCCCCCCTCCAAGAGTATTTTCCTGGAGAGTTGCTTCTTTTGCTGGAAATGTAGCGCCAGTGGATGGATTCTGAATAACCCACCAAAATGTACAATAAATGGGGCAAAAGATGCTGTAGGCATTAGTAGAAGGTTAGGTGAGGACTCTGAGTGAACAAAAAATTCAGTTAACGGTTGGATGACAACTCTGACTCCCCCTTATCCTCCGCCCCCCCTCCCCCTCATGTCCTCTCTGCTGGCATGGGCTGCAGGATCATCACCTCTTCTTGCTTGGCCTTGTTTTTGGCATCCTCCAACTTCTTCTTCTTGCTTTCTGGCATGAGGTCATCGAGCCAACTCAGCTCCCGGTTAGAGAAGCAAAAATCCATGACTTTACGCACAAAAACCAGTGCCAGAACCTGCAACAGAGAAAAGGATCACAGAGAAACAAAGAAAGGATAATTCTTTCCCTGCAGGAATCCATAGGTGTGGCTTTAAGTGTGTGATATGGGAACTGCATACATCTCTAGGGCCTTCTTGCTAGGTCTACTAGCTTTATTCGCTGAATACTAGCTCTGGTTCCTGCTTTTGGAAAAGCTACCATGACTATTGCAGGGATACAGTCGTTTTCACTGAATGGATTTACAACTAAATGCTGGCTGTAGCTCAGCTTCTGGGAAAGCTGAGATGAGTGCTGCAGGGCTATAGTTTGGACAAAACTCTAGGCTTGCTCATTTATAATACTGTACAGTCCAATCCAGATCCTGGAATACATTTTCAGTAGTGCACCTAACTGAAGAGTTACTTATGCAATTTCAGGCATGTACAAAACTAACCGGATTTGCAAACATAAGATACAGGTGCAAGTTAATTTTGAAGATCGGATTGCTATGTGGCTAAAGATATGCCTGCAAATTTACCTTTTGCAAATGAGGTGCAAAAATCTGCATGTAAACGATTCTCTATTTATATATGTGACTTTTAAAAAATCAGGTTGTTCTAAGAGAAGGAAGTTTTGACTGACTGCCTGTGGTGTTTCCCTCAGAAAGTGCAGGTGGTATGCATACTGCAGGGAGTTTTATATACATTAACTTTCCACCTTTACTGAAAGTAAACACAGTGATTTGAAAATGCAATCACTCTTCCGACCTAACTTGCCCACTTTGTTCATGCAGGTAGAAGTCTGTGCTCTGTCTCACAGCACATGTACTTTTACTCATATACAAGAAGGGGAGAATTTTCATACCATATTTTTACATGGGTAAGCACACATTTACCTATGTAAAAGCTTTTGAATATTGCCCCAGTGGAGCTTTAACATCTCCCTAGAAATGCACCACCCCCACCCCACCCTAAAAGCCCCTATTTTGTTCAGGTAAATTTATGCATGTAATGAAATTCTGCACATATTTTTAAGCTGCTAATAATCCACACACAGCACACAGGGTCAAGATACACATGCAACTCGTTTTGTTATGTGCCTGGATCCCAACTATGCTTTGGGTATTAAAAATGCACCTTTATTAAGGAAATGATCACCTGGCAATATCTTTGTCATGTGCTGTTAACCTCCTGATGAAGGCTTTTCCTTTATGAAGAACTAAATGCCTGGCCTCACTGTTGCCCTTGGTGAATAAGTTTCACTGCTCAATGGATTGAATAGATATGTAGAAATGGAGATTGCTGTACTGATTTCTGTTTCAGCATGCCAAAGTTACTTACCTGTAACAAGTCAGTGATATTATCTCATGCCACAGCGATGGAAAAGCTTTCTCAGAGCTGAGAAAGACTGAAGGCCTTTCTCAGCATGTGTGGACCCTTCCTGTGCAACTGCAACCACACAAGTTTCCTCAGTCCTTGTAGCAAGCTAACCTTCAGATCTAAGGGGAGGACGCTAGGGTTGTGTGGCTGATTTGTCCTGCTGTCTAAGAAGAACACCTGTAATAAGTAAGTAATTTTGCTTTTTCCATGGACAAGCAGGACAGTAATCAGCTACACAAATGAATAGTCCCAACCTGAGAGCTGCATATTAAACATTTATGTTCTTATATAGTCATGAATAACATGCAACCCGTGTTAGAAGAGATTGAAGGCAGAATTGAAGGAATAAAACAAATTTTTGAGAACTGCTTGACCAAAACTACTATTTTGACATGAAGCATTTTCTAGGCTGTAACAAGCTGAGAATGCGTGGAGAGACCAGGTGGCAGTTTTGCAAATATCTTCTATGGAAGCAGAGCAAAGATGGTCTAAGGAAGCTGCTGCAGCCCTGACTTGGATTGAAGTTATTGTTCTACTCAGCCAGAGCAACAAGAGATGCAATCAGAAATGCACATGAAAAGAGTTATTTTTGTAACTGAAAGCCCATGTTTGACTAGTAGAAATGTAGGATGAGTTTCCAAAACTACTCTGTTGTGGGAAATTTGGGTATACAGAGAGCATTAAACTACTGCTTGCAATTCATTTACTCTTTGTGAGGAAGTTAGCGCTATCAAAACAAAATCTTCCAAGAAAGGAATTGAGCAGATATGGGATTTCATGAGTTGAGTCAGAAGTTTATTTAGATCCAAAGGAGTAGGAGGATCTTGAACCGCAGCTTTAAGATGAGTTAATCCTGGGAGATAGGAATTCCTTCCTGCCAGATTTTCATGGACCATTCCTATAAGCATTAAGATGAACTCAGGCAGTTTTCAATCCTAAGTCAGATAGGCTTAAGAGGTATTGAAGCAAGAGGGAAACGGCACTTATTGGGGGTTCCTACTGACTTGTGAAAACCAGATAGAAATTTGTTTCCATTTAAAGTTGTAAGATCTTCTCATAAGTCTCTTCTTAATGCGAGAATAACCTTACTCATTTCAGAAGGCAACTGCATAGAACAGTGGTATTCACTCCCAACCCTTGAAGTCTGCTAACAGCTTGTGCTTTTGGGATATCTCTATCCTTGTTTTGGAGTAACAAGGTTACCTTGCAGGAGACCATCACCTTGGTGTGGCAGGAAATGATCCTGTAGCTAGGACCTGCCCTCCAGGTGATACCTTATCCTCTCGCACCAAGGATGTGTCTCTAGGGCTGTGTGCCCAGGAAGGGTGGGTTAGGATGGCCATTATAGTGAGTGATTTGATCATTAGAAATGAAGATAGCTGGATGGCTGGTGGACATGAGGATTACTTGGTAACTTACCTGCCTACTGCAAAGGAAGCAACCTTACGTGCCATGTGGTACATGTGGGTACCAATGACATGGGAAGGTGCAGAAGAGAGGTTCTGGAGACTAAATTTAGGCTCTTAAGGTAGGAAACTGAAATCCAAAACTTCCAAGATTGCATTTTCAGAAATGCTTCCTGTTCAGAAATGCTCCAGATGCAGGCTGAGCTCCAGTCTCAATGTACAGATGAGAAAATGGTGCAGGGAAGGTGGTTTTAGATTTGTTAGGAACTGGGGAACATTCTGGGGAAGGGGGACAAGTGCAAACTGATGCATGTAAGGGAACACAAAAGAAAATTATTCCTTACCTGCTAATTTTCGTTCCTATAGTACCAAGGATCAGTCCAGACAGTGGGTTATCTCCCCCTTCCAGCAGATGGAGTCAAATAGAACTTTGAAGGATGCTTCCTTATAAGGTAGTGCACCCTCTACTAATCCTCAGTATGGAGTATATCAAAGCAAAGAGGAAAATCAGGATGTATCAAGAACAACAGAATTAAGTAACAAATAACAGTGTGCAAAGGGCACAAAACAGTGTCAAATAACAAACTTGCAGAATGAACCATTAACCAGCCAAAGGAAAAAAGGCACTGAAGAACAATTTGAGCAGAGAGGCAATCCCAAACCCAATAAACAGTCAGGGAGGGCGTCTGGACTGATCCTTGGTACAACAGGAACAAAAATTAGCAGGTAAGGAACAATTTTCTTTTCCCTGTACATACCAGGATCAGTCCAGACAGTGGGATGTACCAAAGCTTCCCTACGTAGAGTGGGCCATGGAAAGCCCTGCTCGAATGACCCTAGAGCCAAAGGAGCCAAAAGTAGGAGACTGTATGTGTAGACGATAATGACGAACAAAGGTATGTAACGATTTCCAAGTTGCCGCTCGACAAATCTCCTGGAACGAGACCAATTGCATCTCCGCCCAGAAAGCAGCCTGAGCACGAAGAGAATGGGCCTTGACACACGCCGGAGGTTGTCGACCCGCTCCAATGTAGGCCACCAAGATCGCCTCCTTCAGCCAGCGAGCAATGGCAGTTTTCGACGCCTTGGCCCCCTTCTTCGGACCATGCCAGAGAACAAAAAGATGGTCCGACAAAGTGAAAATCATTAGTGACTTCCAGATAGCGAATGAGGATACGCTTGACATCTAGCTTGCGTAGATCCGCCGATGCGTCCACTGAGAAGGACGGAAGCTCTACCGTCTGATTCAAGTGGAACTCGGAAACTATCCTTGGCAGAAAAGCAGGCACAGTACGCAAGGAAACTCTCGAATCTGTATAACGAAGATAGGGTTCTCTGCACGAGAGTGCTTGAAGCTCCGAGATACTGCGGGCAGAACAGATAGCTACCAGGAAAACAGTCTTGAGAGTGATATCCTTGAGGGTCGCGGAATGCATGGGTTCAAAGGGTGGTCCGTCCAAGATTCGGAGAACGAGATTGAGACTCTACGAAGGATAAAGAGCGTGGACCGGGGGTTTCACGTGCTTCACCCCCCTGAGGAATCGGATGATATCCGGATGAGAGGAGAGGTAAGGTCCCTCTCACTGATGAAGTAAAGAGCCTAGGGCAAAGACTTGCACTCTCAGCGAGTTGTAGACCAGACACTTGTCCAGTCCCTGTTGAAGAAAAGATAGGATCTGAGCCACTGAGGCGGTCCGTGGCGACACAGGTATGGAGGCACACCAGTTCTCAAAAACTTTCCATACCCTGATATAGGAGATGGAGGGAGACGTCTTTTTAGCCTTGAGGAGGGTCGAGATAACGGCCTCTGGGTATCCACACCGTCTTAACCAGCGCCTCTCAAAAGTCAGGCCACAAGACAGAAGTACTCAGCCTGGGTGAAAGATACCGGACCCTGATGCAGCAAGCGTGGAATGTGACCCAGACGAAGAGGTCCGTCCACTGCGAGGTTGATCAAGTCTGCAAACCACGGACGACAGGGCCATTCCGGCGCCACTAGCATTTCCGGACCCTGATGGGACTCTATTCTCCGGAGCACCTTGCTCACCAGAGGCCAAGGGGGAAACATGTAGAGGAAAACGTGACGGGGCTAGGGGAGGACTAAGGCATCCACTCCCTCTGCGCCGTACTCTCTTCTGTGATTGAAGAACCGAGCTGCCTTGGCATTCCGGGAGGTTGCTATTAGATCCAGATAGGGGTTCCCCCATCTGTGGAACAGGAGATTCACCGCCTCCTCTGAGAGTTCCCACTCTCTGGGATCTAGATGTTGACGACTGAGAAAGTTGGCTTGAACGTTGTCTACGCCTGCGATGTGGGAAGCCGCTAGGCGGGAGAGATGAGTCTCCACCCACACCATCAACCTGTCTGTCTCCCAAGAGACATGCTGGCTCCTCGTGCCCCCTTGGCGATTGATGTATGCCACAGTGGTCGCATTGTCTGAGAGTATTCGGACTGTGCGATGATGGACGAGAGGTAGGAAGCGTTTCAATGCCAGACACACTGCTCTGGTCTCCAAGCGATTGATCGGCCAAGTTGCTTGGGACGGTGTCCACTTCCCTTGCGCAGAACTCATCTGACACACCGCTCCCCAGCCAGAGAGACTGGCATCCGTCATGACGATTACCCATTTTGGGATGTCCAAAGGAACACCCTGCAGACTGCAGAAACCATAGATCTGGCCAATACTCTCAGAAAGTCATATAGAGCGTCTGCTCCATATGCTATCATGGCCTCCAGGTGGTCTGCCTGAAGTGATTCCTCAGGAGGCAACTCCTGGGAGCTGAGCAGCTGTTGAAGCCAGCGGAGGCCTGCACGCTGAGCGAAGGAACTACAAATGGCCGCCCAGACTCCCAGGGCGGACACCTCGAAAACTCTCTTAAGATACATAGAAACATAGAAACATAGAAATGACGGCAGAAGAAGACCGAATGGCCCATCCAGTCTGCCCAGCAAGCCTCACACATTTTTTCTCTCATTCTTATCTGTTACTCTTAGCTCCTTGTTCTATTCCCCTTCCACCCCCACCATTAATGTAGAGAGCAGTGATGGAGCTGCATGCAAGTGAAATATCTAGCTTGATTAGTTAGGGGTAGTAGGGGCAGTAACCGCCGCGATAAGCAAGCTACACCCATGCTTATTTGTTTTACCTAGACTATGTTGTACAGCTCTTGTTGGTTTTTTTTTTTTTTTCTTCTCCCCTGCTGTAGAAGCAGAGAGCCATGCTGGATATGCATTGAAAGTGAAGTATCAGGCACATTTGGTTGGGGTAGTAACCGCCGTAACAAGCCAGCTACTCCTCGCTTTGTGAACTTCCAGCTTTCGATCTTGAAGATCTCACAAGGCTGCACCACCCGTTACTGGAATGGTAGCTCTTTTTGTCATCGCTGAGACTGCAGAATCTACTTTGGGAACCTTAAGAAGCTCCAGGAAATCATCCAGGAGAGGATATAGCTTATCCATGGCTCTGCCGACCTTGAGGGAGGTCTCCGGAGAATCCCATTCCCTGGATAACAGTTGAAGGAACGTGGGACGGGAAGGAAAGGACCTACAAGGCGGACATAGACCAGCCAGAAGGGGGTCCACTTTCTTCGCTGGTGGATTAGGCTCAGGTGGGTCCTGAGGGGCCTCAATGTCCAATTCCTGTAGAATATGTGGAATGAGGGGGTCCAGCTCATCCCTCTGGAAGATCTGCAGGACTCTAGGATCATCCCCTTCCAATTGAGCCGTAGTTGAAGGTTCATCTGGATCCGGGTCCTGCTGAGGAACAGACACCCCCGCAGAGGGGTGTACCAATCGGACCCTCGAGCACTTGAGGTGGTCGGAGATACCCCTGGTCCTGGGACCGCTGACCCTTTGGCACTCCCCACGGTCGGAGCATTTCCCAAGACCTCAGTGGAATCAGCCATACTGGGTACCTTTGGAGAAGAAGGTCCTGCCAAAAATTCATGGTGCTGGCACATTCTGGCCAGGTAAGCATTGTGAAGCAGGAGAACAAAATCCGTAGAAAACGGAGGTGGCCCCGATGGAGGAAGAATGGGAAGATCCCCTGATGGAGGAAAAGGCTCCAGAGGTGGAACGGGTGTCAAAACCGGCGGCTGAGATGAAAAAGGAGCATTCTGCTCTTCTCCTGCTAGCGCCGGAGCAGCCGAGTCTGGAGACAAAATGGCCACTGTTCCCGCGGTCAGCGGGATCGGGGCTGGCCCCTGAGCGTCGAGGCGCGCCAGAAGACGAGAACCAGAGCGGCCCGGCGGTTGAGAGGGTCCCGCCCCACCAGGGAGGCAAGCTGTACAAATTCCCTCACAGGAGAGCCTCGACCCGGGCTCTCCACAAGCACAGCACCTGGATGAATGAGGCATGAGGAACCCCGACCAAGCAGCGAGGGAACCAGCTGTTCTTAACACGAGAAACAGGCAAGGTTTAAAGCTGCGGGAAGCGGGAAAAACCTCCACTTCAGCCTGTTCTTCCTCATGCTCACCAGGTTTGTGGCTGTAAGAAGTGGGTAATAGCCTCTGCTTCAGTCCTGCTCTCTCTCTATCCCCTAGCGACCCAGAGATAGAGCCACAGAGGAATAACGCCTCTCTGTGCCGGCTGCCCCGAGGAAAACGGCGTCTCAGGAGCAGCGGGTCGTATAGCAGCCACAGAGGGAGAGGTCAGCACCACCGACTTGCACCCCGGAGAGAGGAAATAACCTGTCAAAAGGAAATAAAAACAAACTTACCCTGACAACAGAGATGGGAGGGGTGGGGAAAGCTGCAAATAGTACTGCCTGCAAGCTATAGAATGCTCCCACTAAAACAGGAGCGGAGGCTACAGGAAAGCTCTCCAAATAATTCCCTCAGAAAATTCAAAATTCAAAGATTTTTTTTTTAATTAGACTTGATCCATCCAAAAGAAAGGAAAGCTGAGGAAAATAGAGAAAATTCCTAAAATAGCTTTCTAGTCATCTCAGTGGGGAACGAAAGCCACCACTGTCATCTGCTGGAATCAAGAGAATACTGAGGATTAGTAGAGGGTGCACTACCTTATAAGGAAGCATCCTTCAAAGTTCTATTTGACTCCATCTACTGGAAGGGGGAGATAACCCACTGTCTAGACTGATCCTGGTTAGCCAGTCATGTTTTCAAGATATCCATAATGAATATGCATAAGATAGATTTGCATGCATTGTATGCAAATTTATTTCATGTATATTCACTCCTTCATGAGATCGTGTGACTTGACTTCATCAACAACAATTTTTGGGGCCATTTTGAGTCTCTGGCCCCAAAATCTGAAGCACAATCCACTACGCCACCTTATTAACCCAAACCAAAATTATTGTATACCATATCACAGGCTAAGTCTCAGGATTCCACTTCCTCTAAGGCAATACTTCTCAACCCAGTCCTCGGGGCAGACTTAGCCAGTCAGGTTTTCAAGATATCCATAATGAATATGCATAAGATAGATCTGCATGCATTGTATGCAAATTTATTTCATGTATATTCATTAAGGATATCCTGAAAACCTGACTGGATTTTGAGGCCAGAGACTCAAAATGGCCCCAAAAATTGTTTTTGATGAAGGCAAGTCACACTATCTCATGGAGGAGTGATGTTCTTGTTTGGCAGGGGGAATTTCAGTAGAACTATCAGATTTTGGAACTACAAATGGCATAGAATATGTTCTCTCAGAGTAGATTCAAAATGAATTAATATTTTTGATAAGGATGCCTTACCTTTACTTGTGGATGGCACTGGCAAAATCTTTTTTTGTGCGGTGTTGCTAGCACCTATGGGGCCTGCCCCTGAGTGCTTTGGCGTGAAAAACACAATCTTTCTCACACTTCGCTGGAGGAGAAAATGGCACCTGTGCTAAGACTTCTCTAAGTCTTGGCACTCAGCATGAGGGGATGCTGGCCTTTTTGATTTTGATGCTGGTCTCCTCTTAGTTGATCTGAAGACTTGATACTAATTCTTTTTATGTGGAGGCTCACGGTCTTCTTGCCCTGGGGGGCGGGGGAGGGCTTTCGGGCTCAGGCAGCACAGTTTGGTACTTTATGTGATGAGTCTAAACAGCAAACACAGCGGTTGTGTTGATCAGACAAGGACTTATTGTAGGAGCAGTGAGAAAATCTTTTAAAGCCCGGTTTGTTTCTGTCATCATGAAGAGGTAGTAGGCAGGATCAAACTCCACTTTCAGAGGAAAATGTAACACTAATAAAAAAAAAATGTTCAAAATTTTCTTTTTTTGGAGACTTGTGAAAATGAAAAGCACTTTCGTTAACAGAAGAAAAAATAATCAAAAAATTTGATACGCAGTTTGAAGAGAGAATAAAAGCTCATCTTTCACATAAACGGAAGAAAAAAAAACTGAGGAGACTCACGTGGCGGCGGCTGCAAGAGAATTTTCAGGTTTTCTGCTCTGAGAGAGCTTTTTTGTCTCGGCGCTATCGGATGACATCACCCACGTGGGTCCTGCCTGTCCACACAGATTGGTTCTAATGTGGTACAACCCTACTCTGATTAAAGAGGGGCGAACAGATGGGGCTAATTTAGTAGCCATATTAGTATTTTGAAAACCCTTCTTTGGTTTTAGGTTGGGAGTGGAGGGAGAAGTATGACGTTTATGGTTTCAGATGTTTACATGATGTATTTTAGTTGGGAACATGATTGTATGAAATACTGACTTAGCCAGGTATGCCTGGGCTAGCTTGCAAAGGGGGAACTTCAATTTTGTTCAGATATTTGATAATCATAGAAGTGTTTTTATGTATTTTGAATTATTGTTTGCATATATTGTAAATTGCTCCGAGTATTTACAGAAGAGGTGATTCATAAATACAAGGAAATAAATACAATAAAGAGAAAACCTTAATATATCTCCCATCTGCCATTGACTCAGCAAGTCACTCTATCGTCCTGTGCCTTAGTTTATTCATTTCTTTTTCCCCTATCCCCTTTGGAAGCTTTCACGCTGTCCAAGCATCAGAAATGAGCACTCTGGACGTCACCTCAGAAGTGTTTGCTTGTATGTTCCTGAACTAGTAGATAATAAAGTACTTTGGGTTCTTGTTTGAATAAAAGGCACTATAAAAATGCCAATCCCATTGATTGATCAACTTCGCAGCTTTCTCTGATATTCCTCTATACAGCAGTATTGCTTTAATGTGAATGGCACACAGCTCACTCAGTATTTTACCATCATGGGAAAGACGATAGCAGCAGGAGATGCTTTAATGACCCACAGCAAGACCAGACACGTCAGCTGGATGACAGTGAAGAGGTGCACTTTCCTCAGGGGCACATGCCGCAGGTAGATGAAATCAGGCTGGTGTTTTGCTGGCATGCCGAAGAGCATCAGTCGGTCAAAAAACTGTAAGACACAATGTGCAAAAGGGATGACAGCCCTCGAATATTATACAAATGCATTGTAAGACAGTACATCACACAATTGCTTACGATGCGGTACGAGCACAAAACTACACATCAGGGCAGCCCCTGGAGAATGGAGTTCAAATTCCAGCACGGCCCCTAGCATTGAGAAAAATCAACCACCTCCCTGAACCGCAGCCCTAATCTGGACTCTGCCACTAATTTTCTCCTGTGACTTAGAAAAAAAGAACTCGCTTGCCTATGTCAAACTCTGCCACTGACCACCTGTGTGGCATAAGGCAAGTCATTTCATCTACCTGTGCTGAAGTTTATAATTACCCTTCTGCCACTGGCTCTCTTAGAAGGTCACATGAGTATATTAAAAAGAAAGAAAGAAAAGGCAATGAGGTACAGTGTAAGAGAGAGATAACAAAGCATGTTCTAGCAGTTAGGACACAGTACTGGGAGCCAGGAATTCCTGGGATCTAATGTCTGCATGGATCTGGGCCAATTTCTTTTCTCCAAGTGCCTCAGGTCACCCTTCCGTAGCAGAGTAATAATAGCAGTAACAGCACTGTTTTTTCTCCTCTCTTTCTTCTGCGGAATATTCAATGGGAAAATATTCTTCTATGGAACAGAAGCAATGCAGCAGGGAAGCAAAATTTGCTTATCTGTAACACATGCTCTCTTGGGTCATGTGACAAAACCCAAGTGGTAGTGGCCCAATAGCTGCCTCATTTTCTCTTTAGCCAAGCTAACAAAGAGATAGAGCAGTTCTCAAGGGCAGACAGGCAAGCATATGTAACTGGAGATCTATCTTCAGAGAACACCTGTTACAGGCAAACAACTGAAGACAAGCAGATCGGCTGTCACACGTGTGGGATAACAGCATTAAAGCTTCCTTTGAAGGTAATCAGTCAGCTATATTTTCTGTATGCACTTAAGGTACCATTTTAATGTACGGCTTGCTGCTTGACTACTGTAAAAAACCAAAAACAACAAAACCCCCCCACAAAAACAAAAAAAAGCAAACAAAAAAAACCTGATGAGGCAAATCAAATTAAAGACATTCTTTTCTTTTGGAGAGAGGCCTGTGAAAAGAGAAACTCTAGTTGAGTGGGACTGCAGACACATGGTATCACTAAAAAACTACAGGTGCCTGCAAGATCCTGAGAAGTAAAAAAAAAAACCCCAACAACTTAAAATGTGCTGCTAAATTTGATTGGGGAACCATTTGGAAGAGAGCGAAAGTGACAAAAAATTTGCTAACAGCATTAAAGACATTCTTTGTCAGCTCAGAAAACAAGACTAATATTGCTGGCAGACAAAAAGAAAACTGAGGAAGCTGTGGGGCAACTACCATATGGAAAGCCCCGTTCCATCCCAGAGTCAGATCTTCTGCTATTCGGATCAAATAGAGCTGGGGATGCTGCAGAGGCAGCGCTCTCAGCTCATGGAAATGAGGGGGTGCAACATCATAAATATCACTGAAGGGCAACCCCTAGGGGCCTGGCATGACTGCAGGGTTCCAGACGAAGCTCTGGTGCATGGCCCCTGGTCTAGAACTGTTGCCGCAATGACCACACTAGGAATACGATCGGGGCAGGGGTATTATGAAATACAGAAAACAAAAATCTTAGGGTAGTTGTGAATGAAGGATCTGGTTCTGATTGGGCTAAGGAAGGAAACTGCCAAGTAAAAAAAAACAAACCAAAACACTTCTAGTCTTTACACTACATTCAGAGCATGCACAGTCACATGATCCACTTCAGAAAATGATGGATTTTTGAAGGTTTAAGGAAATGGATCCCCTAATAGGCTGAGGTAGTCATTTGGCAGATCTATAAACTCCTGTCATTAACCATACAGACATACCTGAATTCCTCGAAGCGAAGAGACGCCCATGTAGAGGAAGACACCATAAAGCACTGGCATTGGGATGAACTGACAACAAAGCAGAACATGTCAGCCACACGCACGCGGTCACAAACACAATATGTACAGCTGCAAAGATTGCATTGTGGGGAGTCAGACTCGGGAGACATAATGAGTTTTGATTATTAGACTGGAACATCAGTAAAAATGGTGTAATATATGTTTCTCTTTTCTTCCCTAATTCAAGGTCTCGGGCTTTGGTTTTTTTTTGTGTGCTTGATGCTCATTTCTACTTAAGATTAAGCACCTTTCTTTAAATTAATTCCCGACTGCGCAATCTCCGACTGATTAATATTTACAAATAAATGGTGCTCCCAAGATAATTACTGAATGGCTACCGAAGTCAATCAGGGGCACTGCATATTAATGGTTACTGGGCGCACAAACATGGGATGTTATTAAGCTTGTACCTTCAGAACACCGGTCATGAAGACGGAGCAACCCATGAGGACAAAGATCATGAGCCCGGTGAACCTCTGCTCGCGGATTCCCAGGAACTTTGGCTGCTCTCCCGGGGCCGAGCACTCAGATTCCAGCTTGAGGCTGTTGACGTGGGTGATGGAGAGGACAGTGGCTGCCACGAACCAGGGCAGCCCCATCACGGAGCACACGCCCAGCATCAGCCCGACCATCAGCAGGTCCAGGTGGTAGCCGCAGCCTTTCTGCAGTGGGGAGACAGGGATTCACACAGCTGTGAGACACAGGGCAGAGAAACTCGGGGACGGATGAAAGTCACGAGCCTACACACACACACGCATGCACGCACCCCAACTTCAGTGTCTGCGTGTGTGTGTCACGACATCAAACTGCACATAATCTGAAAGCTATAAATATTTAGGTGTGTCCATAAGAATTTTATCAGCTTCTCAACACTATCTACTTCACCTTAGTTTCAAGTTGTTACGAGTCCAGAAGAATAGGATTAAGGGAGTAAAAGCTGATCCGTTCTATTCTGACCAGAATGATGGACAAAAGCCACATCAGTTCAGTTATGGGAAACCTCGGGAGCCTTGATGTTTAATTCCTCCTCTACCAGTGTGAGGCCCCAGTAGCTCATACACAATAACATCTGTGTACAACAATACTTTTGCTATTGTTGGTTCAATAGTCACAGCTTGAAATTTTGTCTTACCTCTATCAGTTCTTGCTGTATTAGGCTCTCCATACTAGTCTGGACAGCTGGGAGTTTCAAGATGAGAACAATAAATCAGGATCTCACTTCTCTGGAGATTTGCCTGATACTTTCTGATACCAATGCTGCTGTTCCTTCCCAGCTAAGTAACTTCCAGAACCAGTAACTGAAACACACTACCACATCTCCTGCCCCCCTTTTACCTCTCTAGTGGGCTAGTGGAGCCTGGAGTACCCCCCTAGGCTTGGAGGAGTTACTGAAAAATATTGTGCCAGCTGACCTACGTGCTCCCCATGTCCCTATCATGTGACAGAGGCATGAGAAGCACACAGTTTGGCTGGCACCATCTTTTTCATTAATGGTCCTGGGCCCAGAGCCTAGAGGACATTAAGGGCCCCACCAGCCCATTAGAGTTGTAAAGGTATAGCAATGGTGGATGGCTAGGGTATATGCTAAAGAAGGGGAGGGGGGGGGGGGGGGTCAGAGGCTTGGGGGGGTCACAGAGGTCAGGGGAAACATTTATAAAAAGGGGTGAAGTTTGGGAGAGAGGGTAGTAGAGGGCTCTGAGCTTTTACTCTTTCACTTTTTTTTTTTTTTTTTTTTTAAACTATTTGTGCACTGGGACTAATTTAACAGGCGGGGGAGGGGGCAGTGCTGGGAGTCTCTCCAGACCTCCGGGATGTTTTTCCTACTTGTAAGGGGGGGGGGGGGGGGAAGGGTCACTTTGTTGGGCACTCAGACCTTTTAAACTCACTGCCCCAAGAGCAGTGTTACTCCCAGGGAAAGGTAGCTACAACTCCAGATTTGTAGAAAAGTTTCCAGAAAATAATGCAGCTTGCCATTTTTCAGGCAAACTATGTAATTTACATAAAATTACCTAGTAATGAGCTGCTTTGCATGCATTTGTTAGGAAAGCGGTTCATTGCCTTTCTTGTGTTATTAGAGCAAAATTAACTCATGATTTTTAAAATAACATACATTATCGCTGCATTAGGGCATTTACCACAGAACTAACGCATGTTTATTTGGTTTGCAGCGCAGTTGTCGTATCGGTAAAAACTGCTAGAGGGCTGCGAGATAAACTGAAACTCTGAGATCAAAAAATGACGTCGGAAGGTGAACTCTCTTTACGTGCGTTTAGAGATGAACTGATCTCTGAAATTTCTAAAAACATTTCAGCTATCATGGATGATAGACAATAAATTTCAAGCAGCCCTCGAGGATATCAAGGAAAGAGCAGAAAGGATTACTACAAAAAACTGATATTGACAATAGATTGGCGATGAAAGAAGTGAACACGGAATAACTTACCACCCAGATTGTGGCTTTACAGTGGGAAAACGTGCTCCTCACGGCCCGGACTGAAGATCAGGAGAACAGAGGTGGTAGAAACAACATCAGGATAATTGGTCTGCCAGAACAGCTTAAACAAAGACTCCAAGCTTATGCACTTTGTATTCAATATGGCTACCAGAAGCCTTAGGGTTTTCTTTAGAAACTGAGCCAGTGCTAGCTGAAAGGGGACATCATGTGGGCCCAGTTTTTGATTCAGAACTGCACCCGAGACCAGCGACGGTCAGGATTTTGAACTATGCTGTAAAGGCACAACTGATGCAGGCCTGCAAGAAGGGCAGCCTGGAATATCAAGGGAAAAAGATTTTCTTATTTAATGATAATTCTGCTAAGGTTTCTGCAAGCTGCAAAGCCTTAAATCCAGTGTACAAGGAGCTTGTATAAAGGAAAATTAGTTCTTACCTGATAATTTTCGTTCCTGTAGTACCAAGGATCAGTCCAGACAGTGGGTTATGTCCCCTATCCAGCAGGTGGAGACAGACCAAAATTGTGAGGATGTTCCTTTAAGGGGAGAACCTGTACACTAACCCCTTCAGTATAACGACTGTCAAAGCATAAAAACAAAGAATGAGACTAAATACAAAACTGAATCTTTATGGGTAGAAATCCCTTGTGTGTCGGGGAAGACTATAGTGACAGGAGTATACTACCGTCTACCTGGTCAAGATGGTGAGACGGACAGTGAAATGCTAAGAGAAATTAGGGAAGCTAATCAAATTGGTAGTGCAGTAATAATGGGAGACTTCACGACAGCGCTGGAGATAATAGCGCAGCGGCACAGGATACAAAGGTCGGAAGCGCAGCGGCGCTCCGCACAAGTAAGGCAATTCCGTCTTCAAATATACTGCAAAAGATTTCAAAAGATTTTATTAATTATAAAAGAGAAAAAGAAAAAAAGAGAATATTTAATTAAAGAAGTAAAAAGACATTTAATGGACCGATGATTAAACATGACCCTGTAAGGTTAAAAGTGTGGCTTACTGCCTAAATAACCAAGGGTGTTATGATGGTCCACTGTTCTAGATAAATTCTATGCACATTAAAAAATTTATGCGACGTTTGTTTTGTGAGACTTCAATTACCCCAATATTGACTGGGTAAATGTATCGTTGGGACACGCTAGAGAGATAACGTTCCTGGATGGAATAAATGACAGCTTTATGGAGCAATTGGTTCAGGAACAGACGAGAGAGGGAGCAATTTTAGATCTAATTCTCAGTGGAGCACAGGACTTGGTGAGAGAGGTAATGGTGGTGGGGCCGCTTGGCAATAGTGATCATAATATGATCAAAATTGATTTAATGACTGGAAGAGGAACAGTATGCAAATCCAAGGCTCTCGTGATAAACTTTCAAAAGGGAAACTTTGATAAAATGAGAAAAATAGTTAGAAACAAAATGAAAGGAGCAGCTACAAAAGTAAAAAATGTCCAAGAGGCGTGGTCATTGTTAAAAAATACCGTTCTAGAAGCACAGTCTAGATGTATTCCACACATTAAGAAAGGTGGAAAGAAGGCAAAATGACTACCGGCATGGTTAAAAGGGGAGGTGAAAGAAGCTATTTTAGCCAAAAGATCTTCATTCAAAAATTGGAAGAAGGATCCAACAGAAGAAAATAGGATAAAGCATAAACATTGGGAAGTTAAATGTAAGACATTGATAAGACAGGCTAAGAGAGAATTTGAAAAGAAGTTGGCTGTAGAGGCAAAAACTCACAGTAAAAACTTTTAAAAATATATCCAAAGCAGGAAGCCTGTGAGGGAGTCAGTTGGACTGTTAGATGATCGAGGGGTTAAAAGGGCACTGAGAGAAGATAAGGCCATCGCAGAAAGATTAAATGATTTCTTTGCTTCAGTGTTTACTGAAGAGGATGTTGGGGAGGTACCCGTAATGGAGAAGGTTTTCATGGGTAATGATTGGACTGAATCAAATCACGGTGAACCTAGAAGATGTGGTAGGCCTGATTGACAAACTGAAGAGTAGTAAATCTCCTGGACCAGATGGTATACACCCCAGAGTTCTGAAGGAACTAAAAAATGAAATTTCAGACCTACTAGTAAAAATTTGTAAACTATAATTAAAATCATCCATTGCACCTGAAGACTGGAGGATAGCAAATGTAACCCCAATATTTAAAAAGGGCTCCAGGGGCGATCTGGGAAACTACAGACCGGTTAGCCTGACTTCAGTGCCAGGAAAAATAGTGGAAAGTGTTCTAAACATCAAAATCACAGAACATATAGAAAGACATGGTTTAATGGAACAAAGTCAGCATGGCTTTACCCAGGGCAAGTCTTGCCTTACAAATCTGCTTCACTTTTTGAAGGAGTTAATAAACATGTGGATAAAGGTGAACCAGTAGATGTAGTATACTTGGATTTTCAGAAGGCGTTTGACAAAGTTCCTCATGAGAGGCTTCTAGGAAAAGTAAAAAGTCATGGGATAGGTGGCGATGTCCTTTCGTGGATTGCAAACTGGCTAAAAGACAGGAAACAGAGAGTAGGATTAAATGGACAATTTTCTCAGTGGAAGGGAGTAGACAGTGGAGTGCCTCAGGGATCTGTATTGGGACCCTTACTTTTCAATATATTTATAAATGATCTGGAAAGAAATACGACGAGTGAGATAATCAAATTTGCAGATGACACAAAATTGTTCAGAGTAGTTAAATCACAAGCAGATTGTGATAAATTGCAGGAAGAACTTGTGAGACGTAGATCCAGAATTGTACGAATACCTCCTGAATTTTTGGGGACTATAAAGTACCAGGAATAGAACCCTAGGCCTTGCTGGGAATAAGGAACTGGTTCTATTGCCTTGGACTGGAGGAGGAGGGAGACCACCTTTTCCAGAAGGATGGAATGATCGCATGTTCTCCACGTTGGTAGAGGTGGGGAGTCCGGTGGAATGGAGAGAAAGTTCAGACGATAACCTCGAGCAATTATCGCTAGGATATACTGGTCTGAGGTGATTGAGTGCCACCTGTTGTTGAAATGGCACAATCGACCTCCCACTGGTATGTGGGGCAATGGAAGATGGCTGCTGCTCTTTATGCAGGAGTCAAAAACCGGAAGCAGGGCCCAGCTGAGGAGCCGCTTGCGGTTTTTGTTTTCGTGTCTAACGAGACTGGGCTTTTTGAAATGGTCTCGTAGAACGGGTTCTAGTTGGTGGCGGGTAGGACTTCGTTGGGCAGAAGAATGACTTCTTAGAGTCCTTTCTGAAGGGCTGTTTTGAAGAGTACTCAGAAGGCATCAGAGAGAGCTGTCTTAGGGTCTCATGATGGTCCTTGAGTTCCGCCACCGTTCTTTGAATCTGCTCGCCAAACAGATTATCTCCTACACAGGGCACGTCGGATAATCTGTCTTGTACCTCAGGGCGAAGGTCGGAGGACTTGAGCCAGGCCCATCGTCTTGCCGAGATAGCAGCTGCAGATACCCTGGTAGCAATGTCAAAGATATCGTAAGATGATCTGATCTCATGCTTGCCTGCCTCAAAACCCTTGGTTTACTAGGGTTTGGAGTTGCTCTTGAAATTGCTGAGGCAGGGAGTCTGTTAAGTCTTGTATCTGCTTAAATAAGACCCTATTATATTGGGTCATATAGAGCTGATAAGAGGCAATTCTGGAGATGAGCATTGATCCCTGGAAGACACTGCGACCAATGGCATCTAGAAATTTCTGTTCCTTGCCTGGGGGAAAGGAAGTGTGAGGTTTTGATCTCCTTGCTCTTTTCTGGGCAGATTCGACAACCACAGATTGGTGATCCATTTGAGTTTTGCTAAAGCCTGGGGCTGACTGAACGTGATAGGTGGTGTCAGCTTTCCTGTGGACTGGAGCCACAGAGCCAGGATGTTCCCAGTTCTTTTTGAGGAGATCCAGAAAAACCTGGTGGATAAGGATGGAGGTTATTTCCTTGGGAGCATCCAGGAATTGTAACAGCTCCATCATTTGATGCCTGTCATCTTGTTCAGTCTGTAATTGGAAGGGAACCAATTCAGACATCTACTTCACAAAATTTATAAAGGAAAGGTCCTCTGGAGGAGAACGCTTTCTGCTTTCAGTAGGTGAAGGTGGTGAAGGCAAATCATCGGTATCTGGTGAAGAATCATCAGTCCAGGTGTCATAGGGATCCGCACCAGCTCCTCTAGGGACTAGAGGAGGACGGGGCGGTGGGATTCCCGAAGGACCTGGTCGAGGCTCCGAAGGACTCGAAGGAATAACAGGAGGCACCGATGAGGGCATCGAAGGCACCTGTGCAGGCATCGATGGATTGCTGGGTGGATCGGTGGCACTGGATGTATCGGTATCGGCAGAACTCCCAATGGAGGGATAAGGAACGGTGTTTCTCCTCCTGATGACAAAGCAAAGGGGAGGGCACCGGAGCCATTGGTGACCCAGGGTCCATCGGTGGAAAAGCGGACATAAGCGCTTCCATCCTCGAGAGCAGCGGTGCCAACGCTGCCGGAATCGGGTCAGTGGTCGGTTCCGCAATCGGTACCGGTGTCGGATGAACCTGGAGTCGATGCGTTGCCTTGTCGATGGCCTCCTGAACCATCCGGTCTAGTTCTTCTCGGAGACCTGGAGCAAGCAGCCCCGGCTCTGGAATAGAAGGAGGAAGAGGCATAGCCGGAGGGACAACCGTTAAAGGCGGAGTCGCGGCTCCCGATACCCTGTCGATGACCCAGTTGCCGAAAAGGTCGGTGCCTTTTCTGGACGGGGCTTCTTCGATGGCGGTTCTGACGATGGTGAGGTCGATGATTTCGCTCCCTCGATGGTCCGAGACTTTCGATGTCGGTGGCGATGTTTATCTCTACGATCCCCTTGGTCCTGAGGGGGAGTAGAGGGTGTCAAAGGCCGAGAAGTCATAGATGCCGGATGGTCACCGGCTGGAGGTCGATGCTGGCGCAAAGTTGACTGTGCCAGTTCTGACGACGTCGATGCAATAGACGTCAGGGTTTGAGCAAGGAAGAGAAGTTCCATCTTCTCCATTCTAGCCTTGCGACCTTTTGGTGTCATAAGGGCACATTTGGTGCAGGTTAGGACACCATGCTCACATCCGAGACACATTACACAGACTTTGTGAGGGTCTGTGATGGACATGGTGCGATTACAGTCCGGGCACCAGTGGAACCCAGACGCCATGGCCATGAAAAAATTGAGCCACGGTACGGTCAACGGCCAGTAGGCTGCGAGGGTCAAACTCGACGGTAATCGACGGAAAACGGGTAAAAAACTTACCAGAGTACTGCGGCTTGAAGAAGGAGGGACCCCTGTGGGGTAAATTAAATTTTAGTAATTCCGTGAGGAAAATTCCTGTCAGGAATCTCTGCAGAGCTTCTTAACCGCGTGGCTACTGCTGCTCGGAAAAAAGAAGACTGAAGGGGGACCCCTGCTGGCTGCAGGGTTAGTACCATGCTGGGCATGCCATGTAGGGGCCAGTTTAAGTTCTGGAAACTTTTACAGAAGTGTTCCGTGATTGGGCTCCATCCTGTGATGTCACTCATATGGGAGGACTACCATCCTGCTTGTTCTGTGAGAAATTTAAATACATCTAAGGTTTCCATGCACAGGAGGTGCACCTCTTTCGAAGGAAAGGAGGTTCTAGAACGAGGGGTCAAGGGATGAAGGTAAAAGTGAGTAGGTTTAGCAGTAATCTAAGAAATATTTGTTTACAGAGATGGTGGTGGATGCATGGAACAGCCTCCCTGTGGAGGTGGTGGAGACAAGGACAGTATCTCAATTTAAGAAAACATGGGATAAGCATAAAGAATCTCTGCGGGAGTGATAGGTTTTGTAGAGCTGAGCAATTGGTGTGGATGAATAGACGATCTAGGCTATATTGTCTTTTTTCTGCCATCACATTTCTATGTTTCTATGTAACAGTCACAACTCTCTGAATCACACCAGTCCCAGGTACTATCTGTTGTTAATTTTAAATTTATCTGCTTCGAATGGCTTTGTGCTTGTGAAAAAAGCAGGCTACAAATTTTAACAAACTCAAACTTCTGGAATCAAAAGTCCTTGATAATCTCTCCCCAGGAATCAGCACCACTCAAAAGTAACCCTGTGATATTGGGCACCCAGGTCTCACAGCCTGTGCAAGAATAGGGAAAAATGGTCATTTCTGCAAAACGTCAGAGCAGACTAGACACACAAAGCTTATTTCCAAAATAAAGGTTGCCTTTATGTGAAGACAAGATGCCCAGTATTTACTGCTCCTCTCATCTGGACAGTAGAGAACTCAGCTTCCTTCTGGGACCAGCAAGGGAAGATGGAAAGTAAGCAAATCTGGGAACTTTTGAGTTGTGGTCACCCTGAGATTGCTGCTGATTAGCAGGAGAGGGAGGAATGTAAGAGGAAGGAATAATGCGTATCATAGAATCATGACTGCCTATCTAGTCTGACCATTCACACCAACTGCTCAGCTCTAAAATCCCTCCCACTCCTTCAGAGATCACCTGTGCACATCCCATGCTTTCTTGAATTCAAATACTGCCCTTGTCTCCACCACCTTCATAGGGAGGCTGTTTGATGCATTCATCATCCTTTCTGTAAAGAAATAATTCCTTTAGATTACTCCTGAATCTATCCCCTTTTAGCCTCATAAGAACATAAGATTTGCCATACTAGATCAGACCAAAGGTCCTTCAAGCCCAGCATCCAACAGTGGCCAATCCAGGTCTCAAGTACCTGGCAGGATCCCAAAGGGTAAATAGATTTCAAGTTACTTATCCCAAGAGTAAGCAGTGGATTTCTCCCATCACTTTTCTATGTTCCACTCCCTCCCTACTAATCCACACTATCTCTGCTGCCACCACTACTTTTTCCCCCTCCAGGATAACCCCAGCATTCTTACCCTTCCTCCCTGATCCCAGCATTCTCCTTACTCCCATCCCTTTATAAAATCACAGCTCACAAACTTGTGCACCCTTAGGGGCCAATGCAAAACTGTGCGCTCAGTCGAGCGCATAGTTTAACCCGTGGTTGGACACGCGATTGACACATGTCCACAGCCCCTTATGCTATAAGAGATTAGTGTGTCCAAAATGCACATCCAACCCCGGCAAAACTAATAGCATTCATCACATGCAAATGTATTTTGATGAGGCTATTAGTTATTCACCCCAAATCTACAAAAAAAAAAAAGTGCGCTCAATCTGCACATTTTTACACTCAGAAATTGATGCCTGCACTGAGCAGGCGTTAATTTCTGAGCAGCCCAAAAAAGTTGTACAGAAAAGCAGATAATACTGCTTTCCTGTACATCCTACGACTTAAAATTGTTGTGATATTAAGTCGAAGGAACCAAAAGGTTTTAAAAGGCTTAAAACATTTTTTTTAAAAAGTGCTGGTGGTCAGGTTAGGGAAACGGACGCTCAATTAACAAATGCCCGTTTGCCTAACCCGTGGCTGTGCACCGGTTAGGAAAACGGATGATCGTAAAATTTGAGTGTCCATTTTCCTAATCCGCAGACAGCCGACCTCTCCTGGGCACCTGCTGCCAAGGAGGCACTAGGGGCACTCAATTGTCCCTAGCGCCTCCTTGGCAGCGCGACACCTCATTTAAATACTGAATTGCGCACCCAGGAGAGGTGCCTGGGCACGCGTTAGGAAAACGGGTGCTCAGCACTAAGCGCCCATTTTCCGCGCTCATTTATTGCATCTGCCCCTTGATCTATCCTCAGCTGAATCCCAAATCCTGGAATTACAGCTGCAGTTTCTCCCCACATGTTGCCTTGCAGGGTTTGTGTTCCAGGCTTACCCCCTCCCTCCCTACCTGCAGGCCCACCGAAGAGGGGTGGCTGGAGCAATAAATAGAGAAGGCCAGAGCTTTTTAGTATTTTCCCTGAGACCGGGCAATTGATGCAAATTTGCTGAGTCTCCAAAAATCTGGAACACAAAGTACAAGAATATTGGTATGTAAATCAGACACCTAATGGGAAGATTTTACACAGACTGCAGTTCCGGCTGTGAATCCCAACTGCACAGGCAAGTCTGCATCATCTGCCTCTCTGCTGCAGGTCTGCACACTAGCTGCTTCTAGCAGACCTGCAGCAGAGAGGCAGATCCCAAAGCAGACCTGCAGCAGGACTTCCCCAAAGCAGTCAGGATCCACAGGTCTTACCCCTTTGCCAGAGCAAAGGTGCCTGACAACAGACAAGAGCAGGCACCATCTTGAGAGTGGGATATTGGTGAGCTGGGCCCAGTCCATCTGTCCAGACTAGTATGGAGAATGACACACAGAACACCAAAGTTCTTAGGACAACAAACAGAGAGTTTAGTGTCATAAGATGTAAGCAAAACGTGTGCGCTGCATTTCAGCACACGTTCTCTTTATTCACACGCTAAAAAAAGCGTTAACTTCTGATGCAATAAACTAATATATGCTAAAGTATTGGGAATTAATAAAAGCAAGCTATCTTGAAAATGTGCACAGAAGACATGTTTAACGTGCATGAAACATATTTTTGTGGCTGGGAAGGTGTTATAAAAGAATTAAATAAATATTACATGTTTTCTATTTACATAAAATATGTGACTTGTTATACTGCCTTTCTAGTTAATCAAAGTGGGCTTATAATCAAATTTTCAACTTATATCATAATACAGATTAGTCATACCATGCACAAATCCCAAGTACAGGACCAAGAACTCCAGGTTCAGCCCCCTCAGACTAATATTAGCTCTAGGAGTTACATTTTTGGCATTAAGAAAATACAAGTTAAGCCAGTTCTCTTCTCTGCATTGGGAAGCAATAGCTAATGACTAACATTGGATTAGCATGAATATTGCTAATTTGTGTGCACAGATTTACAATTACTCATTTTTGTGTGCATATTTTTGTGTGCTAAACTCCTTAATAAATTGCTGAGTGCACCTTGCTGTCCTAAGAGGGAGCTCTGGGAAGAGAGGAGCGTCTGTGTTTCTCTTCCCTTCCCTATCTCACGAACACTCACCTTCAGCTTGTGCTCCTTCCTGTTGATAATTACAGCTGTGATCTGTTGGTCCATGAAGATCAAGATGGTGCAGAGAAGCGCTGGGATCACCGCAGCTAAGACAGTCCACCAAGGGTTTGGACCTATTGGATTCACAACCCAACCGCGATCATCTCGTGTTGGCTTGGAAGTAATCAGAACAAAAGCCCCAATTAAGCATTTCTTCTTAATTTCATTCAGCCAGAGAGAGGCCATCAGGGCCTGCTCACACGTGAACTGGCAACATTACAAAGAGTCACAGGGGGAGAAAAAAATAAATATTTTCTGGTGCACTTTACTGATTATAGTTAATGAAATATGATTAATTTAAAAACATTTAAAAGGGCTTCAGAGAACATCTGTGTCCAGAGTATATATTCCAGTGCAAGTCCCCCTCACCTGAAGCATAATATTTTTCCTATCAGGGAGTCTCTTGTGCGTGATTCTGATACCTGACCTAGGGACCCTGCTCCCTGAGAGTGCTGCAGAAGCAGCATGGAGGGGAGCTCTGCATGTGTGCATCTATGCAATTGATCAACCTTTACAAAAACAACATCAGAAAATATTTTTCCACAGAAAGGGTGCATAGATCAGCTTCCCAGACAAGGTGGCGAAGACTAAAACAGTAACAGAATTGAAAAAAA
The DNA here is from genome assembly GCF_901001135.1 of Rhinatrema bivittatum. Lineage (NCBI taxonomy): Eukaryota > Metazoa > Chordata > Amphibia > Gymnophiona > Rhinatrematidae > Rhinatrema > Rhinatrema bivittatum. Next base: position 292,860,225 of record NC_042617.1, on the reverse strand, counting down.
GCCTGGGATAAGCACAGAGGATCCCTGGTTGCGAAGAACTGAAAGGAGTATTGTACCAGGAAATAAACTGGGCAGACTACAGCCCAGATCAAGGGTACCATTCCCTCTTGCCCCTGAACCCCCTCCCCAATGAAGTGCACCAGAGTTTTTGCAATCGGACTACACTCATTACCTTGAACACACTTGGGACTTGCAGCTTTGGCGAGGGGACTCCAATCAAATAATCAATTATCACCATGGTGAGGATGGTGAGGAAGACGGCAAAGTCGCTCACCATGGAACGTACCTGGGGCAGAAGGAAATACAGGTGTTGGCAGAGACATAGCAGAAGTGACATATTGTGAGTAGGTGGGCAGAGGGGAAAAGTATGCCGGTGTATCTGAAGGTTTACAGGGTGTGCATACATTTCCCCAGTGATGGGGTGAGAGGCTGTGGTTTATTTTTTGGCAAAAAGGGAATGGGATGGTGGACAGTATATTCATTTCTGCCCCTCACACACCCTACATATAACTGCTCCATGTTGGCTAGGATGTACAGGGATTTGTTGGGGGGAGTGGGGGAGCTGGTTAAAGAATTTACTAGCAAAAGCATTGGCAGAAGGTGAACATTACTACCTTCTGTGTGTGTTGCTATGCACGTTTTGTGGGGTTTTGTGCTGGAACAGTCTCTGCTCACCTTTGTAGGAAAATAGTGACTGGTTCTGAAGGTCTTCAGCGTGCTGGACAAGGCGAACGTGGTAAAGAAGAGAATACAGGACCAGAAGAGAACATCGGGCGTGTAGGGCCCATGGTGGCTACATGCAGGGCCAACAAACTCCCCATGCATCTCCTGGCATTGCTAAAGAGAAAAATCAAACACACACAAACAAGAATAAACCCCGTACACAAACAAGTCAGGAAAGAGAGCATGAAAAAAAAGCTAACACTACAGGGTAAGCTAGGAGCTCTCTAGATAGCACTGTAGCACCCTATGCTTCTGGGACCCAGCGGAAAACAAGGGGCTGATCTTAATCCAGCTTTCCCAATCAAACGTACAAAGTAAGACACTTAAGACCTAAATTTGTTCGTCCACCTTTTCTATTATATAAAAAAAATTCTCAAAAATACATTCAGCACCTGATCCCCTACCTTGTACTCAAAAAACAAAACAAAACAACATAAAACAAGTGGTTAGTGTGCTAAGTTCCCATCTCCTGATCCCCTTCATTGTTACCAAAAACATTTCTGTTGTCTCAAAACTAACCCCCTCCAATCTTGCTCTTTAAAAAAAAAAAAAAGAATAAGTACTGGAAGTCCCACAGTCCCTCAATCCCCTCCCTACTTATACCCTCCTCCCTCTTGGTTTCTGAAAAACTTTTGGGTGTTCTAGGGGTGAGATGTCTGGAGAGGGAGGTAAATGGGTGGGTGCACGGGATTTTTTTTTTTTAATATAAAAGAAAGGAGAGGATCAGGAAAGGGACTTCAGGAGTCTGGCTCTTTTTTTTTTTTTTGGAACAATGGAGAGGATCAAGAAGTGGAGGTTTTGGGTACAGGTCACTATTTTATTTTAATGCAGGGAGGGGGTTTCTACCCATTGTATCTATGAACTTGTGGTTCTGATTTGTTTAAGAAAATCAAGAACTGCAAATGCATAGATGCAACGGGGATAAAACCAGGACTGGCTCAGCCTGTCCCTGAGGCACTGGAGCCAACTGGTAACACTGTTTGCCTCTTTTTCAAGGTCAGCAGGGGGCACTCAAACTACTATTCCCCAAATCCCCACCTACCTCTCTATGCTGAGGCTGAAAGCTTTACCTCTTCACTGATTCCATCTGGGATCACGTGATCTGAGATAAGATCCTAATCCAGACCCTCCGTGTAAATGTGCGTTGATCCATCCGCTGGACAAGTGGCACCAGCCAAATGTGATCTTTTAATCAATAGCCTGTTTACTATTAATATTCTAAAATCAGACTCACTCATTTTTTTCTTTGGACCTCCCAGTTTCCTCCTGCTCCTTTGCACTTTCAGTTCAATCAGAATTGGGATGGGATCTGATGCCATGAGCCTTTATTCACAACTACCTGAGGTTTTTTGCCCTATTTTATATCCAACCCTTCCCCCCCCCCACCCACCCACCCACCCAACTCTCTTGCCAAACTTACCTAGTCATTATAGTGTCAGTCCCTCCAGAACACTGAAATCATGAGCCTTGGATCTGGCCAACAGGTGTCAGCCATAAGCAATGACCATGACTCCTTCCCCTCCACCATATCACCAGCCCCAGCCAACCTGGGGAGTGGAAGACCAGACTCGGGGTCAAACGAGGACTTGCTGCATGGCAATGCACAGCACTTGCCACCTGAGCCAACAGGCCAGCTAGACACTCCTAGTTTCTATCATTGAAAGGACAGTGGAAGCATTGATAGATGTCCCAATGGAGACAGCAGAGGGAAAAGCAGTATCAGAATTCAGAAAAGTCTGGGATAAGCACAGACGACACTCCTGTGGATGGGAACAAGAAGGCAGAACAGAGATAAATGATGCCCCGGCGATCACGGGGGTTGTAGTGGGGGGAAGACTCTCTCTGATGCTGCGACAACCATGCTGGGGCTTACTTCTAACAGTCCTGACCGAGTCCTTTTTCTCTCTCCCCATCCTCTAGTCCCTTTGCACCGCTCTACCTCACCTCTTCCTTTCATGCCCCAGCCTGGCATTTTGAATCTAGTTGCTCCTCTTGCAAAGGTGCCAACCTCTCTGCATTTTTCTGCTGCAGCCTGCATAGTTCACTGGTTAGCTGTTTGAACTGCTGTGGCTGTATCTACAGAACCTCATGTGATTCAGACAGCTAATGTGTGAAACGCACAGGCCATGGACCGGAGAGAAGTGGAGAGAGGCAAGGTACTGGCAACAGAGGGGGGGCACTGCACTTCTGTCTCAGTGCTCACCCTCCCTGGCTTGGTGCAGCAGGTGGTCATCCAGCTTGCCTGCCCCCTACAACAGCTTGTGTGGCAGTAAACCTAGAGATCAAGTACAGCAGGCAATATTACAACAGGAAGAGAAAATGAGCAAAGAATGGATGGGCCTGGAGGTCTTTATCTGCCATCAGATACTGTTTCTATGTTTAGAAGAGTAAAGAAGTTTCTCTAAGCTACATTTTCTAAACTTTCCCAAGGTTGTTTTGTTACCTGCTCTAGAAACTTTACAATGAATTTCTTAAAATTGCTCCTGAATCAGTGCCTGCTTTTATTAAAGTTTTTTTATCTTCCTTTTAAGGCAGCTGATGTGTCAGAAGTTAGTACATCAGCTGGTCCCGAGTTACCAGCTGTAGATAAAAATTTGCCTGCCCCAGATTCTGATTCGCAAGGGGAATGTCCTTTGAGTGCAATATTGATAGTCACCTATGCTGCTGAGCTGGATAAGGATTGGACACTTAAAAACTTTCTTTAAGCTTAGAGAGATGTTTCCTTGGTTGCCATTTGGCTATTTTTCTTGATGTGTCCAAGGCCACCCAGCATAGGAGGAAACTCTTCAATTCAAGCAGTGTCCTTGCTTTGGGAGCTAGGCTTCAGCTAAAAATTCTTTTACATATCATGGAGACTCAATATATGCAAATTTATCTCATGCATATTCATTGTGGATATCCTGAAAACCCGACTGGTTGTGGGGTCCCCAGGACAGGTTTGGGAAGCCCTGATCTAGAAGCCTAAATGTAGGCCCTACTAAATTTTCAAAAAAGCCAGTTTAGGAGCCTAACTCCTAAAGTTAAGCACCTGACCCCTACAAAATGTTTATATTTAAGACCCTAAAACATGAATGGTTACAGGGGCAGAATTAGGTAGTAGTTTCCAGCACCAGGCGCCTAACTTAAGGGATCTAAATCTAGGCAAATGGATAGAGGCCAAATTTTCTTTTCTTTTTTTCCATCTCCAGTCTTTATTTAACATTTTCAAATAAACATATATCCATGCTGAGTTCAGCAGCTGCAGGAAAATCAGCCAAAGTCCAGTGAGGAAGCGAGCAGGGCTGAGCGTGTCGAGGCGGCGGAGGCTTATGGGGCGGATGCTCTGTATGAATTAGTAAGGGCATAGTCTCGGATTATGGTGTCTGTGGGGGTTTCAGTTAGGAGGTTGTTATGGTTGCATAACTGGTCAGCAGATGTGTCGTCCAAGTCTCAGTTGGGGTTTCTGCCTTTCAAAGGCCGACCCTTGTTTGTTGAGGACCTGGAGCAGTTGATGCAGAATCTGGGTGAGAATAAGGTGCACAGATTGCCAGAGGATAAGCTTAAGGACAAGAGATTTTTTCAGGCTTGTTCTCACTTTTGGGATAGGATGAGGTCTCGTCCAGCAAGAGGAATGCCAGGTCCGCAGAAGCAATTCTCTCTCTGGGACCAGGCTTGGGGGTCAGTCAGTCCTTTTGGGGGGGGGGGGGGGGGGGGCTGAAGACCATTTCAGGGTGGAAGTGCAGCTGGAGTTAATTCCTCGCAATGACATCAGGCTGGTCCACTCCATCATTCCTATTATAGGAGGTTGCTTGGCGCGGTTTTACGGTGAGCGGACCCAGATTATTCAGGATCAGTGGGTCCTCAGTGTAGTAAGAAATGGCTATGCGATAGAATTTGCTCGACCTGTCCGACATTTGTTTCTAGTTTCCCCTTGCGGGTCCTTAGACAAGCAACTTGTGATTTGAGAAACGCTGGACCAGTTGCTAAAGCTAGGGATGGTGATTCCGGTTCCCCACGAGGAGCAAGGCACAGGAAGATATTCCATTTACTTCATCGTCCCGAAGAAGGAAGGCACTTTCTGGCTAATTCTGGACTTAAAAAGGGTAAAAGTAGTGCTCAAGGTCCTACATTTCCATATGGAGACCTAGAGGTCAGTTATAGCGGCAGTTCGCAAAGGCGAGTTTCTGGCTTCTCTAGATCTGACTGAAGCATATCAGCACATATCCATTCATTCAGACCATCAGAGGTTTCTGTGGTTCATGCTTCTAGTTCAGAATTTTCAGTTTCAGGCCTTTCCCTTTGGGTTGGCAACGGTGCCACGCACTTTCATCAAGGTTAAGGTGGTGGTGGTGGCGGCGGCAGTGGCTTTACATCAGAAAGGAGTTCTAGTGCATCCTTATCTAGACGACTGGGAATTTCGGAGGATCTTTGTCACCAGTCGGTTTAGAAGGTGATCGGAATTCTCGAGTTGTTCGGCTGGGTTGTGGATTTGACAAAGAGTCACCTGGCTCTGTCGCAATTCCTGAGTCTCTGGGAGCTCAGTTTGACACTCAGAGTAGCAAAGTGTTTCTCACGGAGGAGCATATTCAGAAGTTACAGGGGTAGATTCGGCTTTTGTTAGGGTTACCGATGCCCAACGTCTGGGATTATTTGCAAGTCCTGGTTCAATGGCTTCAACCCTGGAGTTAGTGCCATGGGTGTTTACTCATATGAGTCCATTAAAGAGGGCTCTTTTGGCTCAGTGGAACCCGATCTCAGAGGACTTTCATCTTCCCTTGCTGCTCGAGGGCGTCGCACGGGACAGCCTGTTTCAGTGGCTTCTAAGTTTCAATCTGGTTCATGGGACAGAGCTCAAGGTTCTGAATTGGGTGGTACTTACTACCAAAGCCACTCTATCTGGTTGGGGAGTGGTTTGTCAGCAACAATCGACCCAGGGCTGCTGGTCCGTGAAAGAGGCTGCCTGGTCTATCAATTGGTTAGAGACCAGAGCGGTGCGCTTAGCCTTATGTGCTTTTCTGCCGTTGGTGAGAGGTTGATCAGTGAGGGTCCAGTTGGACAATTTGACGATGGTAGCCTATATCAATCGGCAGGGCAGAACCAAAAATCGAGCAGTGGCCCAGGAGGCTCAAGAGTTGATTCTTAGGGCAGAGCAACACCTGGAGTGGAGGGCGGCGTCTCACATTGCAGGGGTTGAAAACATCCAAGCGGATTTCTTGAGTCACAGATTGTTAGATCCTGGCAAGTGGGAGCTGTCTGAGATGGCAATGCAGCTCATCCATGACAGGTGGGGTATCTGCCACTTGGATGTAATGGCGGCTTGCCAGAATGCCAAAGCATTTCGATTTTTCAGTCGGAGAAGAGAGCAAGGTGCCAAAGGCACTGATGCTCTGGTGGTGCTTTGGCCACAGGAAGTTCTGCTTTACGTCTTTACTCCTTGGCCGCTCGTAGGCAAGGTGTTGCGACGGATAGAGAGACATCACGGCGAAGTAGTGTTGATGGCTCTGGACTGGCTGCGTTGGCTGTGTTTCATGGATCTAGTGAACTTTTTTTTTTTTTTTTTTTTTTACAGTTTAAAGGGTTGAGAAGCAAGAGATCCAGCTGCATGGGGGCATTTTTTCCTATATAAAGAGCTGGGAGAGAAGAGAGATGCTGGATGGGGGACATTGTTTTGGATTTACAAAGGGCTGACTTTTTTTTTTTTTTTTAAAGATCCTTAGCCATTTAGAGAGTAATTTTATAAGAGTCTGCCTAGATTTTAAATCAATTTTTGGCAGACTTTATACCAGCTTTCAATGGGAAAGCAAGCAAGTACTTTCTTTTTGAAAATGATCCCATCAAAAAGTACCTGCACACATTTCCACTAGAAAATGTATGAGATTTTGAGAAGGCTTCTGCTCTCTACAAGTAAACTTACATGCACACTAGGGTGGCCCTTAGTTGTATATGATTTTGTGAACTGAAATATTTTTCATCTCCCAACCCCCAAAATTGTTTCAATCTGCGTAAAAGTACCCTCTGTAAAATTTCAGCTCAATCAGGTAATATTAAAATGGCCTCCAAAGGCCCTGAAATTTCAGACTTTAACAAAATCGATATTTTTTATATTAAACTGTTTTTGTCTTCTTTATCATACTTTTTTCGAAAGAAGTATAGAATATGATTGAAAGAGAAGTTAATCTGCAACAAAAAAATGCTTCTGGTAGCTTATAGAAGGTTGTGGAAGGTTCTAGAACCTTCTAGAAATTTCTACAACCATCAAGAAAGTTCTGAGACATATATAGATGGCTTTACTCAACAGCTCTCAGTCAGTTCAATTCAAGTCTTACAGCCAGTAAAGCAGTTTTCTAAGTTCAGACACGGATTTCTAGTTACAGTTCTATTCGTTAAGATTTTAGTAAGTTCTTGTATTAGTGAGTTTGTGCTTTGCGAGGTGTAGTTCATTTGTGCGATACAATGGCATCATCATCATCAAAGTCCACTTCAACACTTTTGCGCTGCTTACGGAAAGATTACAAATGCAGTCTCATTGGAAACAAACCAAATTGTAGGAGCGAAACTACCTTCAAATCGGCAAATACTCAGTGTTCTTTTCTTCAATTTGTTGTTAAATTATCAATCAAAGAAAGTGTGACCTTAGTTGTAAAAGATGTTCTTGCTTTTTGGGAAAAGGGACAAATTCCCCCAAAATGAACTGATTATTGCATTGAAAAAGTTATATCACTACATTAAGAATGGCAAGATTTACAGAAGCGGTTGGGTAGAGACTCAGATGTGGAAGTGAAAAAACAAATGAAATTCTTGGATAAATTAGATGATTTATTTGATTTTGAACATGATTACGCGTTAAACATAATTAAGAACAAAGAGGATAAGCAGTTTTTATTATTGCAACGAAAGAAAGGACAATCAGGTTTCATGGCAGGCAATGATCACAAATTTAAAGCCAGTGAAGAAAAAAAACAGGAACGCACAAAAAAGGAAATAGAGAAGAAAGAGAACTTACAAGGAAATAGAACAATCTTATTATATTTTATTATTATTATTTTCATTTTGGACGTTATTTTGCGAAGTATGTATTTTTCTTTTGGTTTCAGTTTTTGCTCAATATCTTTGCTAATTTTTATTTCATGTAAATAACTGTATGAAGAAAATAGTTATAAATAAAACTGTCTTTCGATTATGCTTGACTATTATTTTCTCAGACAGCATTTGAAAATGAAATACAAAAGTTTTAAATAAGAAATACTAATTTTCGGTGAAATTTGAAACTTTAAGGCCTTTGGGGGTCAGCTTAAAATAGTTCAATTGAGCTGAAATTTGGCAAGGAGCACTTTTTCATATATTGGAGCAAGATTAGGGGCTGAGAACAAAGAATTTCAAAAGTTGAAAAATAAGGGCCACTCTAACGTACACAAGTCATGTAAATGTGAGCTTACCCACACAAAGGTAAATTTTAAAACTCGTGCACGGGCATCCATGTGCGTGCACATGGACGTGCCGATTTTATAACATGCGCACGTTGACACACACATTATAAAATCCGCTCCCCACGTGCACAAGTGTACCCGATTTTATATCGGCGCATGCGTAAGGGGGGAAAAGTTTATAAGATGTGTGTGGCACACAATAGGCCCTTTCCCCAGTTCCCTCCCAGTCCGCGGAACTTCCTAAACCCCCTAGTTAGCATGCTTCACTTTTCCCCTATCCGCCCCGACTCCTAAAAGCTTCAGCAGGACAGTGCCTAATGGTGCTGTCCCAGCCTGCCCATGACCTGCCCTACTTCTTTTTCTTAATCCAGTTCTGCAGTGCAAACCAGGAGATACGTTCATGGCCCTGGGCCTTTGAAAATCCCTGTGGTGCGCTTGCAGCCTGGCCATGCGTATATGTCCCAGTTTTAATGCGCACTTTGTTTTTAAAATCGGATTGATAGTGGGCAGGGAATTTTGTAAAAGGCCATTTCAAAGAGTAAAGCATTCTTTTAACTTTGAAAAATAACTTTGAAAATTATCCTCTTAGTGCCTGATTTTCAGCCAGATTTATGAAACTTTTCAGCTGAAAACCTAGATGGCTAGATTCGGGAGAAAATTTCCTAAAAGTAACCAGAAACTGAACTGGTTATCTTACCCATTCTAAAGTGTTCAAATATTGACCTCAGTGCAATTGATATTCAAAGCTTTTGTTCAGCAAACTTTTGGAGTTAGCCAGGCAAAAGCTAAGATTTGAATATTTCTCCCCACCAAGCAGATAAATTTTGCGTGAACTCATTGCGCCCACAAAATATATCCAAATAAAAAAAAAAGGCAGCATTGGAGGAGTTCTGCGGGCTGGCTCAACTTTAGCCAGTGTGCAGATATTGGCTAAAGTTACAAGCGTTAGTCTAGTCCGAAAAATACCTGATTTAAGTTAGGCACATAACTTTATCTGGGTATATTCAACAGCAGACTTAACCAAATCCAGCTAAGTCCCACTGATCATCTGGATAAAGCAAAGTCACCTACCTGTTACAGGTGTTCCCATGGACAGTAGGACAATCCAGCCACACAAGTGACGGGGTGGGGGGGGGGAGCCAAAGTGACATTTATACACAGTGACCCCTGCTATTAAATTAGCTTTAAAAGATGAAATAAGAAAAAGTCCTTCTATGCAATTTAACAACAAAAAAACCCAGCCAGCTTCAACCTCCTAGTAAAATCACCATTAAAATTATTTACTAGTCTCATTCAACTAATTCTTCTATATAGATGAGAGTATGAAGTCTAAAGTTTATACAAGAAGGAACAATCTCAATATAAATCTTGCATCTCCAATTCTGTAATACAGTCTGCATCCTCAGAAAATCCCCTCAAAATGGGCCTAGGGTGTTGACCCTTACACCATTCAAAAAATAAATAAAGAAAGAAAAGTTCAACTCCTATTGTCACCTCAGTAACAGCACAAGCACCTCTACTACCAGACATTTTGTGAAATAATACAAAACTAACAAAAAGAAACTTAAAATATATATAGCAAACTTGTCATATTGTAACATCATTAACTCCAAGGATTCAAACAGTATCAGCCCTGCCTATGAAGAGGCAGAACTGGAAATATTAAAACAGGCCTAAAACATCAATACACCTATTAGGAAAACAGAACAAGTCAGGCTGCTATAGATCCCTCCACAGAAACTACATGCTAACAGAATACCTCACCTTGATCACACATGTAGAACACAGATAGCCCCTCGCCAAATAGAATAAACAGGCCATAAGTTATAAATAGAAACATGTAGCCAAAAACTGAACTGGAAATTTGAACAAGCCAGACTCTGCATGCAGTGCAACAATGAAAAAAAACAGAAATATCGCCATTCAGCATTAAAAAAAAATAAAAAAATCAAGAAATATAAAATATCAACCATACTACTAAAAAAATAAACATTTCACAACTTCTAATGATTAGAATAACATCCAATAATTAAGAATTCACATTACCCTCCATTGCCTCAGGTACAAAGTTAAGGCCAGATTTTAAAAGCTCTTTGCGCATAGAGTGCCTTTCGCGCACCGGGCCTATTTTATAAAGGCCCGGTGATGTGTGTAAAGCCCCAGGACGTGTCTAAGTCCCGGGGCTTGCAAAAAGGGGTGGTCCGGGGGATGGGTGTGGGAGGGGCAGGCCGGGGCCAGAGGCCTCTGACACAGCACCCATTTGCCTCCAGGCATGCGCAAAAGATTTGATACAAATTTGGGGGGGGGGGGTTAGAGTAGGGCTGAGGGGGGGGGAAGGTTAGGGGAAGGGGTGGGAAAGTTAGGGGGAGGGAATGGGGGAAGCCCGTGGGTGTCGGCGCATGCAAGGTGCACTAGTGTGCACCCCCTTGTGCGCGCCGACCCCCGATTTTATAACTTGCGCATGCCTGTGCATGCAAGTTATAAAATCGGGCATACATGTGTGCGTGCCGGGTAGTGCACACATGTATGCCTGCGTGCAGGTCTTAAAATCTACCCCTTAGATTGTAAGCCCTCTGGGGATAGGGAAATCCCTACAGTTCCTGAATGTAATCCCCTTTGAAGTGCTGCAAAAAGCGGAATCTAAAAATCTAAATAAATAAACAATTCTCTTTCAGGTCATGAGGGCCAAACTGGGCCAAGGACACCTTGAAGAAACACATTGTCCATACCAATACTTGTGCTTTAAAATAAAATAAAGTTTACTGTAACTAGTCAAATAGCAAGAAGATAACAAAATACAGTTCTTTAGTCAGTTCAGAACCAAAAGTTTAAAAAAATCACTTCCCACTCACATAAAATTCTAGTCTTTCAAGTTGCAATATAGACAAAACCTGAAACAGTTCTCAGTTTAAGAAATTCACAGTTCTCTTCCAGGTTCAGCTGGAATTTCCCCAAAAAACAGTTCCAAGATAAAACTCATAGGTCCCTCACTCGCAGAGACCTTTCTCCACTCACAAGCTCTTCTTCTTATTCCCCAGATCCTCTGTGGATGCAGAATGACTTAAAAGTCTCTTTAGAAATAAAGATCAGTACTCATATAGACCAGGACTGGATCTAGACAAAGCACCCCATCCCTTGGCAGGTGCAGTCCTTCCACCCTGTGCTGAAGCTCCATCAGGCAATCTTTCCCCTAAATTCGGAGGCCTCCAACCCAATATCTGGTTCGGTGTAATCAAACTTCACTTTTTCCTTCTCCACTGCTGCTGGTTCACCTTTAGCTTCTCTGAGGGAACAAAGGCACCACTGTGGGTGGAACCTGCTACTGTAATAATACTCAATCTGTTTTAAACTCTCTTCCCATCAGCTTGCTAACTGGCTCCTCGAGGGCAGCTTGTTTTATAACCCCTCCTGAACCATTTCCTATTTCTCAGCTGGGCCACACTGTCCGTCACCTTAATGGATCCACACCCCCTTAGCCTTTTGGTACCCTTCCTGTTTTGGAAAAATTCCCATTTAAAAAAATAGCAGACCTCAAGATAACCTTTCTACCCTCCCAGTAACCAATACTTGCTGGAAATATCTTAATAGTAAAATATAGGTCTTATTGTTTAGAATAGGCTTCTTCTCTGTTTTATGGCTCCAGTACCATCTAGTGATCAGATGAATTACATTACTTTAAGTTAGAGCACTTGGGGAGACATTTTTTCCATGTGCACATCATGTGTGGGTCCAAGGCACCAAAGGCAAATTTATGAAGATCTAGGCTTGATATCTTATGCTTACAATTAGCACATAATTTAAATAGCGTTTTGCCTGACCTGAACTTTTTACTGACATTGTTGAAGAAACTGAAGATCATTTTTTTATTTTTTTATTTTTGATAAGGTTCAATAAAGAAGAAAACAAAAAAAATAAATGAACTGCTCAAGGAAAAACTTGAGAAAACACCTGCAGCTGAAGAGAGAGCAAAACGCATTCTTTCACATTGGCAGAAGAAAAGAGATAGAGAAGACTTGTGTGAGAACATGAACAAATGCTCAGAAAGACTTTACATTTTTCTGAGCTCTTCAGCAAGCACATACTGTACAGAAACTATCAGATGTATAGCTGGATTCATTCTGCTTTTCCAGGGAGAAAGTTACATGCATAACATTTCCTGGATAACTTAACAGTTTGCTGGCTCTCTGAATATTGACTTTAATGTTGATAAACGCCAGTAGCATGTTTGCAAGTCCTGTCTGAGCTACCGCTTGACCCAAGTCAAGTCCTAGCAAGCTGAGGGAGTCCTGGCTTTTCTCATGAGAAGAACTGAAATAAATAGGTGGACCTGGGAGAGCCAGGTGGCAGCCCTAGCTAACTAACTGCTTTGCCTGGAAATATACCTCACTGCTGGACAAGTCAAAAGCTCAGGCACCAAGTGACTTACGCTGACGGTGAAATTTTCCCAGTCGGCCTCAGAAGCAGTAATGTTGTGGTCCTTCCAATAATTAAGAGTTTGATTGGTGGGATTATTGGGCATGGAGCATTTACAGCTACAACAAAAGTAAACAGATATATATATATATTAAGCATATTATTAATATTACTCTACTACACTGCTTTTAGAGAACAATTTTCAAAGGCATTTACTCTAGTAAGTAGTGTGTTACTCATGTTGACTGACTGCCTGAAGAGGCAGTGTTCCCAGGAGCCTGTTTAGTTCGGTGAAAGACAATGGCACATATAGATGGCATTTTCAAATCTATGCATGCTATTTTGCAAGGAAAAGTAACCATATGTAAAGCAGGTGCAAATGTCCCTGGGTACCTGGTACCGGCAACAAGTTTCAAAGTGAACGTACGCACACATTCTCTCTTTGAAAATTGGTGAAAGTTCACAGGTAAAACATACACATGGACTTTTTACCAATCTGGGCACTGTGAAAACTGCCCTTGAAGTTTTAGAATTAGCCAAGCGATCACCTCCTCAGCATTGGGAGATGGATTTCTCACAGATTATGCATGCAAAACTATTCCTGAAGATTTCGGTCAGCATTTCCCTATGCTGGTGAAAGGACTTTCTCCTAGGACAAGCAGGATGCAGGGCCGGCGCATCCATTAGGCGATCTTCAGCGGTCGTCTAGGGCACCGAGCCATAGGGGGCGCCGAAGAGCAGCCACGTGGTGCCGCAAGTGGGGCCTATCCTGCTCGCGGCAAAGAGAAATAGAGACTGTGTGCTTCTCAGGGCCACAACCAGCCCTGCACAGTCGGCGCCGAAACAGGGGTGTGTGTGTGTGTGTGTGGAGGGGGGGCGACACTGCTTACGGCCCTGAGAAGCACACTGTCTCTATTTCTCTTTGCCGCGAGCAGGATAGGCCTCGCTTGCGGCACCATGTGGCTGCTCTTCGGCGCTCCCTATGGCTTGGTGCCCTGAGAAGCACACAGTCGGCGCCGAAACAGGTAAGGGGGGGGGGGGCGGTGGGCAGCAGCGCAAGGGTTGCCTAGGGTGCCCAATACCCTTGCACCGGCCCTGGCAGGATGGTAGTCCTCTCACATGGGTGACATCATCGGATAGAGCTCAGCATGGAAAACTTATGTCAAAGTTTCTAGAACTTTGACTAGGCATACTGAGCATGCCCAGCATGCCCCATATCACACATCCATGCAAGATCCCTCTTCAGTCTCTTCTGCTTACGGCCCTGAGAAGCACACTGTCTCTATTTCTCTTTGCCGCGAGCAGGATAGGCCTCGCTTGCGGCACCATGTGGCTGCTCTTCGGCGCTCCCTATGGCTTGGTGCCCTGAGAAGCACACAGTCGGCGCCGAAACAGGTAAGGGGGGGGCGGTGGGCAGCAGCGCAAGGGTTGCCTAGGGTGCCCAATACCCTTGCACCGGCCCTGGCAGGATGGTAGTCCTCTCACATGGGTGACATCATCGGATAGAGCTCAGCATGGAAAACTTATGTCAAAGTTTCTAGAACTTTGACTAGGCATACTGAGCATGCCCAGCATGCCCCATATCACACATCCATGCAAGATCCCTCTTCAGTCTCTTTTTTTTCCACAGAGCTTTCACCTCACGATTACTTGAGCTCGTGGATTTTTTTGTTAAAAATTGCTTGGAAAACTTTTCCACTGGTCATTTTCTTTTTTTTTTTTTTTTTGCATCTCTTCTCGGTGCAGGAACCTCTTTGGTTCCTTCTAGTGTCTCAGTCAGGTTTTTCGGTGGTTTGGTAAGTTTTCTTTCACTTCCATTCCCCCCGTGGCAGCGGTGCCTCGGAGCCTGCCAGTGTCAGTCGCCCGCTATCACCCTATTTCGTTTTCACCCCTTCAGTTCATATCATCATGGTCTTGTCAGGTTTCCATCAATGCCCTCAGTGCCCAAGGACAGACCAACATGATGTATGTATCCTCTGCCTGGGGGCATCGCACGACGTACATGGATGCAGTTTGTGCGACCAAATGACCCTGAAGATGGAGAAGCTCTTCGGGGCGAGAAAGTCTGAGCCATCGACATCAGTGGTGATGCCAAAGGACCATGGAGCCACATTGACGAACATCGAGCCATGAACATCAGTGGGGCTATCCGCTATGTCGATGCCATCGGTGTATAGGGGCGCTGGGGACCGGCCCCTGTCGGGTTCGTCGTCATCGACCTCGGCACCAGGGAAAGACCGGGCCAAGCGCAGAGGGAAGCCGAAGAAGCATCAGGACTGGTCACCTTCGTTGCATGGTGCCAGGATCAGATCGGTACCGAGCTTGCTGTGATGCCCCCAAAGCAACCCCTTGGTGAGAAGTGTCCATTCTCCATCAATGCTGGGGGTTTGCAACAGTCTCCACCGGTCCTGGTGTCAGTCGCCAATCCACAGGGGGTATCAGAGGAAGATTTGGCCACCCCTCCTGCCTCCCAGTCCGTTTTGGAATCGGCAACTTTCGAGAAGGAGCTGGAGTGCAGAGTCAAGCTCACGGTCATTGAGCCTGCGGCACAGTCGGTATCTATGCCCATGCTCTCCCTGCTGAAACCACTGTTGGAGCATCTCAATGTGCTCATCGGTGTGTTACTGACCCAGCTGGTGTCTCTTCCTGGCAGACCATCGATCCCCGGAGGGGCACCAATGCTTCCCCGGTGCTCATTACTGGTTCCGAGGAGGAGGAGGCGGCTCTATTGAGGCCGGCAGTAACATCGGGGCCTGCAGCCCCCTGTTCAGCTTTGCTGGGACCAGCATTGGTGCCACTGGTGCCTAGGCCTCTAGACGAAAGCCAAGCACTCAGGCCCCATCCCCTGTGGATTACAGAGAGGATGAGGCCCCTTATGACCCCTGGGAGGATGGCACTGCAAAATCCTCCTCAGAGGATTCGGAGGGTCTCAGTCTCCTCCAGAGGAATAAAGGAGGTCTCTGCCTGAGGACCTGACTTTCGTATGTTTTGTAAGGGCGATGGCAGAGACCATGCCATTTAAGTTGATGATGGAGGAGGACGCCATGCACAAGATGCTAGAAATCCTCCAGTTTGTGGAGGCTCCTAAAGAGATCACGGTAGTCCCAGTACACGAGATCTTTAAGATGTTGCTGTTGAGGATTTGGGAACACCCCCTCTCGGTATCACCTGTGACAGGAAAGAGAACAGGGTTTACCTTGTCCAACAGGCTACCAGATTCGAAAAGCGTCAGCTCGCATACTAATTGGTAGTGATTGAATCCGTTCTCAAGAGGGTCAAGCGCTCTCAAGACTCATGCCTCGGCACCCCAAAGGATCACAGAGCGATGGATGCTTCTAGGAAGCCTTCCCCTAGAAAGTCCTATGGACTGAAGTGGAGGAGGTTTTCCGTGTGGTGTGAGCAAAAGACCCTAGATCCTTTTTCCTGCCCTACACAAAAACTGTTTGATTACCTTCTGCACCTATCGGAGGCTGGCCTAAAAACCAATTCCGTTAAGAGTTCATCTTAGTGCAGTTGGCACATACCACCAAGGTGTAGATGGTACGCCCATCTCTGTACAGCCTATAGTTGTATGTTTCATGCAGGGCATGCTTCAGTTGAAGCCCAGGCAGAACTGCATCTTGGGGGTCATGTCAAGGCTCATTCTATCAGAGTCAAGGCAACATCAGTGGCCCACTTGCGAGCAGTTTTCTTGGAGTAGATCTGCAAAGCTGCGACGTGGAGTTCTCTTCACACATTCACATCTCTTTACTGTCTGGATAGGGTTGGCCGACACGACAGTAGGTTCGGCCAGTCTGTCCTTCGGAATCTCTGAAGTATAGAACCCAATTCTCCCTGCCTAGGGCCCATTGTTTGGGTTCAGGCTGTCTCCCCCTCTATTACCAACAGCACTGTGGTTGTTGTGCCTGTTGGCACCTGTTGGTGCTCGTTTGTCCCCTTTTATGTTGGGGAGCAGCCTGTAGCTAGGGATTCATCCGTACGTGAGGACTACTATCCTGCTTGTTCTAGGAGAAAGCAGAGTTGCAAAGTTCTAGAAACTTTTTCCGTGCCGGGCTCCATCTGATGATGTCACCCATGTGCGAGGACTAACATCCTGCTGTCCTAGGATAACACCTGTTACAGGTATGCAACTCTGCTTTCTGTATGCCAGTAGGGGTAGTTGATTCAGTGGGTCCCTGCAACAGCTTTTAGCCTTGGAGATGTGATTTTAAAACACGAAGTACTATAAAAAAAAAAAAAATTATATTTAAGTAAAACGGAAGGGTTGCCATGCTGATAATCATTCAAAAGCCTCACCTCCCAATCAGCGCCGGTGCTTCCATTAGGCAAACTAGGCAGTCACCTAGAGCGCCAAGATTTTTGGGGCAGCAAAATCCCGACAGCGAGAGGTCTCAAGGGGTGCTGTGTCAAAGCCAATACTGTCAAAGAAGGGAGCACTGTGCTGGAGTCACTATTGCCAGTAATTAAATTGGGAGGGGGGGGAAATGACCAAAGGTTCACCTATGGCACCAAATATCCTTGCACCAGCCCTGCTTCCAATGCAGACACCACACTGACACATGTTAAACATGACAATACATGAAGCAATGAAGAGGGTACACTGTGAAGTGTAAAAACTGGAAAAAAGTATTAAAATGCTTTGGCAAGGCTCTGTGTGGATGTCTGTATGGAAATAGCAGAGGGTACTGCATGGCAGAATTGAGGGGTGTGTGTGGGTATGTGGGTGGGTGGGTGTAGGGTGTGTGTTGGGGGAAGATCTCAGTACAGGAATAGCAGAAATGTGTGTGAGTACCATACCTGCATTATACATAGAAAAAGCCACTAACAATAATCTCCCTTTTCCTGAATTCCAAAAATCACCTTCATTTTTAAATACTATTTTGATCCCTTGAAAATGCAAAGGCCTAATTTTGGGGGTCATTTACTATGCTTTGGTTTTTTCCATTGGGGGGGGGGGGGGGAAGGGGCTGTGGCTTTCCTGCGGTGCTCTTCTGTGGCCCACAGTATTTTTCCCTCTCTGTGGAACAATACCTCAGGAAAAAATATTGCTGGGAAACGAGAGTATAAAAATTGCGAGAGTAGCCCCCTTCACTCGAGGCCACCATCTTATTTACAGGCCAAAAGCAAAAGCACCCCACTCCCACCATATCAAAGCCCTCCCCTGGGGGTTCTGATGAGACCTCCCCCCTCCTCCGCCCTGCTCCTTCTCTGCTACCTCTAGAGGCGGCCTAGCTGTTAATAAAAAAATAATTCCAATTTGCACAGTGTCACCCCACCCCTTACCAAAAGGCTGGGCAGCAGCTGGCTCAGAGCCTAGGTGCTGTCTGTCCCCCACTAGACTACCAGGGATCCACTAGGCCACAAAGAGCCACTCGACTCCCTGGTATGGCCGGAGAGTGAGGGAGTGTGGCTGCTTTTGACTGGGGTTGGGGGGGCGGGGTGAAGGGGGCTTTGGATGATGAGGGGTACAGTATTGGGGGGGGGGTTGATCTATTGTGAAAAGGGAGTGGTTTGTGTAGGGGAGGGCATCGCTAAGTGACTTGGAAAAGATTTATTTTTTATTTTATTTTTTAACAGCTGGGGCAACTCTAGAGGATGTGGGGGGGGGGGGAGGGGATTGGGGGGGGGGGGTCTGTACTTTTGGGCCGCTGCTGGCCCTTTAAGAATTATCTCAGAGACATCGGGATGCGTTTTAGCGTCCCGATGCCTCAGAGAAAAGTTAGTTCCACTCCTGAACTGTAGCTAACTTTTCAGAAGCCAAGCTGCATTACTTTATTTACAAAACATTAGGTATGAATGAACTGCTTTACATACATTTGCAAAGCACCTAATTTAAATAATCTGGTTTCTAGAGAAAATATTGCATTATATTGCTGCAATAGGCATATATTGTGCTATAAATAGCGTTTTTTGCATGTTAAATGCTTATTGTGGCTTACTAAATCTACCCCTCTTCTAAAAAGTATAAATACAGTGCCTTGTCAGAACAGAAACCTTTCTGGGTCCAGGGACCTGTGGCTCTGCATCCCCTCTTCCTCCTTGCTGACTCCGAAGCAGTACAGTGTGACAGGAATGAGGCCACGCAGTGTGAGAACTCACAAGTACAAGGTGAGATGATCAAGCTGGCTGTGCATGTGGATGGGATAGATCTCCCCCAAGTGGATCAGCTTCTCTAGCGCCTCGTAGATGAAGATGATGCAGATGAGGGAGGCAAAGGCCTCCTCTGTGAAGCGCGTGATGTAGCAGACGAGAGAGCTGGCATCAGTGGCCACGAGCAGGATGCACAGGAAGGCCGTCCACAGCCCAATGCACGCTCTTAGAGACAGGTACGACAGCTTGTGGTCCCTGCAATGAAGAGTGAACAGTATGAGCCTGTGAAAAGTTTCTAAGAGCACCAAGGTAAGCTCCCATCCAATCAGATTGGTTGATTGGGTGAAAATCTCCCCCCTCCCCCACCTGTCTACATTTCTGGCACAGCGTCAAGACAAGAAGTGGATAGCTGCAGGGGAAATCTTTGTATTTTATTTTCATAATTTTTAACAATTTTCAAATGAATTTAAGTCTGACAGGAAAACCAAAGGCATAATAATGCTTAAAAAGAAATAACAAAAAATACATCAAGCAAAAAAACCCCAAAACAACGAAAATTGAATTATAAAAAAGACCACAATTTCAGAGAGGGGTATGGGTTTAAAAAGAAAATAGTGGACTCCTTATGGAGAGAAACAGAAAATAAGAAAATATATGGTAGACCATCTAATTTATTTTATCTAATTCTCTTATTCCAACCCCAAATCCAGGAGATTGAGTGAGTTCACTGAAGAAGGTACCACACTGACTGCTCTCTTTTGTAGAAAGGAAACAAGCTGCCAAGGATCAGAAAAACCATAGCACACACTTGACAGATCTCCAAACATTTACATGGAAATCTCAAAATAAACACAGCCCCCAAAGATATAACCTCCTGCTGTCCATCACTCTTGGGCAAGCCCAGGACATCCAAAGCACCCATATTTTCTGTACAAGAATAGGAAACTTCTATAGCTACAGAAAAGTTTCAGAAGCCACTCATGGTCTGGATTCAGCATTAATCTGATGAGCAAGGTAGCTCAAGAAGCCTTTTCCTCCTGCTGTGAATCTTCAAGCAGGGCAGTCACATCTAAGCTGTCAGAGAACAATTACAGGTCTTGTCCCTTCTTTCCCCTTGAGAAATAAATTTTATCCCCAAGAAGATAACAGGGCTTAAGCCAGGGGTGGGAAGGATTCAGTTAAAACTTTCAGAATTTCTGTCATATATATATATATATATATATATATATATATATATATATATATTTTTTTTTTTTTTTTTAATCAACACAAGACAGACCACTTATTACTTGTACAAGATCCTCCCCAAATTTCAATATAAAATCACATATGAGGATACATCCAAATTCTTTTAATTCTCTTTTTTTTTTTTTTTTTTAATTTCTTCATACTACTTCACAACCACATATTTAAAATCACCCCACACATTGTTCCTGCAAGAACCTTCTAAAACTCAACACACACGTGTTTAGAAAAATTCACCACTTCAACAAATGTTATTTCACAAAATAACATAATCTTATTGGGCATATCCTTATTGTTAGAAAAACGTTTTGTGAAATAACATTTGTTGAAGTGGTGAATTTTTCTAAACACGTGTGTGTTGAGTTTTAGAAGGTTCTTGCAGGAACAATCGAGACGATACAGTAAAGTCCGCGATTCTCTATTCAAATGAGGCCCGGCGGTAAAAACAGGCAAAAGGAGGCGCTAGGGACACTAGTGCGTCCCTAGCGCCTCCTTTTGGACCGGAGTGGCGGCTGTCAGCGGGTTTTGACAGCCGACGCTCAATTTTGCAGGCATCAGTTCTCGAGCCCGCTGACAGCCACGGGCTCGGAAACTGGACGCCGGCAAAAATGAGCGTCCGGTTTTCGACCCGACAGCCACGGGCCGACTTCAAATCTTTTTTTTTTTTTTTACTTTTTGAAACTTTCGGGACCTCCGATTTAATATCGCCATGATATTAAGTCGGAGGATGCACAGAAAAGCAGTTTTTACTGCTTTTCTGTGCACTTTCCCGGTGCCGGAAGAAATTAGCGCCTACCTTTGGGTAGGCGCTAATTTCTGAAAGCAAAATGTGCGGCTTGGCTGCACATTTTGTTTTCTGAATCGCGCGGGAATACCTAATAGGGTCATCAACATGCATTTGCATGTTGCGGGCGCTATTAGGTTCGGTGGGTTGAATGCGCGCTTTCGGCCCCCTTACTGAATAAGGGGTAACGCTAGCACGTCGAAAACGCGTGTCCAATGGCGGGTTAACAGTGCGCTCCATCTGAGTGCAGTGTACTGAATCGGCCCGAATGTGTGGGGTGATTTTAAATATGTAGTTGTGAAGTAGTATAAAGAAATTAAAAAAAAAAAAAAAAAGAGAGAATTAAAAGAATTTGGATGTATCCTCATATAGGCTTAGTCAGCTGGACAAGTTTATCTGCCTAACTTTGCCAAGCTGCACAGCAGCTGAATATGGCTCTTTCACTTTTCTAAGCTGCATCTTTTTTTTTTTGGAATCTGAAATAATTAAGTGAAATTTATATATACTTAAGCCTATATGTTCAGTGGCGTGGACGTGCCACTGAATATATCTGGCTGTCTTAAAGTTAGCCGGTTAAGTTTATCTGGCTAACCGTAGGACAGCACTATGGGTCTCACAGAATTAGTCAAATAAGTTAACCAGCAAACTCTGAATCACAGAATTAGCCAGATACCTTATCCAGCCAAGACGGCTCCTCCAGGGAACCCCCGCATCTCGCCCGCCATTTAGCTGGATAACTATTTAGCCAGATAACTAGTTAGCCAGTTAAGTGGTGGCTGCTACTTAGCTTGATAAGTCCTAACTTATCCGGTTAAAGAGTGTCCTCTCTAAAAAAAATATCAAACTCATTCTACCTGTGAGGGAGTTGTCCAAATCTTCTCCAGAGTTACTTTGGCCCCGGGTGTAATTTCTAGGGATGTGTTTGTGTTTTAAAATGCATGGTTATTATTTCTAGAACAAAAAAAGATTATTTTTGGTTCATTCCAAATGAAACAAACTGAAAATAGACTTGCTAGAAAATATCAGAAAATGTTTGGATATTTTTGGTTCTTTCCAAAATAAAAAAAATTAAAATATTGAAACAAAGGGAGCCTCCCCGGGCCTCTCTGATCCAAAACCCACAAATAATGTGGGGCTGGGGACCATACCAGCCCCCACTTACCCATTTCTTTGGCAGCCTTCCACAAAGAAAGGGACAGGAGAAATCCCCAATCTCAGGGCTGGGTGGTGCCTTTTTTTTTTTTTTTTTTTATAAAGGTCACCAGTGAGGCAGGAATGACTGGGGATCACTTCTGCTCCTTTCTTCATGGAAGACACTCATGAAAGTGGTAAGTGAAGGCCTGAGGAGGTCCCCCATCTCTGAGCCTCTGTGACCCTCCCTGCCTCCTGTGGGGAGGGTCACAGAGGCTCAGAGATGCCCAGGCTTATTCATGGGCAGTTAGGGGGAGCTCTGGATCCTGTGAAAGTGATGTGGATGGGTCTGGGGATGCCCTGTTTTAATCTTTTGGTTGCTTTGGGTGGGTATTTTCCAGGTGAATTTTAAAAGACTGGTGTGCGCTAAAATTGGGAGATGCGTGCGCACATTTCCCGATTTGCTATTATCCCACTCATATTCAAAAAGGGGTGTGGTGTGGGCAAGCAAATACTTATGCATCTGGGGGTACGCCCAGACCCAGTGTCGCATAACTTTACTTCTACTATGGAGGAGGTGTAATTTGAAAAACAAACAAAAAAAGCAACCAACCAACCATCCCTGAGGAATTTAAAGGGTCAGGGGTAATGGGGAGGGGGGGGGGGGTGAGTGCAGGCTATGAAACCAGGGGAGTTTGGAGGACTTAGTGCTACACTGGGCGAACTGGTTGCCAAACTGGTGAAACTGGTTATGGCGTGGATGCACATCTATTATTAAATTTCCCCCCTTGCACAGCTCATACCCAGATATGTGTGGCTGTGCACGCCTAGTTGCAAAATAGGGTGCACACGTACATGCGTCCAGGCTATTTTGTAACATATGTGCGTATGTTACAAAATAGCTGTGTCCCTGGGTGCACGCCAATGCATATGTGCCAATATGCACTGCGCGCCTCTTTGAAAGTCACTGTCTCTAAGTTTAGTCCTGGGGCAATTCTGCGCTACTGCGGAGTGCAGAATTCCCCCCCCCCTCCTGGGCAAATTCTGCGCAGAAAATGGCAGAGGAGACGCTGACATGCTGTGAACGGAGCATGCGAAGATGAAGGCCCTGGTGTGCTGTTCGCTGCGAAGATGAAGGCCCCTGTGTGCTGCGGGAAATGCTCCGCTCGCGGCGATGAAGGCCCCGGGATGCTGAAGATCAAGGCCCCCATGTGCCGCGACTGGAATGTGCTCTGCTCGCGGCGAAAATGAAGGCCCCGGTGAGAGTGAATGTATGTGTGTGAGAGGAGAGGTAGAAGGGTGTGAGAAAGAGGAGGGGGTGTGAGAGAGGAGGGGCGGGTAGGGGTGTGGTGGAGGGGAGCGGGTGTGAGAGAGGGGAGGGGGTGTGAGAGAGGGGAGGATGAGGGAAAGAGCAGGAGGGTGTGAGAGAGAGCATGGGAGATGAGAGAGCAGGGGGGGGGGGAATGCTTAAGTGTGGGTGCCAGAGAGGGAACCTATATGAGGAGATTGTGAAGGAGTGTGTATGTGTGTGTGAGAGATTGGGAGCTGGTGTGTATGAAAAAGGGATCATGTGTATGTGAGGGTGCTAGCCTGTGTGAAGGGATTGTGTATGTGTAAGACAGAGCCTGTGTGAAGGGGTGCATGAGAGAGACATAGGTAGCCTGTGTGAGGATGTATGTGTGAGAGAGAAAGGGAGCTTGTGTGGGTGTGTATGCAAGAAAGAGGGACCCTGTATGAGGGGATGTGTGTGTGCGAGAGAGAGTGAGGGAGCCTGTATGAGGGTGTGTGTATGTGTATTAGAGAGAAGGGAGCATGTGTGTGAGAGAGGGAGGGACAGAGAGGGAGTCTGTGTGAGGGGCAGTACTGAGAACGGGGTCAAACTCTGGGACTGGCAATAGAGAGGAAGGGATTGAGCCTAGAGATGGAGAGGAGAGATACTGACAGGTGGAGGAAATGGGGCCTGAGAGGGCAAAGTGGCCAGGGGCGAAGATATGAAAATCTGGCCCTATGTTTCTATGCATAAAATCTCAACTACAGGTCCTGGCACAGCAACTTCCGCCTATAGATCAACACTGGCACTGGAAACTTTATTGCACCTCAGACTAGGAGTTAATTTTCCAGTGCTAAGAAAACATGAGATATGCCAGCGCACCTCTCTGTACCTCTCTACCTCTCTAATCCCATCATAAGCATGAGACTGGTATGAGAGGACGCTAACCTGGTGTGCACATTTTTTTATGTGCAGAACTCCATGCTGCATCAGCAGCGAAGTCTGTGGGAAAAAATGTGCACAGCTGCAGGTTAATATGTGCACTCTGCGGAATGCACCTCATTACATCGCGCCCCCCCCGGCTGTTTCCAAAGGTTCAGAAGGGAGAGTAACAGGAACAGCTGAAGCTACAAAAACAGAGACTTAAAAAGTAAATGAATTGTTACAGAGCAA
This sequence comes from Rhinatrema bivittatum, assembly GCF_901001135.1. Taxonomy (NCBI): domain Eukaryota; kingdom Metazoa; phylum Chordata; class Amphibia; order Gymnophiona; family Rhinatrematidae; genus Rhinatrema; species Rhinatrema bivittatum. Next base: position 292,835,990 of record NC_042617.1, on the reverse strand, counting down.
GGGTTACTGTTTCCATTTATGCTTTTGGAACAGTACACAGCATACACAGAGTACTTCCAGTTTTCCCTCAACCAACGTGCCTGCACTAATCCACACCGCTAATCTAGAATATAAATGTTTTTCTAAGAGGTCATGCTTTCCCTGCGGCTTAGATTTAAAATAACTCTGGCTATATATCACACGTAACACGGGATAGGAGATCCTGATTAACGCTGCTGAAGTAGTTCTTTAGAGATGCTGCCAGTTCGAGAGTCAGAGTGGTGTAATAGCATATGCTGAAGTGACACTCAGTTCTCAAAAGATACCTTTTCAATGTTGTGGATGGGTGCCTCCCTCAAAATTCACAGTATTTATTTATTTAAAATAGTTGTAACCTGTTCTAGATGGCTAACAAACATACAAATCAACTAAAAATTAAAAAAATAGTAAAAAAATAAAATAAAATAAGAAATTATATATAAACACAATATAACAGAATTAAAAAAGAAAAACAATCATCCCACAGCATCTCTGCACCAAGCTAAACAGCATGTCTTCTGTTCAGTCTCCACTGTGTGTATTTCTTTATTATGCTGCCACCCAGTATCATTTTGTGATATTGCACAGCTTAGATTTTCTGCATGTTGTAGAATTCTTTTTTCTGATTGGTTATCATTTGAATGTTTCTGAGCCCCTTATTGGTTCTATCCTGTTTTACTTTGACTGTGTTCTCTTGCCTCTTCCTATTGGTTTCTTGCCCTAAGGAATGCCTGGGACAGTTCATTTCCAGCAGAGACTTTCAGCTACAAAAGGCTCTTGGCAAGCTAACAGCTCATCCTGAGTCCTTCTTTACAGGCTTCTTAGAGCATCACTTTTTCACCTATATATATTCATATCACAGTGCTATACAACTTCTACCACATTTGCAATTGTCTCTCCTCTAACTATTGGCCTTCCAGAAACTAACAGCTGAAATGGACATTGCTGTCTGTGGAACTATCCTTGATACCCTGACATCCACAGTGAATTTGAACTATTCAAATAAATGTTATTTGGTATTTAAGAATTGAGTTCTTTGGTATTTGAAGCTGGGAAAGGAAAACGGTTTAACTGATTGCATAGGCACTCAAGCTAAAAGATTGAGCACCGAGGGTATTACAGTGAAAAAGCATGAAAATGAATGGAATTCGTAATCAATAGAATTAATTGGAGGTCTGGTTGTGTGGCTTTCAAGAGAGGGAAGTAGTAAGATCCCTCAGTTTGCAAGATTAAGCTCAGTCTTGTATGTATAGCTTGCATCTCTTCAAAAGCATTCAACTGTGCAAATCAGTTACTCAGACATGGAGCAGTTTCAGAACTCCTACTAGTTCCTCTCTCCAACAGTGATTACAGCAGTAGATTACAGCTTTGAGAAACCAGCACGCTCTGTAATCTCATCCTGTCAGTGTGTCTACTATTGCTCTACAACGGCAGAGGGTGCTCCAATAGAAAATGTGGTTTGTGAAGATGTAAATAAGACTAGCCCCTTAGCAACCACAACTTCTAGGAGAAGGCATGTTGTGACAGCCAATACCTCTGAAATTATGAATCTGACAAAGCTGGTTAATTAAAGAGGGTCAGTAAGTCATGGGAAAAATTAGAATTTCATGGACATGAGCTTGCTAGTGCTTCAGATACAGAAAGAATGCAACAAGCCTGGAATTAATTCAAATATAGTTATAAATGTTACCAACTCTAGTCAGATAAATATCTCACATTTCTAACAAGAACCAATACTGAAGAAAATATTGAGGAATGAAGCTTGTACAAGGACATTGATCTAGAATATGACAGTTGGTGCAAGACACTATTGTACAAGTACAGCAAAAAAAATTGAAAACTTAAAGGAAACAGCATCCCAGCATTCCAAACACTCTTCAAGATCACTGAAGTCAGTCTGTTCAAACCTGTCTTCAGCAAGTGCAGCCACCACCAAGACACAAGCAGAAGCTGCATGGACATATACTTCAAATTAGCCAGAGCTAGAATTGAGGAGGAGGAGGAGGAGGAATGTACAAAAAAAGCTGAGTTGGAAGCAGAAGCACAGAAAGCCACCACTGTTGCCACAGGAGCAGCTACATGCAAGAAAGCCAAACTGGATGCAGAGCGAGAAATGCCACAGAAGCTGTTGTGGGACAAGAAAGCGGTGAGCTCTGGATCGATCAGGTTCTCCTTAGCATGGCGACCCACTCTCACACCCACAACCAAAGGAAATAACAGATGGTGAGACAACTCAGCCTGTCCATGAAGTAGACTCTATGCCTACCAGAGATCAACTTAATGCATGCTATATCATGGATGTTAATTGCCACCACAGTGATCCCCACACTCATGCGCTCACAGATGCACTATATACAGCTCACAATTTAGGTATGCATGTGAAATAAGATACTCTACTTCAAGCATTCACTCTAACATCCTATATAAAATGGGTTTCAGATATGGCTGAGAGTGTCAACAGCAAGAACATATGCCACATGTCCTCCTCAGGACATGCATATCAAATGCATATGATCAACCTTGCACTACCTCAATGCCTAAAACTGATGCAGTGAGAAAGATACCCAGTGACATGTCATACAACAGCATTCTTAAAGCACTTCACCTGAAAACTGAAGTATAGCAAATGTTGCTTACCTGTAACAGGTGTTCTCACAGGACAATCAGGATGGTAGTCCTCACATATGGGTGACATCACAGGATGGAGCCCAATCACGGAACACTTTTGTTAAAGTTTCTAGAACTTTGACTGGCACCTATTTATTTATTTATTTCACATTTTTCTATACCGAGCTTCATGGTTGAATACCATATCAGATCGGTTTACATCGAACGAGGGATAGAAACTTGTAACAAAAAACGGAACAATAAGTTATAATCAGAAAGAGAGCAAGAAAGTTACATTGAACAAGGACTATAAACTTGGAGGCTTTACAGCTTGGAAGTAAATAGAGTAAAAAAGGCCCGAGTAGGGCCATAACTTAAAATCAAAAGTCATAAGATAGTTTAATTGCGGAGGTATTGGATAAGAGGCATCTCACAAAGAAGGCATGGTTCCATGGCTCGTGAGTAGGATGGTAGATTATTGTGTGTCTGAAGGATCCAAGAAGGCTAGTCGGAACAGCCAAGTCTTAAGTTTTTTTTTAAAAGTTAGTAGGCATGATTCCAACCTGAGTTCTGCAGGAAGGCTATTCCAAATGTTTGGACCTGCTAGAGAAAAGGCTCGGACCCTGGTCGAAACTAGGCGAATGGTTTTGGTTGGAGGGGGTTGTAACTCTCCTTTGTGGATTTCTCTAATCGGTCTGTTGGATGTATGGAGTTTGAGGGGAAATTCAAGGTCAAGATGAAAATAGTTATGGATGGACTTGTGTATCAGGGTGAGAGATTTGTGAAGGACTCTGTAGTAGACTGGTAACCAGTGAAGGTTTCGGAGAATTGGTGTAATATGATCTCTTCGGTTGGTACTGGTTAAAATTCTGGCAGCAGCATTCTGTATCATTTGAAGAGGTTTGGTGGTTGAGCTGGGTAGGCCAGTGAGAAGAGCGCTGCAATAATCTATTTTTGAAAATATTAGGGATTGCAGAACAGTTCTAAAGTCGTGGAGATATAGGAGAGGTTTGAGTCTTCTCAACACCTGTAGTCTGTGGAAACAATCTTTGGTAGTCGAATTGATCATAGTCTTTAGATTAAGGCGGTTGTCTAGAATTACTCCCAGATCTCTTACTTGAGTATGGGTGAGTTGGAGACTGTGATGGGTTTGTGGAGGATGGATGTCTGGGTTGGAAGAGATAAATAGTAATTCAGTCTTAGCGGAGTTGAGGACCAAATTTAGATTATTGAGGAGATTGTTTATAGATTGAAGGCAAGTTTTCCAAAGTGAGAGAGCTTTAGTAATGGATTCTGTAATGGGGAGCAGAATCTGAACATCGTCAGCATAGATGTAATGGATGAGATTGAGACTTGTTAACAGATGACAAAGGGGGAGGAGGTAAATATTGAAAAGGGTGGGAGAAAGGGAGGATCCTTGAGGCACGCCAAGAGAAGAATTTGTCGATGGTGATTCTTTGTTGTTGATCCTGACCCTGAAGCTTCTGTTATCAAGGAAGGACTTGAACCAGCTGAAGACTGAGCCAGTTATGCCAATATCAGATAAACGATCCAGGAGGATGGTGTGGTTGACCGTGTCGAAGGCTGCTGAAATGTCTAGAAGGATTAGAAGAAATGAGTGTCCTTTGTCCATTCCCATAATAATATGGTCTGTTAGTGAGATGAGCAGGGTTTCTGTATTGCGTGATTTGCGGAAACCATATTGGGAAGGGGAAAGAATATTGTGTTCTTCTAAGTAATCTGATAGCTGGGTATTGACTACTTTTTCTGTAATTTTGGCTAGGAATGGAAGATTAGAGATTGGACGGAAATTAGCAAGAATGCTAGGGTCTAAATTGTGTTTTTTTCAAGAGGGGTTTAAGGGAAGCATTTTTTAGGCTATCTGGGTACAGACCTTGAGTTAGGCAGCAATTTATGATGTTAGTCAGAGGTTTTGAGATTGTGTCTGGGATGAGTAGCAATAATTTGGAGGGTATGTTATCTGTTGGGTGGCTGGATGGTTTCTGCCTTTTTAAAATGGTTTCGATTTCTTTAGTGGAAGTTAATTCAAAGTTGTCGAATTTAGTATCCTTGAGTATGTGGTTGGAGGAGCTTGAATCAGGAGGGTTGGTCTTAGTTGGAAGAAGTGCTATAGTGTTTGAAATTTTCTGCTGAAAGAACAGGGCTAACTCATTTGCCTTGGATTGAGCATGATCATCTGGTATTGATGGAGGAATTGGCTTTGTGATTTGTGATACATATGAAAATAAAGCCTTTGCATCATATTGTAGGTCATGGATTTTATTAGCGTAGTATTGTTTTTTTGATTTTAGGATGGATGATCTGTAAAAATGTAAAGTTCCTTTGTATGATGAAAGAGTAGACGGTGAAGGGACTTTGCGCCATCTGTTTTCTTTGTGGCGTAGATCTTGTTTTATCCGTTTGAGTTCGCTGGTGAACCAAGGTTGGTTACCTTTTTTTGCTGGGTTGATTAATTTCGAGGTTGATGGGCAAAGATTGTTTGCTACCCTTTCCGTGATCTTATGCCAGGATAGCACAGCTGAATTGGGGCATGACCTACTGGGCATGCCCAGCATGGCACTAAACCTGCAGCCAGCAGGGGTCCCCCTTCAGTCTTGTTTAAAGCTACAGGAAGTGCCAAAAAATAAAATAAGAAAATGAACCCAACACCGTGGGGTGGTGGGCGGGTTTTGTGAGGACTAACATCCTGCTGTCCTGTCAGAACACCTGTTACAGGTAAGCAACATTTGCTTTCTCACAGGACAAGCAGGATGGTAGCCCTCACATATGGGTGAGTACCGAGCTGAGGATGTCCGAGAAATGCACCAAATGTACCCGAGATGTGCAATAGGCACAAGGACTGGGGTGGAATTTGGTAGAGGGCATCCTGAACCCTAACGGGTAGGCGGAAGGGTGTTGGTACGTCAAGTTGTAAAAAGGTTACGCAAGATAGATTGGCCGAAGATGGAATCTTGTCTTCCGGCCTTGTCTAAGCAATAATGGGCTGTAAAGGTATGGAGAGAAATCCAGGTAGCAGCCCTGCAAATGTCAGGAAGCGGCACCGAGCGTAGGTGCGCTACTGAAGTCGCCATGGCCCTCACAGAGTGTGCTTTAACATGGTCTTGAAGTGGAATGCCTGCTTGCTGATAGCAAAAGGATATGCAGTCTGCTAACCAGGAGGAGAGAGTCTGCTTGCCCACAGACTGCCCCAATTTGATGGAATGGAAAGAGACAAACAATTAAGTACTTTTGCTGTGGGCAGCTGTACAGTCTAGATAGAAGGCTAGAGCCCGTTTGCAGTCAAGGGTATGCACAGCCTGTTCTCCTGGATTGGAGTGGGGCCTGGGAAAGAAAGTAGGTAGTATAATGGATTGATTAATGTGAAACTCCGAAACTACCTTAGGTAAGAACTTAGGGTGAGTGCGGAGTACTGCCTGGTCCTGCAGAAGTTTAGTGTAAGGCTGATAGGTAACTAGGGCCTGTAACTCACTAACTCTGTGAGCAGATGTTATTGCCAATAGGAATATCACTTTCCATGTGAGAAAGCGAAGATCACAAGATTTGAGAGGCTCGAATGGTGGTTTCCTGAGCCGACCTAAGACCAGATTAAGGTCCCAAGAAGGGGCTGGAGGATGCAGTGGAGGCTTGAGGTGAAGCAAGCCTTTTAGAAACTGTGTTACGAGGGGTTGTACCAAAATAGGAATGTCCCCGACACCTTTATGGAAGGCAGCTACTGCACTGACATGCATTCTAATGGAGGAAGTTTTTAGACCTGACTCTGACAAGTGCCAGAGAAACTTTGTGGTGGAACAGGTAAAGGGATCAAGGGATTGAGAAGAACACCATGATTTAAACCTGTTCCATTTGTAGAGGTAAGACTTTCTCATGGAAGGCTTCCATGAAGCAATCAGGACATGGGAAACTGGTTCCGAAAGGTTAAGTGGCTGAAGAATTAACCTTTCAACATCCAGGCTGTCAAGGACAAAGCTTGAAGATTGGGGTGGCATAGGCACCCGTCGTTCTGAGTGATCAGAAGCGGGTCCTTTCCCAAGGGAATGTGCCTGCGAATGGAGAGATCCTGAAGTATTGGAAACCACACTTGGCGAGGCCAGTGAGGTGCTATCAGGATCATGCATCCCTTGTCCTGATGTAACTTCACGAGAGACTTCGAGAGAATTGGAAGTGGAGGGAATGCATATAGGAGACCGGTTGCCCATGACAGCGAGAACGCATCTCTTGGCTGAGAGTGTTGGCTGCGAGTGAGAGAGCAAAAGTTCTCTACTTTGTGGTTTTGAGGTGACGCAAAGAGGCTTTCCCTCAACCCCACTACTGTGGGGTTGAGGGAAAGCACGACTTAGGTTGTCCGCCAACACATTGTCCACTCCTGGCAAATAGGTGGCCCTGAGGTACATTGAGTGGGAGAGGGCCTCTGCCCATATCTGCACAGCTTCCTGACTCAGTAGGCAGGAGCCCATCCCTCCCTATTTATTGATGTACCACATGGCCACCTGGTTGTCCGTCTGAATCAGGATGACCTGATTGGAAAGGCAATCTTGAAACACCCTGAGAGCATATCTGATTGCTCGCAGCTCCAGGAAATTGATTTGGTGTTTGGCTTCCGCTGGAGACCAAGTTCCTTGTGTTTGTAAATTGGCAACATGGGCTTTGAGGATCTGGAGCCTGGAAGAGCAGGCCTTGGAGGAGATTGATCTGATTTTTCCACCAGGCTAGAGATTGAAGGAGTGAGTCATGATGTGGAGAATAGTCGATAGAGGTTGGATGGACTGAATCCATTGTGACCTTAGAGTCCACTGCATGACTCTCATGGCCAAGCGGGCCATTGGGGTAACCTGTACTGAGGTCGCCATGTGTCCCAGTAGAATGAGGAAGTGGCGTGCAGTCATGCGGTGCTGAGACTGTAGCTGGTGTGTGAGAGAGATGAGAGTGAGAGCTCACTGTCGAGGCAGAAATGCCTTTGGCCTGCAAGGTGTCCAAGTCTGCCCCTATGAATGAGAGTTTGAGATGGGACTAAGCAGGATTTTGCGTAGTTGACGAGAAATCCTAGCGAAATCAGAGTGTGTAAAGTATGACGTAGGGACAACAGAGCAGCTTGCTGAGTGGGAGCCCTGATCAACCAATCGTCTAGATAGGGGTAGATGTGAACACCTTGAATGCTGAGGAAGGCTGCTACTACAACAAGGCACTTGGTGAAGACTCGTGATGCAGATGCCAGGCCGAATGGGAGCACTCAGTATTGATAGTGCTTGGGGCCTACCAGAAATCTCAGGAACCTGCGATGAGATGGAGTTATCGCAATGTGTGTGTATGCATCTTGGAGATCGAGAGAGCAGAGCCAGTCTCCTCTTTGCAGAAGAGGAAGGAGGGAACCCAAGGTTACCATCTTGAACTTTTCACGGTGGAGGTACTTGTCGAGGGTACGTAGGTCCAGAATTGGACAAATGCCGCCTGATTTTTTGGGAATTAGAAAGTACTGGGAATAGAATCCTAGGTCTTGTTGGGAGTAGGGCACTGGCTCTATTGCTCTGGATTGGAGGAGGAGGGAAACCTCCTGTTCCAGGAGTAGTGAGTGGTCGGATGTTCTCCATGTCAGTAGAGGTGGGGAGTCCGGTGGAATGGAGAGAAAGTTCAGGTGATAACCTTGAGAGATTATGGCAAGGACCCACTGGACTGAGGTGATTGTGTGCCACTTGTTGTTGAAATGGCACAATCGACCTCCCACTGGTATCTGAGGCAGTGGAAACTGGCTGCTGCTCTCTATGCAGGAGTCAAAAGCCGGAAGCAGGACCCGGCTGAGGAGCTGCTTGAGGCTTTTGTTTATGAGGTTGACAAGAGTCTTTTGGAAAGGTCTCGTGGTACGAGTTCTAGACGGTGGTGGATAGGATTTCTTTGGATGGAAGAATGACTTTTTAGTATCCTTCCTGAATGGCTGTTTAGAGGAATACTCAGAGGGCATCAGAGAGAGCTGACGAAAGGTCTCATGATGGTCCTTGAGTTCCGCCACCGTCCGCTGAATCTGTTCGCCAAACAGATTGTCTCCTATGCAGGGCAGATCAGATAATCTGTCTTGTACTTCAGGGCGCAAGTCTGAAGACTTGAGCCAGGCCTATCTTCTTGCCGAAATAGCAGTTGCAGATACCCTGGAAGCGGTGTCGAAGATGTCATAAGAGGATCTTATCTCGTGCTACCCTGCCTCGAAACCCTTGAGTACCAGGGTTTGAAGCTGTTCTTGGAATTGCTGAGGCAGGGACTCTGCAAATTCCTGTATCTGCTTGAATAAGACCCTGTTGTGCTGGGTCATATACAGCTGGTAAAAGGCAATCCGAGAGATAAGCATCGATCCCTGGAAGACACGCCGGCCAATGGCATCCAGGAATTTTTGTTCCTTACCTGGGGAAAAGGAAGAGTGGGGATTTGACCTTTTTGCCCTTTTTTGGGCAGATTCTACAACCACAGATTGGTGATCCAGCTGAGGTTTCTGGAATCCTGGGGCTGATTGGACCAAATAAGTGGTATCAGCTTTTCTGTTGACTGGAGCAACAGAACCAGGGTGTTCCCAGTTCTTTTTGAGGAGATCCAAAAGAACCTGGTGAATAGGGATGGAAGTTATTTCCTTAAGAACATAGGAACATGCCATACTGGGTCAGACCAAGGGTCCATCAAGCCCAGCATCCTGTTTCCAACAGTGGCCAATCCAGGCCTTAAGAACCTGACAAGTACCCAAGTACCATCCAGGAATTGTAACAGCTCCATCATTTGATGTCTGTCATCTTGTTCAGTCTGCAATTGGAAGGGAACTAATTCAGACATTTCCTTCACAAAATTTATGAAGGATAAGTCCTCTGGAGGAGAACACTTCCTGCTTTCAGTAGGAGAAGGTGGCAATGGCAAGTCATCGATGTCCTGAGAAGAATCGTCTGTCCAGGTGTCATAGGGATCAGGACCTGCCCCCCTCTAGGAGCCTGAGAAGGATAAGACGATGGTATTCCTGAAGGTCCCGGTCTAGGCTCCTAAGGCATCGAGGGAAGTATTGGAGGCACCGATGAAGGCATAGAGGGCATCGATGGCTGGATTGGTGGCGCCGATGGGCGCATCGGCATTGATGGTTGAGGCATCGGAAGAACTCCCGATGGAGGAATGCGGAACGGTGTTTCGCCTCCCGATGATAGGGTAAGCTGGGAGGGCACCAGTGACCCAGGATCCATCGGTGGAAAAGCGGCTATGAGCGCTTCCATCTTCGAGAGCAGCGGTGCCAGTGCTGCTGGAATCGGATCGGTGGTCGGTTCCACAATCGGCACCGGTTTCGGTGTCGGAGGAACTTGAAGTCTGTGCATCGCTTTATCGATGGCCTCCTGAACCATCCGGTCCAGTTCTTCACGGAGACCTGGAGCAAGCAGCCCCGGCTCCAGAAGGGAAGAAGGAGGCAGAGGCATAGCCGGAGGGACCACCGTTAAAGGCGGTGTCGCGGCTCCCGATACCCGTCTGGAGAATGCCATAGTAGAAGCTCCTGTTCTAAGATATGCCTAGCTACAGTATATCCCAAGGGACAGCCTGAGAGGTCAGAAAGGATGTACATTATTATGGATAACCAAAGCAACAGTACATGGCTAGGTCAGAGTTCTTTGACCTGTTTAACATAAAAGAGGACTGTTCCACATATATGCTGAAAATGTGTTTAGGAGAGAGAGAGACATCTAAGAAATGCAAAGGGATTTGTGATAGAAGCCATAGATGGCAGTTTCAGACCACCACTTCCCATGTTCATAGAATGCAACCAGTTACTAATAGAACAGAAATTCCTATGCCAGAAATACCATGGCATCATTCCCATCTAAGGCCTATAGCTAAGAGGGTAATTTTAAAAAAGGATTTACATGTGTAAATGTAACTACTATTATAGCAATTTTCAAAAGCCCATGAAAGTGCACTTATGCAGATAAATCCTATGGACAATTCAATGCAATATATTGTAGCAATTTTCAAAAGTCCACTTTTGTGTAACACAATTTTAAGGATGTAAATGCTTTTTAAAATCAGGCCCTAAATATCTCCTGCCCTTGAATCCTGATGCTTAAATCCTACTTCTCGGCAAAGATGTCCTGGGGCTACACATTCTTTGTCAGCTGTGAAATGGTCTATGCAACACCCCCTACACTCGCCTTGACATAGGATGGGTGAGAGCAGGTGACATTTGTATTGACAAAATGCATACTGTAAACTGGACAATGTTAACTCCTTCACCACTATTGTACTGGAGAATGAATGTGCTTCAAGCCATATCCTAACTATTTCTCCATCAGAGAGATACCTGTCCATAAAGGGCCACCAAGTCATCATCCTCAGACCTATGTAGAAGCCCTTACACCAAAAGGTTGGAAGGACTGTCTGAGAAACACAATATTCCAAACTAATAAGAACGATGGCAAGCTTTCCCTCTCTATGGTGAACAAGGAGTTCCTGAAGATCATGAATAAAGAATTCTCCAAAGATGAGTCAAACAACTGGGTGGCTCCCTTCCCTTCCAAACACCCAGACATTGCCTTCCCAACAACAAAGAGTAGGCCCTTTCACAGCTTGCTATGCTGCATCAGACCCTAGAAAGGAAACAAGACACAACTTTGTGGCCTTTATTAAGGACATGTTCAATAACAGTCATGTGGAGACAGCTCTGCATCTGAAGTAAGGTGAAGAATGCTGGTATTTCCCTACCTTGTGTTTAACATCCTCAGAAACCAGGTCAAATCAGAGTTGTATTGACTGAAGTACTCATTTTCAAGTACTCTCTCTGAACAAAGTGCTCCTTACTGGGCCTGACTTATCCAACCATCACTTGGGTGTCTTGATTTGCTTCAGAAAAAAGCACACTGCCATCACGGAAAACATACAACAGATGTTTTAATGTTTCACTGTCCATTAAGACTACAGAAACTATCTCGGATTCCTGGGGTACCAAGACAACAATATTAGCAACAAGACTGTTGCTTAGACAACAGTCCATCACCTGCAGTGGCTACCTATGGACACAGGAGGACAACATGCAAAGGAGAGGAGTATGGCACTGATGCCAGGCAATCCATAGAAAGACATTTCTATATGGATGATGGATTGAAGTCTGTATCTCAAAAGTCACCATCAACTTGTTAAAGAGAATACAGTCTGTGTTAGCTGAGGCTCCATAAAACAGTTTCCAACAGTGCTAAGGTAATAAAAGCATTCTCTTCAGAAGACCATGCAAAAGACCTCAAGAACTTAGATTTGGGAATTCACACCATCACTCCAACTAAGTTGGGACTTGAAAAGAGACACGTTCATGTTTCAAGTCTCAAGCAAGGAGAAACCATATACCCACCATATCATCCTGTATGACCCACTTGGGCTTGTGGATCTGGTCAGCATACAAGAGAGGTCTTTATTAAGAGAAATTTCAATGGAGACCAAAGAGTGGGATGCCTCATTACTTCGAGAAGAAACATGAATGGGAAACATTGAAGGTTCCCTGCAGTATCTTGAGCAGTCCAAATTCCACAATTGTATACTTCTATATTTCTTACCGCGGCTCATTACAAAGAACTTTGTGTCTTTTCAGATGCCTCTGTAAAGGCTATAATCATTTTGGCCTATGTGAAGATGACAGATGCAGGAGGCAGAGCCCACAAGAGATTTATCACTCAGCTAACTACACCATACCACAGTTTGAATTATGTGGAGTAGTATTGGTAGTTGAGATAGCAGAGCTGATACTAAGTGAAAAAGACATTCAGCCAGACATGGTCAAGTTCTGCATCAACAACAAATAGTGCTGGACTACATACACAACCAAACCAGAAGATTCTATGTATATGTAAGTAACAGAGTTGAGCACATCAGGAAGAAGTCTATGCAACCAGAGCACTGGTCAGAACCCAGTAGACCATGCTACAAGGTCTGTCTCTGCAACTCACCTGATGCAGACAACATAGCTAAATGGACCTGAGTTCCCCACAAAGAACAACGATGATTTCCCAGATGAAAGAAACTCCTTCAAGCTTATGAATCCTGGATCAGACGCAGACATCTAAACACAGATGACCATACTTGCCACTAATATCACTCCTAAAGAAAATTTAGGCACACACTGGTTCAACCATTTTTCAAAATGGTCAGTATTGAGATGAGCTATGGCAAATTTCATCTATATTACGTTCTCCTTTCATCAAACTTTAGAGTGTATATTGAATGCTTGTTACCACTTGCATCTCTGAACGAAACCTCACATAACTGATGAACTCTTTCATTCAGAAAATATCATCCTGCATTGTGTTCAGCAAGAGGTTTACACTAAAGAAGTCAAGTGCATCTCCAAGAGAGAAAACATTCCTAAAGACAGTCCTCTTTGGAAGTTGAACCCTTTCATTGATGAAAATGGCCTAGTCAGAGTTTGTAGTCGGCTGAATAAGGCCAAACTAGACATCGGTGAAAGAAACCCTTTGATTTTCCATGGCTGACACAACATTGCCATCCTGCTTGTACGCCACTACCATAAGCAGGTCAAACACCATGGCTGACACTTCTCAGGAGAAGTCAGGCATCTGGATCATCAGTGCTCAATGATCATTACTGTACTGATTCACCAGTGTATCAAATACCACAAACTACAAAGTCAACAGCAAGAATAGAAGATGGCAGACTTGTCAGCAGACTGGATCAGCATGGAACTACCCTTCACTTACATAGGGTTAGATGTCTTTGGACATTGGTCTATCAGTTCCTGAAGAACAAGAGGACGACTCATGAATAGCAAATGATGGGCTGTTATGTTCACATTTATGAGCATTCATGCTGACCACACTGAAGTCATCAAGTCCATGGATACTTCCAGCTTCATAAATGCCCTCCAAAGGTTCTTCTTCATCAGAGGTCCTGCTAAGCAGCTCCGTTCCAACTGTGGAACCAATTTCATTGGAGCCTGCAGGAAGTTGAGAATCAACTCAGAAGAGTTCAACAGTTTACTGTACCTGTCAGAACCAAAGTGTACCTGGATATTCAATTCTCCTCATTCTTTAATCATGGGTAGCATCTAGGAATGTATGTCGGGGTCATTCGACACATCCTGGACTCTATACCTGCCAAAACTGGATCCAATCATATTACCCATGAAGTCCTAACAACGCTTCTGGCTGAGGTCTCTGCTGTCATCAATGCAAGACTCTTAGTCCCAGTTTCCATTGGTCCTGAGGCACCATTCATCTTATTTATTTATTTTATTTATTTTTTTGGAGTTTCTTATATACCGTTAGCCGTTTGCACATCGTATCGGTTTACATACAACTAATAACTTGTGGGCATAGCCCTTACATCGAACAGTAAAAGTAAAGTGGAAAACAAATATACAAGAGATATATGTGACATTAAAAGCTCTAGGAAACAATATACAAAGGTCTATGTAACAAGGTCTACATAGCAAGCTCTATGAAACAATATACAAGGGATATATAAGTATATAATATCGGAGTATGAAAGAGGGTTTCTTAGACAACTATAATAATAAATATATGTTAAAGAGAGCAATTATGATGTAGGGGACATGATACTAGCAAAAAACAATAACCTTAAACTAAAGGTTATCCTGAGAAAGTGTAAAACAGCTGTGTTGAGCTGAGAAATTCAAATATTCAAAAAGGTGGGTCGGTGAGGAAACAGCCTAGCGTAGGTAGAAGGGTGTGGGAGAGAGGAGGAGGGTGAGGAAAAATACAAAGGAGGGCGTACGGTGGTGGGAGACAGGGGTGGGTCATGAGTTACAAAGGAGGTGGCCAGAGGTTAAGGGAGTAGCAGAAAACGCTAAGGGGGTGAGAGTCAGATGTATGGATATCCTAACGATATCCTGTTGTAGGGTCTTCTTCATTGGGGTATATTGCAAATATATAGATTGCAAATCTTGACTCCTGCAAAGCTTCTCATCCAAAAAACTGGTACAATCCAGCACCACTTGGGGACTTTGACACCAAAGATCTCCAATGGAGACAAGTACAAAGTCTTGAAAACAGCTTCTGGAGTCACTAGAAGCATGAGTACCTCATAAATCTGAAGAGCTATTAGAAAGGGCAAGTTAGCAAATTACAAGTTTAGGAAGGTGTCCTTGTCCTATTAATAGATGGAAGAGCTCAATGAAATGAATAATCAATGGGACTCATTGTGAAAGTCTTTCCCAGTAGTGACAGAAAGGTCCGTAAGATCAAAATCAAAATAGAAAAGCAAGGAGCAGTGAAGACATTAATCAGTCTGTTCACTGAAACAGTGCTCCTTATGTCTCATAAAAATACTTGAACATTATGGATTATTGCATTCTGACAGTTTTTTATTTGCATAATGTTTAAAAAGAGTGGTATCTAATACCAAGGAGGGAGTGTTCTGTTTCCGCAGTACATGTATATATGTTTCTTTATTATGTTGCCATCCAGTGTCATTTTGTGATATTGAACAGCTTAGATTCTCTGCATGCCTCTTTTTAATGGTCCCTTGCCCCAAGGAATGTCTGGGACAGTTCATTTCCTGCAGACTTTCAGTTACAAAAGGCTCTTGACAAGCTAACAGCTCATTCTGAGTCCTTCTCTACAGGCTTCTTAGAATATCGTTTTTTCACCTATTTTATTCCTATTCCACTACTATCCCACATTTGCAATTGTTCCTCCTCTGACTACTGAACTTCCAGAAACTTAATAGCTGAACTGGACACTGCTATCTGTGCAGCTATCCTTGATACCCTGATATCCACAGTGAGTTTAAACTGTTCAACTTTTTACTAAATGTTATTTGATATTCAAGCTTTGAGTTTTCTGGTATATGAAGCGGAGAAAAGAAAAATGGTTAATTGCATAGGCACTCAAGCTAAAAGATTGTCAGCTGAGAGGCAGTACATCTTCTTTCAACTATACCACAGGTTCCCCTTAAAAATGTCCAAAACTTCAGATTAAATCCTCAAACATCTGCGTGAACAGATGTGCCTTCAATATTTTCCTGAATCTTACTAGGGAACCTTCTTTTGTTCTTCAGGTAACTTATTCCATAAGCAGAGCCCAGCAAAACAAAACCACTTCTCCCTGGGTTCCATCAGCTGAACCTATTTGATTGAAGATACCATAAGCACATTTTGAGAGGCAGACTGGTTGATACATATACAACATTGAAGAAAAACATTTTAGGTCATAACCATGAATAATCTTAAATACTGATACAATTACCTTACACTTAATATGCCAATTGAAAGGTAACTAATGAAGATTAAACAATACAGGCATAACATGCTCACAAATGTTTGTCCAAGATATAATCCATGTGGTGGCATTTTCTACCAGCTGCAATGCCCTCAATATTGTCTGTGGTAAACCAATAAACAGAACATTGCAATAATCCAATGCAGAAATGACTAAACAGCAGATCACCATCTCTAAAATCAGTCTGAGAGAGAAAAGGCTTTAATTGATACTACATTTGAAGCTTATAAAATGAACTTTACCACTTTTTTTTTAACTTGTTGATAGCGAATTATCCATTATGAAGCCTAAACTTCTCACTTGATTATGGATTGCAACAAAACTGAGAATATCATAATGCATTTGTATAGATCTATGGTGGGACTCTATCTTGAGTGTTTCATTCAGTTTTGATCACCCCCATCTCAAAAAGATATAGCAGAATTAGGAAAGGTATAGAGAAGGGCAAAAAAAAATGATAAAGGGGATGGAACATCTCCATTATAAAAAAAAGGCTTAACAAAAACATTGAAACATAGAAATGATAGCAGAAAAGGACCAAATGGTCCATCCAGTCTGCCCAGTAAGCTTATAGTAGTATCTGCTGTGCCGTGTAGGTTACCCAATGCTTATCTGTTTCCAAGACCATAAAAGCAGGGACCACGTTGGTTCCTGTTTGAATCCAATTCCCCATTCCCCTGTGCTTATCAGTTTCTCACACTAGCCCTCGTTGATTGCTGTTGAATCCAATTCCCTGTTATGCCTTGTTGTTGAGCAGAAAACAATGTTTGAGTTGCATTAAAGCAGGGGTCAGGAACCTTTTTGGCTGGGAGAGCCATAAACGCCACATATTTTAAAATGTAATTCCATGAGAGCCATACAATATGTTTAAAACTAAATACAAGTAAATGTGTGCATTTTATGTAAGATCACACTTTTAAAGTACAATAAGTCTCTGAAAATATTACACCAGGCCTTAAGACACCAATACATCTCCTATTAGGAAAATGGACCAAGTCAGGCTGCTATAGAGTCCTACACAGAAACTACACGCCAGCAGAAAACCTCACCTGAATCACGTGCTGTCCCTCACCTAACATAGAATAAAAAGAGACCAAAACGCATAACAAGAAGCATGCAGAAAAAACTGAATTGGAAACTGCAACAAGCCAGAGTCTCTGTATGCAGTGTAACAAAGGAAAAAAGAAACATCACCCATCCTTATAAAACAAATCAAGAAATATAAAATCATCAGCAGTAAAACTGTACTAACAAAAAGAACATATTTCGAAACAGCTGAGTGGAATATCCAATAATTAAAAACTCATATAAAACATTTCCAGATACCAACAAAATATTTCAAAATAGCAGACACAAAGACCCAGTAATGAAAAATAATAAGGATACAAAAATTTTTTTGCTCTGCATACCTGGGAACGTTTGATATCCAGGTGTCCTGAGATTGTTCTGAATTAGCAGGAGGCGGGGTGGTTTGCTTGGAACTTTCTCCTCTCTCAGTCACATACCAGCGCTCTCTCTCACACTGGCTCTCAATGACACACCTATACACACATGCTCTCAGTACTCACATATACACATGCTTTTTCTCTCTCACTTATATAGGCTCTTAATTACACATTTACACACATGCTGTCTATCTTTTCACGCTTACACACACACACAGGCTTTCAATCACATAAATACATGCTGTCTTTTTCTCTCACACACAGACTCTCATTCACATGCTTACAAACATGTCCTCTCTTTCTCTCATTTACACACAGGCTCTCAATCACATACTCACATGCTCCCTCACCTAAACCAGCTCTCAATCACACACAGACACACATGGTCTCTCTCTCTCATTTAAACACAGGCTCTCAATCACATACTCACATGCTCCATCACCTAAACCAGCTCTCAATCACACACAGACACAGATGATCTCTCTTACTTATACACACAGGCTCTTAATCATAAATACACATGATTTCTCTCACACACAAAGGATCTCAATCATACACACATACTCTTTCACACAAACAGGCTTTCAATCACAAACTTACACATACAGGTTCCCAATGGTAAACTTACATTCATGCTCTCTCTCTCTCTCACAGGCAGGCTCTCAATCACAGACATACTCTCTTTCACATGTACAGGCTCTCAATCATTCACATACATGCAATCTCTCACTCACTCACACACACAGCCCCCCCCCCCCCCGCGGCCCGGAAGAGGAAGTGGAGAGTATCGGGTGCCTGCGTGGCAAGAAGAGGCCACGCTAGTGCGCTCGGCATCGGCCCGAAGAAAAGAAGACTGCAGCGCGGCTCGGAGGAAAATGAAGAGCTTCAACCGCGGCCGATGGGACTCCGCCTCCGCGAGGGCTGAAAATGAAGAGGTTAGCGTTGGGAGGAGGCTGCTGCTGCCGCGAGTTCCCGGGGTGGGGGAGAGAGAGAGAGTGAACTCCCACCCCGGGAACTCGCGGCAGCAGCAGCCTCCTCCCAATGCTAACCTCTTCATTTTCAGCCCTCGCGGAGGCGGAGTCCCATCGGCCACGGTTGAAGCTCTTCATTTTCCTCCGAGCCGCGCTGCAGTCTTCTTTTCTTCGGGCCGATGCCGAGCGCACTAGCGTGGCCTCTTCTTGCCGCGCACGCACCCGATACTCTCCACTTCCTCTTCCGGGCCGCGGGGGGGGGGGGGGGGTGGCAGGAAGAAGAGAGCACGCCGGTGCAGCTGACTCCAGCTGTCCTGCTGCGTCCCGCCCGGGCTGACAGCATTTTAAACCTGGGAGGAGGAGGACCGGGGAGCAGCTGGGTCAGCGGGAAAGTGTGGGGACACTTGTCTGCGAGCCAGATGCAGCCCTCAAAAGAGCCATATCTGGCTCGTGAGCCATGGGTTCCCGACCCCTGCATTAAAGTATCAGTCTTATTGGTTAAAGGTAGTAACCGCTACATCAGCAATTTATCCCCATACTTGTTTCTCCACACCATAGAAGTTGGGGCCCTTGGTTACTGAGTGAATCTAATTCCCCTTTTCTTCCTGCCATTGAAGCAGAGGGCAATGATGGAGTTGCATCAACTGTATCAAGGCTTATTGGTTAAGGGTAATAACTGACGCGCCATCAAGTAACTCCATGCACTTTTTTCTTCATTTCCATCCTTTAGCCTTCAGAGTACTTATCCCATGCCTTTTTGAACTGTTTCACTGTTTTGGTTTCACCACCTCCTCCAGAAGGGCATTCCAGGCATCCACTACATTCTCCTGGAAGAAATATTTTCTGACATTGGTTCTGAGGCGTCTTCCTTGGAGTTTCATTTCGTGACCCCCTAGCTCTACTGATTTCTTTCCATCAGAAATGGTTTGATGTGGGGGGGCGCTAGCGCAGCGGAGCAGGATGGTCGCATAAACCTGAGCTCCTCCTCTCCCCTTCGCACTAAACGGTGAAATCTGGCTACAACCTTCTTGAATTAGCTTTGGCTACAGCTGGTGGAACGGTAAAACGGAACGGGATGGCTCAAAAGAAGAAAAATGTTGATTTTCGTCAATATTCTTATTCTAAAGCGGAGACCGAAGAGTCGGGGCCTGTGGAGTTGGAGAGGCCTAGCAGCGAGGCGGAGTCTGATGCCGCTGAAATGGGTGCGGATATTGGGCTGGTGGATGCGGGACCTCAAGGAGCTCCGACGAGAGACGAATTTCGCCAATGGTTTGCGGATCTACGCAGAGATATGAAAGATAACAAAAAAGAACTGCTTGAAAAAATGGCAGACCTTAAAGAGGAAATTTCCGATATCGGTCGGAGGGTGGATGAGCTGGACGGTCGTCTGGATGCTCAGGCGGAGAAAATGGAGGGGCTGCACGTCCAGGGACAGCGGTTTACTCAGGATGCACGGGAGCTGCAATATAAATTAGAGGACCTCGAGAATCGGAGTCGAAGGAATAACCTCCGAGTTCGGGGCATGCCGGAGACAGCGGACTATGCAGACTGTGAAGCCATAATCAAATCTCTAGGCACCTTCTTCCTTCAAAAAGAATCGGGGGAGACTACTGAATCTACGCCCGAGGTCGACATTGAAAGGGCCCATCGTTCCTTGGGGCCGAAACTGGGGGACAGGCCACGGGACATTGTGGTTTGCTTTACGCGGTTCCCGATCAAGGAGAGGATTTGGAAGATTGCCCGGCAGCAGAAAGATTGGGAGTGGCAGGGTAACAGAATCTCCGTATTTGCAGACCTTTCTCCCTTCACATTGAAACATCGGGCGGATTTCAGAGATATCACTGCTCTCATGCGAAAAGAAGAAATAAGGTATCGGTGGCTTTTCCCCTGTGGCCTGGCCATTACTATTAACGGTATCACTGCTAAGGCGGCCTCGATCGAGGAGGCGGCGGCCATCTTGAAAGATGCTGGCCACGAGGTGCGGGTCCTCCCGGCTCAGAAGCGATTGCAGCCCAATGTGCCCTCCGATCCCCCCAAATGGCAGCGAGTGGCGAAGGGGGGGAGACGACTTCGGAGGCAAGATCAGCACAGGAGACCGCCGGTCATGGCTGAAGGGGGGAGTCCCGTCTCTTTGAGGTTTTTTTCATTATCTGTGTCCACGTGGAGTACAGCGCTCTTATTGGGAGCGATAAGAACTATTGCCTCACGGACGTGGTTCATTGCACTGGTTCACTGAAGGTCCTTGGACTGGACTCATGTTTTTTACTGGTTTCACCGTTTATACTGTTGCATTTAACTGTTTTGTATTCACTGGGGGGGGGGGGGTTTGCGGGCTCCGTGAGTGTTAATGTCCTTTTCTGCCCAGGCAGATATGCCCGTAATTCACGGCGTTCTTAGGAAGGGGGGAGTGGGGACCGAGTGCTGGGGTGGGAAATATTCTAGCGATCAATGTTGTCAATGGGGAATAAGAATACATTTTGGATGGTTCAGGGGACCAATTTCTCTGTTTCTCTACCTTTGGGTCTTCTTCAACGGGGAGGGGTGCTTTATGGCTACCCGACCACGGGGGTTTGTGCGTTCTGGGTGGTGGGGCTGTGGTGGTGATGTTGTTCTACCAATCCCATGACTTCCTTCACTATACGGACTCTCAATGTTAAGGGTCTCAATACCCCGCGGAAGCGTCAATTATTAAGGGATGACATACAGCAGGCGGGGGTGGATATACTGTTTCTGCAGGAGACACATCTCCTTAGGAAATACGAACGACTGCTTCCGTGGTCTTTCTTCCCTCACTGCTATAGCGCCCCAGCTTCAAAATCCCATAAATATACTGGGGTCAGTATTCTATTGCAGAAAAATCTGCAAGGTCAGGTTAAAAAACATCTAGCCGACCCTGAGGGCAGATATGTATTAGTTCAGTTGGAATGTGGCGGGACTCTGTATAATCTCCTTAATGTATATGCCCCCCATGTATCTTATGGTCCTTTTCTTGCACAACTGGATACCTTTATGACACAGCAGGATCCGGGTGTTTGGGTCCTTGCAGGGGATTTTAACATGACAGTGCATCCTCCTTTGGATAACTCTACTGGGGGAGGGCTGGGGGCTAAGGCTGAGAGGAAAACCCTTAAATCCTTTCTTTATAAGTGGGGCCTTCTAGATATTTGGAGATCCCGAAATCCAAGTCGGAGGGATTACACTTTTTACTCCCCTCCCCATAAATCCTACTCAAGGATTGATTATTTTCTCATGGATAAATCTTCTTCTTCTATGGTTAGGGATGTGTCTATTGGCCAGATTACTTGGTCCGATCATGCCCCGGTAGACTTAATTTTAACCGTCTCCGGACATGAGAGTGGGCAAAAATATTGGAAATTAAATGACTCTCTGCTGGACGATATGCCCTTCTGCCAATCGGTGCGGGCTGAAATAGAGAACTATAGAATACATAATGCGGAGGCGCTGGCTACTCCTTCCTTATATTGGGAATGTCTTAAGGCAGTATTGAGGGGGAGATTTATTTCACAAGGAGCCCACAAGAAAAAAGTTAAAACCTCTCAGATCCGGCAACTGCAAACTCAAATAGCACAACTTGAGGCTCAACATAAACAGCACCCCACTGCTGCAGTCTTACGCCAGTTGCATGCGGCTCGGTCTCAATATTGCACACTGACTCTAGCGGATGTTCCAGTTAAATTGAATATGGTTAAACAGCAATATTTTGAGTGGGGGGACCGAGCGGGTAGACTTCTTGCTCAGAAGTTGAAGCATCGCATTGCACAATCTCACATTACTAGCATTAGGGGTGCTGATCAGTCTCTTCTATTATCTGCCAAAGAGATCCATGAGCGATTCCAGAGATTCTATGGGGGACTCTATTCCAAGGAGGAAAATATATCTGCTGAACAAATAGAGGGATTTTTAGACCAGGTTATTCTACCCCAAGTCCCTGAACCTGAATTCCATCTCCTGGAAAGCGACATAGCTCTGTGCGAGGTGCTTCAGGTTATTAAGGATCTTAAGGTTAATAAAGCCCCTGGGTTGGATGGCTTCACCGCTCATTTTTATAAAACCTTTGCCACGGATATTGCCCCCATACTTCGGGAGCTTTTTAACTCTCTGAGGCAGGGCGGCTCGCTATATCGGGGTTCCAACATAGCGGGTATAACAATTCTGGCCAAGCCAGGTAGGGATCCCACAGAGTGTGGTTCCTATTGCCCGATCTCCCTGATTAACTTAGATTTAAAAATTTTGGCTAAGGTCTTGGCTAATCGGCTGAACTTGGTACTGTCTCGATTGATACACCCCGACCAGACTGGCTTTATACCGGGCCGTATGGCGGCGGACAATGTCCGAAAAATTTTGGATCTAATATGGTGGGCGAAGAAAACTGAAACTCCAACAGTCCTCTTATCCATAGATGCCGAAAAGGCTTTTGATATGGTCCATTGGCCATATTTGTTTCGAACCCTAGAACGGATGAACTTTGGACCTAATTTTCTTCGCTTGATACATGCTTTATATGAGGACCCTAGGGCGTGCGTTAAGGTGAATGGCACTTACTCAGATTTCTTTGAGATAGGGAGAGGAACCAGACAGGGCTGCCCTATGTCCCCGCTTTTATTTGCTCTTTTTCTGGAGCCTCTAGCAATTAAAATCCGGGCTCTGACGTCCATTTATGGTGTACAAGTGGGGGGGGTTGATTACAAGCTATCACTATTTGCAGGCGATGTGCTGTTCACCTTGACCCGGCCGACGGAGTCCCTGGCGCGGGTGGTATCGGTCCTGGATCAGTTTAGTGCGGTCTCAGGTTTTAAATTGAACTTAGCTAAATCGGAGATTCTTAATATTTCCTTGTCGGAAACACTTGCCCAGGGCGTTAGATCCCAATTCCCTTTCAAGTGGGCTAAGCGTAGCATTAAGTATCTGGGTATTCAACTTGGTAATAAACTGGAGGATCTTTTCCATTTGAATTACACTCCCCTTACCTCCAAAATATTCCAGGATCTGGATGGTTGGACGAGGCATCAGTTGTCCTGGGTGGGCCGGATCGCCGCTGTTAAAATGTCTGTCTTGCCCAAGTTTTTGTACTTATTCCAAACACTACCAGTCCCTATCCCAAATGCCCTTCTTAAACGATGGCAGCGGAAGCTGTTTGCGTTTATCTGGAAGAGACGGCCTCCAAGGATAGCGCGGTCTACCTTATATAGACATCGGTTACAGGGGGGGCTAGGGGGTGCCTCACTTGGGGTATTATTATGCGGCCGCCCAACTTCGGGCTGTGATAGACTGGAACAGGCGGAAGGAGAGAAAGAGGTGGGTAGATATTGAGCAGGCCCTGATGGACCCCATGCCGCTGTGGGCTACTACGTGGCAACCAAGGGAAACTTGGCTAACGGGTGGTGTTGAAACTCCGTTCCTGACCAACACTCTTCGGACTTGGAGCAAATGGAAAGATGTACTAACAGGGAATAGGCACTATTTTTTGAGCTCCTCTCTATACCACAACCAGACCTTTTCTCCCGGGTGGGACTCTAGCGGTTTCGCCCATTGGAAGGAGAGGGATATTCTTACATTTGGTAAAATGTGGGAAGCGGGTGGATTTCTACCCTTTGCGACTTTACGGGATAGATATCAGTTGATGGACAGAGATGTTTTTCAATATCTGCAACTCAGACATTTTTTACACACCAGGGTCATCTCCCTTGGTCTTTCACAGGGGAAAAGTCAATTTGAGAATTGGTGCGAACAAGCTGATCGGGTCACCAAATTGATATCGCAAATCTATGGGTCTCTCAATACTGCTACACAGACTACACCCGGTTTTATGTTAGCTTGGGAGAGGGACCTTGGGACTACTTTAGGTAAAGAGCAGTGGGATATCATTTTTCAGAACACGAAACGCAGTTCCATCTCAGCGTCACTTCAGGAGAATGGGTACAAGGTGCTCCTTAGGTGGTATTGTACACCCTATAAATTGTGGAAGGCTACATTATTATCGTCTGACAGTTGCTGGAAGGGATGTGGGGAGCGTGGCACATTCTTTCACCTCTGGTGGCGGTGTGATAGAGTGCAGCGCTTTTGGGCTCTAGTGAAATCTGCCCTGCAGGAGATATTTCAGAGATTTGTCGATTTGACTCCTGAACAGGCCTTGCTCAATGTACCAGTGACTGGTAGTACCCACGAGTGGTTACTCACTCAACAGATTTTAATTGCAGCACGGTGTGTGTTGGCAGCCCACTGGAAAAGTAGCCAGGTACCAGATTTACCCCTGTTGATACGGAAACTTGATGTTATGATGGAATTATATAAACTCACTGCACAAAAACATAGAAATCAGCCCAAACACATGGCGGTGTGGGAACCATACAGGAAATGGAGAGTGACCAAACACGTGTAGTACCCTTGTGTCTTCACGTCTGCTAAATATTGGGGGGTACTCCCTATGAGTTTGCGGTAGCATAACGATATGCAGACGCGTCCTTGCTAAGCCTTTCCCAGATGTCTCCCCTCTAGAGATTTTACGTTTTGGTCCAGACCTAAAGTCTTTCTTCCCTATTGACTTCTAACTCATTGTTTGCGATATCCTTTACCAGACACTCCGGAATTGTTATACAAATGTATACCATTGTTGTCCTAATTTATGTTCAATGTTCTGTGTAATGTTTTCAATGGTTAATAAAAAATCTTATTGACAAAAAAAGAAATGGTTTGATGTTTGCACATCATTAAAATCTTTTAGATATCTGAAGGTCTGTATCATATCACCCCTGCACCTCCTCTCTTTTCAGAGTATACATATTCAAATCCTTCACTCTCTCCTCATAGGTTTTCTGATACTGACCTCACACCATTTTGGTAGCCCTTCTCTGGACTGCCTCCAATCTGTCTCTATCCCTTTTGGGATAAGGGCTCCAGAACTGAACACAATACTCCAGGTGAGGCCTCACCAAGGACCTGTACAAGGGCATCACCCTCTCCATTTTCTTACTGGTTATTCCTCTCTCCATGCAGCCCAGCATTCTTCTCGCTTTAGTATCGCCTTGTCACATTGCATTGCCATCTTCAGATCGCCAGAAAATATCACCCTAAGATCCCGCTCCTGGTCCGTGCATATCAGCCTTCACCCCCCCCCCCCCCCCCACTTCTCATCCGCATTTGTTATGGGAGTGGACCCTTGGGCCGGCTGAGACTGATGGTGTTGCGCTGTGGGGACCCACAGTGTACGTCTCAGCTGGGAGGTGGTGCTGAAGAGATGTTCCGGAGAAGGCTTCACCATTGGAAGCCCGAAGGGACCCGGGCTTCTTGGACTTAGGACGCAGGATTACCATACACAACACTAAGACCACTACAAATCTTACAGAACTCTGCAGCCAGAATACTAACTGGAAAAAGCAGAAGAGATCACATCACTCAAACACTCGCTGAATTACACTGGCTGCCAATTGAACAAAGAACAATTTAAAACACTATGTACAATCCACAAACTAATCTATGAGGAAAATACTGACTGGCTAAACACTGCACTATGACTACATGTCCCCCAGAGAAATCTAAGATCAGCCAATAAAGCTCTACTAACCATTCCCTCTGTAAAGAGAGCAAAACTGACGCAAGTAAGAGAGTGAGCACTATCCCTAGCCGGTCCAATATTATGGAACACACTGCGACTCGAAATAAGACTAATGAAAGAACTAAAACTCTTTAAAAAAAGTTTAGAAACATGGCTCTTCAAAAAAGCTTTTCACAATGAGAGTGCGGAGTAAGGAATACTAGCGGACAAGAAAGAGAACTCAGACACTGTTAAAAGTCAACAAATAGCAGTTATCCCTCCTTTATTATTTTTTCTCATACCTAAAGATTAATTTAAGAGTACAGTGTTCTCATGTATGGATATCCTATTATTCATATAAATGGAATTTCCAATCCACGATCCAGATAGCGTATATTATTTGAATCATGTAACCGAAACTTTATTGGCACCTACTAGCTAATTTATAATCCTAACCAGACTTATGTGCCAATCTGTAAACCGTTGTGATGGTATACTACTAAACGACGGTATAGAAAAGTTTTTAAATAAATAAATAAATAAATAAATAAATAAATAAATAAATCCTCTGCGACCAAGGACCAGAGGGGCAGCCCAAGTAGGGTGTCCAAGGCAACGGCTGAGCTCGGGAGGCAAGAAGAGACTTCACCCTCGGAAGCCCGTGCCCCCCCCCCCTGGGAGGAGCCCGTGAGGGCCCAAGCCGCTGGGACTTAGGCGAAACCTCCAGGCAAGAGAAGAACCGGATACCTGCTGAAGAGACGGTGGCTGAAGCCGGAGTCGTGGACGGAGCCGGAGTCAGAAGCCAGGAATTGGAAGCTGGGGTTGAAGACGCAGGTCAAGCAGCAACTACTCTAGGGCAGAGGGACCTCATTGCAAGGAGAGGATTAGGCCAAGCTGCAGGGTTTAAATACCCTGCAGCGTCTGACATCATCTGAAGGCTCTCCGTCCCCCCCCCCCCCCCCGATTTCCCGTGCTGGCCCTTTTAAGATCCGAGCCCCCACGTGCGCCTAGGGGGTGGGGCCCAGTGTGTTGGATCAGTGGAGTCTCCCTCGTGAAGGGAGAGCCGCAGCGGAAGCCATGTCGGGCCTGGACGGCCGAAGACGAGTTCCTGCGGCCCGGGCCGGCCCCGAGGTAGGTGGAGGGACCGGGGCACGGCCCGGGACCGTAACAGCATTAGACAAACTTTACTTTCTGTCCCTTCCACAATGTCGCTCATAAAGATATTGAACAGAACCAGTCCCAATACCGGTCCGTGTAGCAATTCATTTAACATGGCTCTCTCTTCTGAGTAGGTTCCATTTACCATTACACGTTGTCTCCTAATAGTCAACCAATTTGTAATCCACTCTACTACCTTGGCGCTCACTCCAAAGCTTCTCATTTTGTTCACAAGCTTTCTATATTTTATTTATTTATTTATTTAAAGTCTTTTATATACCGAAGTATAGCTAGCTGCCTTCACTCCGGTTTACAGTATAACAACTTGATACAGACAACGAACAATATAAATGGGTATCCATTTGATACAGACAACAAAATATATGGAGTGGTATTAAAAGCTTTGCTGAAATCCAAATAGATGACATTGAGTGCTCTTCCTCGATCCAATTCTCTAGTCACCCAATCAAAAAAATCAATCAGATTTGTCTGACAAGACCTTCCTCTGGTGAATCCATGCTGCCTCGGGTCCGGCAACTTATCAGATTGTAGATAGTTCAGTATCCTTTCTTTCAGCAGTTCTCCGTTAATTTTCACAAAGTGAGGATAACCAGCCTGTAGTTTCCAGCCTCCTCTCTGCTACCACTCTTATGAAGCAGAACCACGACAACTCTTCTCCAATCTCGCGGCACCACTCCTGTTTCCAGGGATCTACTGAACAGTTCATTTAGTGGACCTGCCAGGACATCTGAGTTCTCAAAGCATCCTGGGATATATGTCATCCGGCTCCGTGAACTTGTCCACATTCAGTTTTCATAGCTCTTCACATACATACTCTTCTGTAAAAGTTGTGTCTAGCCCATTCCCTTCTACGGTCCTGTTAACCAGCAATGGTTCTTCTCCAGGGTCTTCTTTAGTGAACACAGAACTGAAGTATTTGTTTAATATTTTCGCCATTTCCTTGTCTGTCTTTGCACATTGCTCCATATCACCTTTCAATTTCAGTATAACACTTCGGGCTTCCCTTCTTTCTCTTATATAGCTGAAAAATGTTTTGTTACCTCTGTTTATCTCTTGGGCAATCC
The DNA here is from genome assembly GCF_901001135.1 of Rhinatrema bivittatum. NCBI lineage: Eukaryota > Metazoa > Chordata > Amphibia > Gymnophiona > Rhinatrematidae > Rhinatrema > Rhinatrema bivittatum. The sequence continues at coordinate 292,807,886 of NC_042617.1, read as the reverse complement.
TTTCTTTCCACTTAACCTTTTGCTTTTTCTGATTTCTTTCTTCGTCTCCCTCATTTTCAACAGGTATTGTTTCCTGTGTTCCTCTTTTTGGGATCCTTTATACTTCCTGAACGCTGATCTTTTTGCCTTAATTTTTGCAGCCACCTCCGTTGAGAACCAAATTAAGTTCATTTTCCTTGAACTTTTGTTTACTTTTCTAACATATAGATTTGTTGCCTTTGTAATAGTTCCTTTTAATTAGGCCACTGTTGTTCCACCTTGCCCATTTTCTCCCAGTCTTCTAGTTCTTCCTCTTGTAAAAGTCCATATATTTGAAATTCAAAACTAGGGTCTTCGTGTGACTTCTTTGTATCTTATTCGCAATATCAAACCACCATGTCTGATGATCACTTGTACTTAGATGGGCACCTGTCCGGACATTATACTATCCCCATTTGTGAGCACTAGGTCAAGGATTACACTGTCCCTTGTGGGATCCATTACCATTTGTTTGAGCATAGCCCTTGGAGGGCATCCACTATCTCTCTGCTTCTCAGATTCCACGGAAGGGATACTCCAGTCTACATCCTGCAGATAAAAAATCTACAATGAGCACACTTCTCCCTTCTTTCCCATCTTTTCGATGTCTTTGATCAGAACTCTGTCCAGCCTCTTCTGTCTGAATTGGAAGCCTTTAGACCACACCAATGTAAATGGAAGCATCATCATCTTTTTTTAGGCTAGCCCATAATGCTTCTTCCCTACCCCACATCTCTTGCATTTCAATTGCTTGGATATTGCTTCTGACAAACTGCTATTCCTCCTCCTTTCCTGTTCTCTCTGTCCTTCCTTAAAAAGTTAGAGCCAGGGATGGCTATGTCCCAGTCATGTGGCTCCATAAACCATGTTTCTGTAACAGCAATGATGTGCAGATCCGCTTCCACCATTACAGCCTGCAGGTCTGGGATTTTATTGCCCAGACTATGAGCATTTGTACTCTTCATGGACTTCTTTTGAGCCTTATTCAGCTGACGTTTGTTATCCCCTTCACCCATTTCCTTGAGATTTGGGAGAATGACGTTCCAATTTCCTTCTGCTACCCCCGCGTCCTCTAGTTTAAATGCCTTATAGCATAGGATTTTAATTTATCACTTTAAATCTTTTTTCCTGCCACAGACAGATGTAATCCATCTTTGACATGGAGCCTTTTACTGTTCCATACATGGCCCTAGCTCCCAACATATCCAAAACTTTCTTCCTTATACCAAGTTTTGAGCCATGCATTGAAGTTATCAAAATGGCTTAGCCTCTCTTTCCCCTTTCCATGAACAGGTAACACTTCTGAAAAGGCAATAGTCTTTGCCATGTGACTAATCTGCTTCACCAGTCTGGAAATCTCTCTGTACCACCTGGATGTTGTTTCTAGCAAGTTTGTTGGTTCCCAGACGGATTATAAGATCAACTTCAGAGTTCTTACTTTCTTCTTTGATTGCATTGACCATCTGAATAGCATTTCTACCAGCTGATGATACTGGAAGGCTTTTAAACTATAGTGTTTCCCTTGAAAAGAGTTCCCAAATTTGTGTCACCCAGCACAATTAGTTTTTCTTATGGTTATTGGTTGTATTATGGAATTTCTGCCTGCATTGGGTTTCTTCTTTCCTTTCAGATACCACTTCAATTTCTATCACTAGAGCTTCTTCATTATTTAAGACAGAGAAGACATTTTGTATTTGTGTCACTTGAGAGTGTGAATAATCACAGGTCTTATTCTACCAGAGCCCACTGTATTCCATTTGTTCTTGGGTTCCTGTATGCTTTGTGTGTGTATGAGGGGGGGGGGGGGCATGTGGGTTGCACAATTGTGAGGAATGGGTGTCTTTGGGTCACAGGTCTTATCCTATCTGAGCTCACTATATGCCACTTTTTTCTGGGATTTTGAATTTTATGTGGTAATGGGGAAACGATTCCTAAATACTGTAAAGTGAGTGAGGATTTCTTGATGGTAGCTAATGCTATCTTTATTGTAGCTAATTCAGCTTTAAGGTGAGCCATCTCCTTTTTCATGGAAGAGAGTTCTGAACAAATGGGGCAAGCCTTAAGTTTCCAGATGATTTGCCTCAAAATAAAGGCTCCACAGTTGTTACATTGGATAATCCTCATTTTGCATTTGATTTGATAGAGAACACCTAAAGAATTACCAAATTATCTTGTTACCAATTAAGTATCCCAGCCAGTCTATATTAGAAGAACAAACCCTGGGGAGGGTATTAAAAAGCTGATATTAGCTACAATAATTTTAGCTTACATGGAGTTATAGGGATTTTGAGGGATCTTCTATATACTTAAGTGAGGATTTAATTTTTTTTATTTTTATAAATCCTCTCTTTTAGCACTGCTAACAATCAATATCAATACTCCACACTACCTGCCCTTCAGTGCTGCAGTCTGAGCAATGCCCTCAAACACACCCACAATGCAAATATACAAAATGTTTTGGCTATATCTCAGATTTAAGGCAGTAATATAACATACTTAGCTTGGAGTCCTTCTGGACAGGAAATATCCAGGATAAAAGACTGGCAGTTGCCCCTGCTATTCACAAAACTATCTGTCTGCCATTGAATAGGATCAGTGACACCCCAAGACAAGCTGCCTATTGTTAGGTGAGGAATTTTATTTTATTCCTTTTTTTCCACTGCTAACAATTAATATCAATTCTCCACACTACCTGCCCTTCAGTGCTGCAGTCTGAGAGATCCCCTCAAAGACACACCAACAATGAGGTTAGGGCCCTTCATCTTGGATGAGAGATGACTGAGAGGGGATATATAATAGAGGATTATAAAATCATGAGTGGGGTGGAACAGATAATAGGAAATATTTTTTATGTTTTCAGATAGTATGATGACTATGGAGCATTTCACGAAACTAATGGATAACAGATATTAAACAAATTGGAGAAAGTATTTTTTTCACTCGACACATAAGTAAGCTATGGAATCCGTTGCCAGAAAATGTTTTTAAAGGATTTGGACAAGTTCCTGGAAGAAAAATCCATAAACAATTAGTAGGCATGTACTTTTGGGATCTGCTGGATACTTCCTGGAGATACAGGCTGGCCACTGTCAGTGACAGGATGTTGGGCTCAATGAACTCTTGGTCTGACCCATCATGGCGCTGCTTATGTTCTCAAGAACCTTACTTGCAGAACTTGAACAGGATCTTCTCAAACACCAGAACAGGGCCAGTGCTCCCCAGGATGGTGAGGGGCTGCCCAGCAAACAAAGAATAAGCTATTCCTGTCATAGAAGCTCCAAACAATGACTCAATTGCACTCTGCAGGGAGAAAGAAAGAGAGAGGGGCATTATGGCACACACATAAACTCTGCATCAGTTTTTCAGATATATCAAGGATATCATCCGAATGCATTCCTTCCATCCATCCCCATGTACAACACATAGCACCATTTTATTTCTGTAAGAGGCCAGAAATGGAGAGAGGACAGAACTAGTATAGTCTGCTGAATATTCAGGTTTTGCCATATTTAATCCTTGAAACTCTCTAATACATTCATGGGATTTACTGAGACCCTACAATGTATAACTTACCAGATGAGTCCAGGTTATGTGCAATGAGCTAAACTAGACTTGGTTTTACTCCCATTGTAGCTTATGAACTTCTAACTCCTATTTCAAATCCATAGATACAATGGAGAAAAATAAGGGCTGGCTGCCTATCCCTGATGACCTGGAATAATGCAGCTACCTTACTCTAATGGGTCTTCATTGTCTTTTTTTTTTTAAGATATTAGGAAACTCATCTACATTTCCTAGTCCCTCATCATCTCCAGCTATATGGGCCCCTCATCCTTTCCCTCAACAGATGCCTCTATTCTCGCTCTCTGCTCCCAAATCATTCTCTGTCTCATTCCCTCACCTTCCTTCCTCTCCCTTCCCCTCCAACTTACAACCACCACCCTCAACTTTCATTCCCTCCACTTTCTACTTCCAACCACATCCTCCCCTCCCTCTCCCTTGCCTTCCAAACCCCTCACCTTCCCTGCTTCCTCCTTCTCTTTCTCAACTTTCATATCGCCTATCTTCCAACCTTTCCTTTCTGTTCACCCTTCAATCCCTCTCATCTTCCATCCTTCTCCCTCTGCTCCCTCACTTTCATCCTTCCCTTCCTCACCTTTCAACCCCACCTCAATTTCCATCCTTCCACCTGTATTCTCTCACCTTTCATCCTTTCTTCTCTGCTCCTTCACTTTCCATCCATCCCTTCCTCCCTTTCCAACATCCCCATTTCACTTTCCATCCTTCTCATCCTCACTTCCCAACCCCTATTTCACCTTCCAACCTTGCCCCACCTACCATCCCTCCCTTTCCAAACCCATCACCTGTCATCCTTCCTCTTCCGCCTTACAATCCCTATTCCCCATGATGGTCAGACAGGAAAGGGAGCCTGTAGCCGGGGCTTCTAGCCTTCTCTTGCTGTAGATTCCTCCCTCTCCTTTGCAGATCAGCTTTTCAACCATGTAGGAGGAAGCAGAACTAGTGACAGAGTGGCAGTGAGAGAGTGGCAATAGTTAATATTTGGCCCTGCGAGCCATCATGGAGAAAAGGATGGCAGGAACAGAAAAATGTTTTTTGGCCCTGTTGTCCACTAGGAAACTAACAGGAGCCGCTGTTGGGCATTGCAGGGCCATTTCGGGAGAGGGAATGATCATAGAAGCAACCCTCATCTTCAGCCTAGGATGGCTGCAGCTGCTCAGCCCCAAAGGCAGAACAATAAAGAGGCAGCTATTTTGCCACACCACATGGAGGAAGTGGTGGCGCCCCCTAGTGGATGGCACCTATGGCCACAGCCATATTGGCCATAGGCTATTTGCCATCTCTTAACAGATCAGGAGTGAGGCACTGGATCAGCACTGTTCTGCCATTGCCATTTGAACTCAGGCCTGGTCACTCACTCCTAGGAACACCAGCATACTTTGGCCAAGCTACACATCTCAGTGGGCCAAGTCTAGCTGGGCAGTACTGGTAAATGCCTGAATTCTTCCAGTTCAGGAAAGCTGCTGATAATACTTTACATATTAAACTAAATGGGAAAGGGAAATACCATGGCAGAGGGAAGGGATAGGGGGTGGGAGGAGAGAGAGAGTGGCATGTAAGCAAAGAGGCAGAGAGATCAAAAGAAAATGTGAAAGTATTACCTCCCCCTTTTGTTCCATATCAGGCCCTGCACCTGATGTCTCAGAGAGTGAAAAACTTGATTTCAGTCACACACAATAAAACGTCTCTTCATGGGAGGACAGTATGAGCAAGGTTTAAAAAAAACATTTTTACTCCTGTCTTAAACCAAGAAATGTTGTAGTGCAAGCAACAGGCACAGCAGGCACAACAGACACACTAAGTACAGCAGGCACAACAGGCATGCGGCTAGAGACCATCGAACATCTCAAATCCTTACTATGCGCCCCTCAGTGGCTTCTCCAAGCAGGCCCCCAAACGTAATGACAGGAGACATGCAGGCGCAGTATAGGAACAGGAAGGAGGCCACACACTGCAAGCTCAGAGCATCCCTGTAGTCACTCCAGTACCAAGGAGCCTTGCGCTTCACATCCACAATTAAACCACCAAATAACCTGTGGGGAGAGAGAGAGAGAGAGGGGGGGATGGGGTCTGTCCTTCATACCAAATCAACCAGATCATCAGTAACATGGGAACCTTTAAAGGTTCATTAAGAGCTTGTGAGATAAGTCTCAGCTCATCCAGTCCTCGATAGTAGGACAGAGGCTAAGTTGACTTCACAGAGTGCTGCTACTGCAGTTGCTGGGCACAAAATGGATCACCAATTAAGTCCAACGTCAGAATCTGAAGCTGTGTTTTGTTTTGGGTTTTTTTTACCAGCAATTTATTCTTTCAATCTCTCCTGGCTGAGCAGCAACACTGCCAGTTTCCATGGTATGATCAAAGATGTGAGGAATAACATCTCCTTTCCAGCACAAGCCCTGGTCTGAGCATTGCCAAGGATGTGGCCATGCCACACATCCACCCAGCATACCTGCAGGAACAGCACTGTGGCAGACATGGCTATGCTGATTGCTTGTGCTGAAATGTTGCTTTAAAAGAGAATAGCAAATACATAAGGAGGGAATTTTCAAAGCCATTTTTAGCCTGACTGAAAATGCCCTCCTCTGCTCAGCTAAAACATGCATGGGCTTCCACTGATCACATACATCTGACCGTTCCTGCGGGTCTGTTTACGTCAGAGGAGTAAAACCAGCGCACATACATGGGATTTTCAAATATACACACGTAGGAGGATATTCAGCGAGAAGCTCAATGGGAACATTTCCCAGGTAACTTTACCCAGATTTTTGGCGGAAATCAGCCGTTTAAGTTCCAGAGTAATGTTACCCTGATACCTTCAGATCAGCTATTTTTCCTGATCAGACTTACCCAGGTAACTTTGGCCAAATTGTTCTGAATGAGGGATGTGCTACACATTATTTTTATACAACTTTGTGAAAATTAACCGGCTTATATTCTTTTGAATATAGCCAGTTCAGTCTAATGTTACCAGCCACATGTAGCCAGGTAAATTTAGGTCTGCCTCAGATTAGTTCTAAAGTTATAGTTGAAATACAGCTAAGTCGGCTGGATAACATAGCTGAAATGCCCCTACATTAGTTGGCTAAATTTTCCAGGGGTGTTCTGGGGCGGAGTTATGTTATCCAGCTGACTCAGCTGATTTTCAGCTATATGCAGCTAAGTTAGCCAGATGACTTATCAACTAAAATAAAGCCAGTTAAGAACCCATAATATTCAAAGTTGGCATTTAGCCTGATAACTCACAAAGTATCTGTTTAAATGCCTTTGAATATGGACCCTAGAGTATTTTTGTATTCTTTCCAGAACAGAGTACATGTATTCAGTCATGTAGATCTGACAGAATGTTATACAGGACTGAAATATGGTGTTCTGAATAAACTTCTTACCTTAAAGATCACATCTCAAGGCCACTGAAGAATGAAACTGATTTTTTTTTTCAAGTGAATTTGACAACCACAGACTGATGTGGTTATTGGACTCTGTAGAATCTTTCAGTTGTCTAGATACAATACTTGGTGTCTGCTTTCTTACCTGCAGAACACAGTGAAAGTGAGGTCTCCCCTCATTCTTCTATGTACATTCTAAAGAAGTTTGTGAATGGACACTGCCACCAACTCCTTAGGAACATCAAGATACTTTACAAGCTTAGAAGATGGTACTTTGGCCAATGGAACTAAACGATTGAATGTTGCTGAACAGTTGCAGAAGCTTCCCCCACCGAGGCTGTTCAGTTTTAACTCAGCATGGACAACACCAATGCCAAGTCTTGATGCGAAGACACTAATCTTAAATGTCGAACTACTTAGAACCATGGTGAATATCTTCAGGACTGAGCTAATCAGCACCATAGGCGATGCCAAGGTGCTCATAGCTCCACCTGTTTGACGTGTTGAATGAATTCCTACAAAATCTCTCTGTCCTATTTCCTCTTAAAGATTGCAGATGCCAGAACTGGAGAGGTCTCAGTAGGAGAGGATAGGTCTTCCTGTGTGGCCAAGGGAAATGTACAGATGTCAGTGGTTTAGATCCTTGCAGACTGCTACAGCCGAGTCTCGGCTTGCGATGCTGAGCTTACATCCTGACTGTAATTGCATGGGTGGATGAACAGTTAAAGTCTAAATCTCCTTGCTCTTGGAATCATGCACTGAAGGTTGATAGTAATGCTTCAATTACTTCACTTGATGCTCGGTGCTGACTATTTCGATCTCAGCTAGACCCAAGGAACCCTTCTTGTGTGCTGAGCAGGAAGGTACCCTGATCATAGCTGGGAGGAAGAATAATGCATTCTTGGCATCAAAGGATTGCTAGTGGTTGGTGTGGCTCCTGGATCCTTCAATGCAGTCAAGGCCAATATGGTGGTCTTCTCCTTAATGGAGAAGATACCCAAGAGTCTAAGCCTCTGAAGCTTGATAGCCCAGTGTGACATCTCTGATCAGATGCCACAACCAGGGATATAAATCTCTAGCCCCATAACAATGCATGTAAATCTCATGATGGTTCAAGATTGACAGAAATCTTAAACCCGATATTCAAACGCTAGATAGCTATCTAGCGGCCGCTGAATATCTGGTTATGCTCAGCCGCTGCTAGAAAGCTGAATGAGTCACTTATAGGGCTATCTGGTTAGCCAGCTAACTTGGGGGCAGGCACTGGGCATATAGGGACAGTGCTACTAAGCTAGATAGCTTATCTGGCTAAGTAGCGATTTTGAGACTTATCCGGATAAGTTAACCAGCTAATTCTAGACCTGCTATTGAGCTTGTCTAGACTTAGCCAGATAACACTTATCTGGCTAAGTAGCATTTGTATGTGGATATCCAGAGGCATAGCCATGCCACTGAATATCCTTATAACTTAGCTGGGTAAGCTATATCCGGCTAAATTACTTAGTTGCCTTCGCTTTAAATATCTACCCCCTTGTGATTACAGCAGGAACAAAATTCGAAGCAACTTAACTTCTTTTCAGCCATTGTAAAAAAAAACAGAGGAGCTGAAACCAAAACACAAAGAGGCAGATAGAAGGGAAAAAAAAAAAGCTTAGCTCCTAAATTTAGGAACCTATTCTCAATCAAACTTGGGATCCTAAATTTACAGCTGAAAATTCATCTACATTTATGAATCTAAAGTTTAGGTTCCTAAATTTAGGCTTGCTATTCATTTTTCTAAAATGTAGGGTCCTATGATAGATGCCTAGTGCTAATAATCAGTGTTAAGCACCTAATTTTTTTCCCTGCCCTATCGCCACCCTTTAGTTTTTAGGGTTCTAAAATGTAGGTATTTATCCCTAGCACATTTCCAAAAAGGCCAATTTAAGGGCTTAACTCTCAAAGTTAGACACCTATATCTTTTGGAAATGTACTTTTCTTAAGAAAAATGACTAGGCCAGACTGCTGAACAAGGTCACAGTGAAGCAGCCATAAGAACATAAGAACATAAGAAAATGCCATACTGGGTCAGACCAAGGGTCCATCAAGCCCAGCATCCTGTTTCCAACAGTGGCCAATCCAGGCCACAAGAACCTGGCAAGTACCCAAAAACTAAGTCTATTCCATGTAACCATTGCTAATGGCAGTGGCTATTCTCTAAGTGAACTTAATAGCAGGTAATGGACTTCTCCTCCAAGAACTTATCCAATCCTTTTTTAAACACAGCTATACAGCTGAAAATGCTGAAAAATCCTCCTAAGATACTAACGAGGCAGGAGAAAAAGAACCAACTGAGAAAGCCAAACAGCAAAAAAAGAATCTCTGTGACAGAACGAAGTGCCACAATCTGAATGTCCATGTGAGAGAAAAAAAGACAGAGGGCTCTGCAAGAATTCCTATGTGTGTCCAGAAAATATTTTGAAGCTTTCCCAGCAGAATCTGGGAGATATCCACATTGGAGCCAACTGATGTCATCACCCACTTGTAGTCCCTCTCTTTCTACAGATAACAGCCCTCAAGCAGAAGAGGGAAGAAATATCTCAGAGAAACAGATATTCGGCTACATTTAATTCAATTTCTTTTCTTAACTAAAGTATACAATAGAGCTACTGGTATATCTTACCAAAAAAAATTAGAAAAAAATAATATTTTGCAGACCATCTTTCACCTGAATCAATTGCCAGTGGCTATCATATAACTTGAAATGATGAATTTCAATTTTATATTTGTAGCATTAGAACAGAGTGGGTGTATATAACTCTTTGTTACCATTCTTCTAGTATGATATGGTGAAACCCCTCGGCTGTAATACTTAGGGTTAAGGCAGGTGGGAGTCGGACCTTATGGAGACTTTGGAGCATGTGGTAGCCTTTGTTTGTATTCCACAGCAGTTTGCCAGCATGAAGCCAACTTGCAAGGTCCTCTTCCCCCATCTGAGCATTTTGACTGCTCCCGGGGAGGGAAATGTGAACCATCTTACAGGAATCTCCATCATGCAGGATCCTGTTAACAGTGCTCTGTGTGTGAGCACTACACCCTTGAGCAATGAAATGAATGGTGGAACTCAAACTCTGACCCAAAGAAAATGAGTTAATGGTTGTCTAATGCATAGTAAGTAGCTCACAAGTGACATAAGTTTTAGAAGGCAATTCACCTAGGTGCAAAGTATGGACCTTCTGCCTGACTTTCAAAAGGTAAGTATGCACAATTTTTATTAATAAACCTAGATCACTTACGGGCCGATACAGTACAGTGCGCTCTGATGGAGCGCACTGTTAACCCGCCATTGGACGTGTATTTTCGGCGCTCTAGCGTTACCTAGCGTTACCCCTTATTCAGTAAGGGGCCGAAAACGCGCGTCCAACCCCCCCGAACCTAATAGCACCTGCAACATGCAAAGGCATGTTAATGGCCCTATTAGGTATTCCCGCGCAATTCAGAAAACAAAATGTGCAGCCAAGCCGCACATTTTGCTTTCAGAAATTAGCAGCCTACCCAAAAGGTAGGTGCTAATTTCTTTGGGCACCAGGAAAGTGCACAGAAAAGCAGTAAAAACTGCTTTTCTGTGCACCCTTCGACTTAATATCATGGCGATATTAAGTCGGAGGTCCCAAGAGTTTCCAAAAGTTAAAAAAAAAATAAAAAATTTGAAGTCGGCCCGCAGCTGTCGGGTCGAAAACCGGACATTCAATTTTGCCGGTGTCCGGTTTCTGAGCCCGTGGCTGTCAGCTGGCTCGAGAACAGAAGCCGGCAAAATTAGCATTGGCTATCAAATCCGCTGACAGCCGCCGCTCCGGTCCAAAAGGAGGCGCTAGGGACGAGCTAGTGTCCCTAGCGCCTCCTTTTGCCTATTTTTACCGCCGGGCCTCATTTGAATAGAGAATCGCGCGCACAGGAGAGAGAGTCCTCCCGCGGACTTTACTGTATCGGCTCGTTAGATCTGCCAATTGTGGCTTGCTCGAGGTTGCTCCACCAAAATTAGCACATTTGGCTGTGATGTGTAGTAGGGCTTTTTTGGTTGCAAGTCCATTGATATGGAATTCTATGCCTGAAGCTCTCCATGTTATTTCTGATACATTGCTATTTAAGAAAGAAGGACCCATATCTTTTGCAAAGCATTTGATTTGAATGTGAACTCATCCTTTAGTCTCCACTAGATGGCTCTGGCCTAGGCCCTGAGTTAGAGAGTTGGGAGAGGGTCATCCCATTCTTAATAGCATCTCCTCTGAGGCCTGCTAGAATGGTGAGCTCCTGTTGGATAAGGGGTAGGGGGTGAATACAGAGTGTAGTATGGAGGTTTTTGTTAGCATTTGCAGTAGAAGGAACTGTTTCTTTTCTGTCTTCTGTTTTAGGCCTCATGGTCTGAGTTACTGAGAGACAGAGAAGCTTTTACCTATCCAGTGCACAACTTGCCTAGAAGGGTTTGTTTGCCTTAGGTTTTTGGAGGAAATTATTATTGTTGAGAAGTCATTTTGGGGAGTTTTTTTTCCTTTTGTGAATCCCTGGTACTGTGACTTATCATATGTGGGTTGCCCCAGAAATGAGCAGTTTAGTGTCAGGAGAGTCAAATCCAAGCCACTGTCCATGCCAGCCACCTTCCCTTCGGATTGAGCTCTCCAGTGCTGGTGGCTGGCAAGGTATGAGAATTGGGGGAAGCCCCCAATACGAACAAGGAGTGAGAGGCCTGGAACAGAGCGAACAGCTAGAATAAAACAGGAATTCAAAAAACCCAAGAATTATAGCAGGCAGGAACACTAATTGGTGTCTGCAGAACACAGGAATGGAGAGCCAGAGAACGAGGACTGGAAGGTAGGACCAAGCTCTGGCAACTCACTGATGAAGCTATCTCAGTATAAATGCAAATCTATATGGGAAACAAGATGGCTGGTGGGGGAAGCAAGGGACACTGGGTTGGAAGGACTGGATATATAGTCCAAAACAGTTCAAAGTGCCACTTGCAAGTCAGAAAAGAATCTAGTAATAGGGGTGTGCAGTTTTGGGTTTTTTTTAAAATATCATTTCTATTTCATATCATTTTTTGCTTGATTTCATTTTTAAAATGGTTCGGGGGTTTTTCCCCCCCTGTTTTTCCCTAATTTCATGGTTACTGCACACTAAGTTCTGTTAATACGAAAAAAAAAAAAAAATGAAATTTCGGCATTTTTTCTTTTGTTTCGTGGTTCCAACAAAATGAAACAAAATAGACAAATGCACATCCCTAGCCAGCCATGGATCCTTACAGGTCCTGGCTTAAGGAGGGAAAGGGCCGTACCTTGGGAGGACAAGGGTAGAGAATACTTACTTAGCCCCTCTCACAACTCGTAGAGGGACAGTGATGACTTGCCACAAGAGAGAGTTTGATTTTTTGGGAGTTTTTTGTCCTTTTTCTTGTGCTGGGAAGAAGTTTCTTCTGCCATCCTTTTTGCAGAGAGGTAAGGAGAAGAGAGCATCTGATTTTCCCTGACCACAGGACTTTTCATTCAGAGAGATCTAACTACACAGTTTTGAGAGAAGATCAGGAGTAAGAGGCTTCGAGACATCTGGAGACGCCCACTGGAGTCTTCACCCCGAGACAAAGGACAGACTGGGTTTTTGAAGATCTGGAGATCACCTGGACCTCAGGTACTGTTTGGAGAAAGTAATCCACTATCTTTAGGATAACCTCACCCTTGATGGTCAGTTCCGCGACTGGCACAGATTTCGGCACTAGGGGACCTTGGAGTCTGCGCATCGCCTTATCAATGGCCTCCTGAACCATCCAGTCCAGTTCTTCACGGAGACCTGGAGCAAGCATCCCCGGCTTCGGAAGGGAAGAAGGAGACAGAGACATAGCCGGAGGGACCACTGTTAAAGGCAGAGTCGCGGCTCCCGATACCCATCCGGGTGAGGGTTGCCTCAGTGACCCGGTCGCAGAAAGGGACGGTGCCTTTTCTGGACAGGGTTTTTTCAATGGCGGCTCGGACGATGGCGAGGTCAATGACTTTCCTTCCTCGATGGTCCGAGACTTTCGGTGTCGATGCCGATGTTTCTCTCTACGATCCCCTCGGTCCTGAGGGGGGGTAGAGGAAGTCAAAGGCCGAGAAGTCGTCGACACCGGGTGGTCACCGGCCGGCGGCTGACACTGGCGCGAAGTGGACAGTTCTGTTTCGGACGACGTCGATGCAATTGACGGCGTTGGGGTCTGAGAACAGAAGAGAAGTTCCATCTTCTCCATTCTGGCCTTGCGACCTTTAGGTGTCATTAAGGCACATTTGGTGCAGGTCAAGACATCATGTTCGCACCCAGGACACATTACACAGACTTTATGAGGGTATGTTATGGACATGGTGCGAGTACAGTCCGGGCACAGACGGAACCCCGACGCCATGGCCTCTGAAAAAAATTGAGCCGCGTTACGGTCAACGGCCAGTAGGCCACGAGGGCCAAACTCACCAGGAACTGACCGAAAACAGGTAAAATCTTACCGGAGTACCACGGAGACAAAAATTTGAAGGAGAGACCCCTGTGGGGTATGAAAGTTTTTAGTAATTCCGTGAGGAAAATTCCTGTCAGGAATCTCTGTGGAGCTCCTTAACCTGTGTGGCTACTGCTGTGCGGAAAAAAGAAGACTGAAGAGGGATCCCTTCTGGCTGCAGGTTTAGTGCCATGCTGGGCATGCCCAGTAGGTGCCAGTCAAAGTTCTAGAAACTTTGACAAAAGTGTTCCATGATTGGGCTCCATCCTGTGATGTCACCCATATGTGAGGACTACCATCCTGATTGTCCTGTGAGAACACTTTATCCCTCTCCTCCATCTTTCCCCTGACCGTTACTTGATATTTCCCACATCATTTCCTATTTTAACAGCTCCATCAGTATAACTCCCAATGCTGTTAGCTGAGCCCCTAAAACACAGTGGGGCCTATGAAATAAGAACCACACTGATTTTTCTGTGCAGATTTTTTTGGCAAAAGCCAGTGGCCAGTTTTCAAAGAAAGTTGAGGGTCTGATACAAGCACCTCAGATTTGACAAAATTTCAGCTAAAATTAAGTACCTAAGTTTTAGGATGAAAATCCATCTAATTTAGAGCCTAATCTTAGGCCTCCTATACATTCATCTAAATGTAGGTGCTTAAGTTAAGCGCCTACTACTGGAAGTCAACACTGAGCTCCTAATTTACTTTCCTCGACCTGGCGCTACCTCTGGCCCCACCCACTTTTTAGGTGCCTTAATTTAAGTACTAAATGAAAATAGGTCCCTAAATTTAGGAGCTCAGCTTTAGTCAGTTTTCAAAGGGGCAAAATTAGGAGCTTAAAACTTTTGAAAACTGACCCCTCAGCTGTTAGTGCAGAGCGTATCCTGTTTTTAATGCATACTAAATTACCTTAGCTTGCATGATAAGCTTTAGTGCATGGGCCCCTGGATATGTAAAGAACCCCAGTGCCATGCTAGAAGCTTGGAGCTAGGACGTGGCTACATATGTACTTGTGGATGTGTGTGTGTGTGTTTGTAGTTTGTGTGTGTATGTGGGGAAAAATGTAGGGTATAGGCCTCAAGTTGGAGGGTCTTTGATTTTCTTAAGGGCCTGGAAGGGGAACCCCAGCAAATAACTGAAGTCACTAAAAGGAAAGCCCATGGAACTCACCTCCCTGTGCGTTCCAGTTCTGGTCCACTGTGCTCTGGTTCTGGCTCCGGTTCCACATTTGAAACATTTCCATTAGGAACTCCCGGCATTTTCCTCTTCTCCTGTTGGGCAATGAATGTAACCTTATCTGTTCACTGGTGCCTCCAACCTCTTTCTACGCCAACAATTGTATTCTGTTGCACTGTAGCAATCTGGCAGAATGCAAGCTCCTATCGTACAATGCCTACTAATATACAAAGCCTATAAAGCAGCAGCATTAACAAAACAGTTTTAAAAGCAACTCCATTGTGATTGAAAGTCACACAGAGTCAATGACAGAGTAAGGAATTAGAACAGAGGAGCACGATGATGGTAAACAGTACAAGACAAATGACTAGTGAGAATAAGAAGGAGGGGAAAAAAAAAAAAGAAAACCTTGCTGAAAAGATTTTCTTTGGGTTGCCGAAGAGGCATAAAAATTAAAACAAAGTGGTTGAGGCCTAAAATGGCAGCAGCAGCAGTGGCCCAGCAGGATGTCCTCCTTCGAAGGGCTGAAGAGTAGCAGGTTCAGCAGTGTAAGGGAACATAGAAACATATATAGAAACATAGAAATGACGGCAGAAGAAGACCAAACGGCCCATCTAGTCTGCCCAGCAAGCTACGCACTTTATCCTTTTTTTTTTTTTCCTTTTTCTCTCTCCCACTTGTTACTATTGGCTTCCAGTACCCTCCAGCCCTATTCCCCTCCACCCCACCACCAATCTAGAGAGCAGCGCCGGATCTGCATCCAAGTGAACATCCAGCTCAATTAGGGTTAGCAACCGCTGCAAACAAGCAGGCCACACCCCTGCCCCATACTCTTACCCACCCCTGTTTTGTTTTTTTTTGGAGATGGCAGCCCTCCATCCTTCCGCTCCATGAAGGTGGAACAAAAACCACTGGCATCCCGGCTCCGTGAATGCCTCTTGTTCATGCTCAAAAGCTTTCCTAAATAGCTCTACTACTACTACTTAACATTTCTATAGCGCTGTTCAACATATGCAGCGCTACAGACCGCATGACTCATCAGGGTGCCTCACTGTAGCTGCTTGTCACCAGAGAACTAAAGTAACTGCCCAAGGTCACACACACACACACACACAGCCAGTGACAGAGCCAGAGATTAGGAATGGGGCAGAGAGAGATAAAATGACTATTCCCCCATCTTCTTATCCCATGATATCTAAGGTCCTGCTTAACTGAGGTAGAGGCCTAATATTATGGAATCCACAATTTCAGCAAAATTTGCAATTTATTTATGGCCTTACCAATCAGTCATTTCCCACCAGCAGGCTGCAAATCAGCTGATTCCAGCTTTCTTCATGTTGCTCGCCTTGAGAAGTACCATCCTACCCTTCCCCAAGGATCACGTTCAATGCCACTCCATGAGGGCAGCAGTGCTACGAGAGGCAACTGGTCTTACTTCCTCCACCCACCGAGCAAGAAGGCAGTCAGTTTTTATGAAAGTACCATGTGGTGGGCAGGTGGCACTCTCTAAACCCCAACGGACAAGTCATCTTGACTGAAGGCAGTTGGCAGGATGCCGGATGCTGTACATACCTGGGAAGGTACATTTTTTGGTGGTTCAATCCTGATGGAGGGGTCCCATTCCCCTGGGGGCAAGACAGTCACCTGATCCAGAAACTCATCGATGCCAGATAAAAGATCGCTACGCTCCTTAGCTTTGTAAGCCACATCGTGGAAAATCTGGAAAGATTGAAGAGAATGGATATGGGCTTTGGGGTGGAAGGCAGCTCGTGGAACATGGCTGTTAGTTACACAGCAGGATTAGGCCGAAAGGAAAACTCACCTCAGTCCTGCTGGTGAGCTGGCATTCATTTGACCAATTTATCTTATTTACTTATGGCTTTTCATTGCTTTAATATATTACCACATTTAAACTTGTGCTCTGTGCAGTGTACAGCACATAAAACATTACAAAGTGCTGAAACCCAATTAGTACAGAGCAGTTTTGGGAGAGGAAATAAATATCCTGATTGGCTTGGATAGTTTCTTTCTTTTTTTTTTTTTAAACTATAATCAGGTGGGAAGAAAGGCAGGGGAAGTGTTGGATAGTCTGTATGGGTGTTTACTGGATTTTCAAGTTAATTCAGGAAAGGCAGACCCAGCGTTTCCTGAAATAGTAACCAGGGCTTAGTACCAAAATTATACACAGGTACAACTTCATTGTGCAGGAACAAATCAATGTTCTTATTTAATCAAGTAAACTTTTGTTACTGGTACAGAATATATGACAAATGCCATCCTTCCTTCTAGTGGATTCTGCAAGGGAATATGAGTAGCATAGCAGGTCTTGCACCCTACCTCATCAGTCATTATGGTTGCCATCGATCTGCCAATCTCATGATATTGTTGGGCTTTTCCCACCGGTCCCAGCAAAATAAACAAGAACCTGGTGACAAGGGCAGCAAGTACAGAAAGGAAAACGTCACTTAATGACAGGCCAAGGAGATGAACTTGTGCCATAAACAGTGTAGACCTCAGCAGTCTCTTCAGTTTTCCAGCTGTGGAAATGCTTCTGCTCCTCCCGCACAGTGCTGCAAGGGCCCCGAATTCAGCCGGTGCTATGCAGAGTGGAGTGGAGCTCCTGCAAATATTTTTCAACCAAATTCAGTAACGCACAAAATCAGCGCAACCAGCTGTAGGTTTTGAAAATGCTTGCAGTTCGCAGTGCCGGCATTGTCTGAAAGATCTTTGCAGGAGCTCTGCTCTCGACAACACCGGCCGAAATTAGGCCCTGGCAGCACTTACCATGTTGTGCAGGTGGAAAGAGTGTCAGGAGAAGGCAGGATTGTGCCAGAAGGTTCCCTGGGCAGTCCCTTTGCATGGGAGCCTTCCCCCTCCCCTCCGGAGGTTATCACAAAATAATTACACAGGGATACCCTTCACCTCCCCCCCCCCCCCCCACCTCCTCCTATAAGGTGGCCCAGAGGTTTGATTTTGTTGGAGAAGGGGGCTCTGGGAAATTCTTTAGGAGAATTTGAGCCATGTGTGATTCGGATCATAAGAACATAAGAAATTGCCATGCTGGGTCAGACTTTCCACTCCCATCTTTCCACTCCCATCTCCAAAAGAAACCTTACCACTTTTCTTCTAGCCTTCTGAATAAAGTTTCATCCTATTTATTGAAAATGTGGTTTAGGACCTTGGTGAGTCACACTACAACAGCTGACGTTTGCATAAGCTGTCATGCAGCACCAAATATATGCAAATTCCTCAGAGTGCAGCTCTTCAAGAACCTGCTTAGCAGAAAGAGCTTCAATTTGCATTAATTATATATGTAATGTATCTTCATATATATATATGAAAAAAAACAACAACTCTGCCTCCAACTGCTGGATGAGGGGACTAAACCCACAAGAAAATTACTAGGTAAGTTAATTTTTCCATATATATATATACATATATATATATATATGTGTGTGTGAGTAATTTTCTTGTGGGTTTAGTCCCCTCATCCAGCAGTTGGAGGCAGAGTTGGGGTTTTTTTATGACCTCATCTGTATGTATGCCATGCATGGAACCAGATACAGCCAGTGTACTACTGTCAAAGTTAAATTTAGGACTTCCAGGTATGCTCTGACTGAGGTGGTTATGGCTGGCTTGAGTTCCTGCTAATTTTCCTTTTTTCACTTACCTTTTTTGCGATCTCGACAACTTTAATTGGCTATGTCCCTTTCTAAAGAAGCAGGCAAGAGATTGATTCCTTCGATATGGGCCACCCAGGAGAAAAAAAACTGAGAAAAAGGCTGGAGCTGAATGGGTGAGGCCTGCTGAAGAGATCTTGTCAGAGGATGATACTGCGGATATGAGATTGTAGACACTGACGAAAATGCAGCATATATTCACAGCTTGTTGGAACATTTTGCAGATAAAATATCAAAAAAGTTGGATACGAAAATGGGAGTAATCATTGAAAAAGTTGCGCAGCTTGTTAACATGATGCAGGGCAACATGGAAAGGCTCGATGACCAGGAAATGAAAATAACCGAAGTGGAAATTGCTACTAGTTCGCTGACTGCAAAGGTAGATAGTCTAGAGAATAATTTTCATCAAATACTAGAAAAGATAAGACGACCTAGAGAATCGCTCTCATTGATGCAATATCTAAGTTTTGGGTGTACCCGAGAGAGCAGAGGGGAACGATCCGGTTGCCTGTTTTTCCAAGTAGATACCTGAATTCCTAAAATTTGAGACTATCGAGGGGCCTATTAAAATCGATCGTGGTCATAAAGCCCTTGCGCCAACACCGGCTCAAGGCAATCATCCTCGTGCAGTGATCATCAGACTGCATAGTTTCACGGACAAGCGCCCTATCATGAATGCTGCTAGAGCCCTGGAAATCTGACTCACTGTGACAACAAAGTAATGATTTTTTGAGATTTCTCTGCCAAGTTGCAGTGAAAAAGACAAGCCTTTGTGACTGTGAAAAAAAGAGCTGCAGCAGCCTAATCTGTGATTAGGCAATGCTCTGTCCTGCCAGATTCGAGTGATTTTGGTGAAGGTAAGCCACTAAATTTTGAGTCTGTGAAAGAGGCTGAAAAATGGCTGCGTGAATGGTCTGGCAGTTGCATAGCAAAGACCTAGTTAGGCCTCATGGTTGATCTGCACTATTCTGATTTGAGATGAAATGGTGGGAGCAAAGGCTCGGTTGGTAATTCAGCCTGAGTTTGACTGGCTCAAATGTTCTTCAGGACAGCCTTGCGCGCGCCGACCCCGGATTTTAAAAGATACACGCGGCTACCCGCGTATCTATTAAAATCCGACGTACTCTTGTTTGCGCCGGATGCGCGAACAAAAGTACGCGCGTACTTTTTAAAAATCTGCCCCATATTGATCTGATTTACTACGGACATTTCTGCCCATGATGAAGGTTCTGCTCTAGTCAATTGGGCCCTGTTGCCCTTTGGCATTTGCAGCCCCTGTAGTAAATATGCAGACACTAGGACTTTCTTAATCCATCTTGAGATGGACACCTTTGAGGCAGTCTTCCCTTATGTGCACCTCTGAATAACACAATCTATGAGAATTACAAAATTCACTTGTCATCTTTAAATATTCTTACACATTTCCTGACAACTTAAGAGTTTTAAAGATTGCAGGCCACTGCAATCCTTCTCACCGAAAGATTCATTCTTTTAATGTTTTTATTACTGTTTTATGTCTGTAAACTGTATTCTGCATCAATCTTGTTATGGAGACTGCACAATATAAAACATGCTAAATAAATACAATAAAATTTAAATGGACCTCTGAAGCTACCTTATGTATTAAGTCTCAGTATTACAGAATCATTACTAAACCTTAAAAAGGGAGCCTTGCAAGACAAAGATTGCAACTCTAAAATGTATCTTGCTGAGGTAATTCACAATAAAAATGCAGTTTTCAGTGTCAAGTCCTTCTGAGTTGCTTATTATAATGGCTCATAAGAAGGGCTTCCTAACACACTTACTACCAAATTCAAATTCCATAACCGTATCATAGACCACAATGTAGGATTAAGGCATTAAACTGTCGAAAAACGTAACACCTCCTTGCGAGACAATGTAGATGTCCCATTAAACTTTTTCCTTAATGCAAAAAATTGCTGCAGCCTATACCTTTAAAGAATTCAAGAACAAGACCTTGCTGAGACTCTTCTGCAAGAATGTCAGAATATCTCCTATTTGTAACGCCATGGCGAACAGTTAATCTGTCTAAAATATATTGCAAAACCTTACCATATCCTCACATAAACTCTCTTTGTTGAAGTCTCTTTAGAACTTAGCTTTGTTCTACCTTCTTGACTAAGCTCGCCCTCTCAATAGTCATACCATAAAGCGAGAACAAAGATGGGTTTCCCAGTACTACTGATTCCTTGTAAAGAAGAATTGCCTTGAAAATCCAAATCGTCAATCCACAATCAGCCTGCTTAGGTCAGCATACCATGGTCTTCGCGGCCAGTCTGGTGCCACATATACCTACTCCTTCCTAAGCTTCTTTATTATATAGCCCATTAATGGTCAAGGTGGGGGGGGAAAAAAGCATAAAGCAAGGTTTCCCTTGGCCACTTCTGTATCAGCACATCCATAATCTTTTCATTGACTGAAGAACCTTCTTGCTTTGCGTTCTAGTGGGTTGCTATTAGAACCATCTATGATTCACCCCATTTTTGTATTTTCTGCTTGCATACCCAATGGCTCAGAAAATTTGCTTGCCCATTCTCCGGAACTGCAATGTGTAATGTTGAAAGCTGTAGATTTTTTTCTGACCATGTAATTATTAGCTCCACTTCTTCCGAAACTCTCTGGCACCGAGTACTCTCTTGTTTATTTATGTATGCTAATACTGTTGCATAGCTGCATAGTATACTTACTGCTCCTCAACTAATCACTGACTGAAAATGGAGTGATAGGCGTATAATTCTTGATGCTAACTGATTTATGTACTCCGTACTCTATCACTTTGCCTAACCTTGAGCAAAACAATCCTGGCAAATGGCACCACAATCTCTTAAAATAGGCATCTGCTGTCTTAATATCCAATCTAGGTACTCCAGTGATATTACCCTCTGCAACATTCAAGAAGTTTGTTCACCAACAAAAATCTTATTTTCAGGTGAATTTTTTAAAAAGAATTATGCATACAAATATAGCATACTATCATAGTAATTTTCCCACCTGAGGGCAAAGCCCACTGACAAATCAAAGGCATATGTTACAGCAATTTTCAAAAATCCAGTTCCACGGGTAAAGTGCTTTTACATGCATAAAAGCTCAGCATTAAACATGTAAATGCTTTTGAGCATCCGGACACTAGTATTAAACAGTTTCTCTGTGACTCCAACCAAAGAAAAAACATGCAAATGTAATTCTGAATTTAGATGGAGCGTGAAATATTCAGTATTAAAGTCAATTTTAATTTATTGTTCTGATAGGTCTAGCAAATTCAGATACATATGAAATCCAGAAATGGTCTGTAAGGGCCAATCCACTTTTTTTTTCTCTTTTATTTTTTAAATATCTTTTGGAATTTCAAAGTATAATGATTAACATCCATGATCTTGCTTTTGAAATGGAGAAGGACATAACACTCTTAGCTTTATTAATTTGTTTTGTGTTGCCAGTATAGCAATTGTCTTCGCTGTTGATATACATGGAAAAAAAAAAACATTAACGTGTTGTGTGTTAGAGAAACCCAATTCTAGGGCATATCCAAGACCTACTAGTCTCTGGTAATGTGGATCCACCTTTTACAAAAGCATTCATTTTAGGTTTTCTAGCACCCTCTGTAAAATCTAATATTCAACCTATCCTCAGAAAGTCTCTGTAGTTTTGATTCATCTTGACTCATGATTAGTCTCAAGTATCTCACCAAAATATCTCTCTTTGCAAGACACTTGCAAAGATTCAATTTGGAGCAAGAACCAACAGCCAAATGCTTGAATCATAGAAGTCTTCTAGCTCCTAATGCACTAGTGATCTTGAAGAACTAACAAACTCATTAACCTCCACAAAATGATAGGCACCTGTGGATTTAAGCTGGGTAGTCTGTTCTCCATCAAAAAGCTGCAGATTTCTGCTTAATAGAGCCCTTACCACCATACTAGTGCAGATGCCATTCACACAGATAGTTGATGGAAAAAAAGTGAAGCATAATTGCTTACATGCAGTGCCTCCTTTCACAAGGATAGATTATTTCCTGCTCAGTGGTGAGAATCTGGCAGCAACCTGTGTCTTTTAAAGCAGATGTTACTTTACCTGCGGGGAAGGTCCATTCTGAAACTAGTTTAAACTCCAGTTCTGCATAGAGTGGAATGGCTATGGGTGCCTTCTGTGCCCCTCTCAGAACTGAATCCCAGTCGGCAGAATTTTTCATACCTAAATTTCAACTTAGTGAAACAGATTAGCAACTGGGACCACCTCAGAATCCTTTTTTATTTATTTATGATTTTACTACTTCTTCCTGATCTACAGAGGGAGAGACTATTGTCTGAGAGAAATAACTATACCATCTAAGTATATCCTGTTACTAGATTCCTATATTTATGCTGTAGGACATGAAGACTGCATGCCATTTCGCTATATATTTATCTTTTTTTCTGTCTTTTATTTACAAAATTTATAACCCGCTGATCCACACATCTCAGTGGGAAGCAAGTAAACATGTATAATATTATATCCTTTAATGTATGAAATTCTTAAGGATCTGGGGGGGAAAAAACCCCTGGAGGCAGGGGATGCTGGCAGTAATCACTTTGTCCTAGCAGTTGGAGAGTTCATTCTATGTGGCTGTGCAGAGCCTGTTAACTGCTCAAGAGCTCTCGAGAAGGCAGCATTCCAGATAAAACAGAAGAAACCATTAACTGCACTCTCTGGCAATGTCTCTGGAAGTTTAAAATATACTTTTGCACTAGGTTCAGGCTAGTAGGAGCCCAGATTGTAAGCTTGCTCTGTTTGATTTGCTCTTTGTTGTTTTATCATTATGTTTGCAAGCTCAATACTACATGCTGTCAGATGCTGCTGCTTTTTAATGGTCACAGAGAGCGCAGCGCTCAGACATATGAAGTGGTACATGGCAAGCCTCAGAAAATATCTCCTAGCCTTAGAAAACCATTCCCAATACAAACTGAAAGTATCTTTTCCCTTTCCTTTTTCTATTTTTTTTTTTTTTTTTTAAATCATAGCTTGTATGACTTACCTTAGCCAGCTGAAAGCTCTGGTTCTTTTTCTGCCTTGAAAAGAGATTAAAGGCAGTTTGAATAATAAGAGTGCTACCTTCTATTTTTGATATCTCAGCCTGTTACCACATTCAAGGGATGGGAGCCAGGATGAAAGCTCTTCAGTTAGTGGGCTAACTTTGAGTCCTGACAAGTGGTGGTGAGCTGTCAATGGCACGCTTCACTTCAAGGCTTATCAACTGCAGAAGCTTGGCCTTCACAAGCATTTCAGCTTAGAGAGTAAGCAGATGGTCCCTTTTTTGAAAAGGGCTTGCTCAAACTACATATGTGGTGCTCTTCCAGAGAAAAACAAATGCCATCAGATGGGTAGTGAGCTGCTTTGCCGTCCTTGCTCACATCACTGCAGAGCATAATCCACAGGAGTTTGGCCCATTAAGATAAATTTGACTCAAAAATAGTTTAAGCGCTATATCACATTCTTAAAATAGCATAAACATTCTCTTCAATTAAAAAAAATGGGTTGACGCTTGTCCACAACCATCCATCCAATAGCTGGAGGCAGAGATCATTGGCTGTATCTGGTTCCATGCATGACATACATACAGATGAAATCATCAACAAAGAAGAAAAAAAAACAAACCCTGCCTCCATCTGCTGGATGAGGGGACTAAACCCACATGTTTTTGACTGCAGTCAAGCTTTACTATAAAGTGTAATGGTGTATTGGTTGAAATTTGCAATACAAAAGATAAAGGGGTAGATTTTGAAAAACTACGCCCGCGTGTACTTTTGTTCACGCGACCGGCGCAAACAAAAGTACGCTGGATTTTAATAGATACGTGCATACCCGTGCATATCTTTTAAAATCCGGGGTCGGCGCGCCAAGGCTGCGCAAAATCGGCAGCCTGCGCGCGCCGAGCCGCGCAGCCTGCCTCAGAGGGAACTTTCCTTCCACCCCCTCTGCACCTTCTCCTCCCTTCCCCTACCTAACCCACCCCCCCCCCCAGCCCTATCTAAATCCCCCCTAACTTTGTTCGAAAAGTTATGCCTGCCCGAGGCAGGCGTAACTTGTGCGCGAAGGGCCGGCGCGCCATGTTCTGGTCCGGGGGCTGGTCCAGAGGCCACGGCCACGCCCGCAGCCTCATCCCCAGAACGCCCCCAATGACTCGCCGGCCGCGACATGCCCCCAAATTCCCCTGACACGCCCCCCCCCCCCCCCCCCCAGGAAAGCCCCGGGACTTACATGCGCGCCGGCAGCCTATGCAACATAGGCTCGGCATGAGCAGGGAGAGCTTGGGGCGTACCCCTTTGAAAATCTGCCCCAAAGTGTATGGGATAGATGAATAGACTGGTGATAGTCTGTAGACCAAACATGACACTGGCTTGTTGATACCCTTAGACCAAGCATTAGTTTTAATGATGCTCTAAGTGTGATTTTTCTCCAATTTAATTTAACATCAAAGAGCTGTAAACATTTTCATTCATTTGATCAGCTATCAGTAAAATAAGCAGGAAACCACTTAGCTTCCAGCATGTTTATTGCTCATAAAAACTTAGAGATTATCAGGGTTTTGTGCCAAGGGACAAAAGGGGCTGTGAAACTGGGATGCATGCAAAAGGTTCTTGAAACTATGTTTCCCCTGACAGGGAGCCCCGATCCCTCAGAAGTAAAATCTATCCTGCAGAACTATTGCAAATAGGGTAAATTCTTTGATTATGTGCCTTTGGGTCCAATATCCGGGATTTATCCCACCCAGGGATCAGCAAAGTTGTAATTGTAACAGGTGCTTTCCATAGATAGCAGGACAAATCAGCCACATAAATGGGTGAGGTCATCCAATAGCACCAAAACTGAGAAGCTCTCTCAGAGCTCAGAAAGACTGAGAAGGTCTTTCTGAGCATGCACAAGAGTTTCCTGCTGTTGCGTTCGTGCCTATTCTCGCCCTCGCTCCACCCTCTCTACCATGTGGCGACTCCCTTCGGCTTTGACGGACAGATGTGGCCGCGGCTTCTCTTTGCCATTTTTTCCTGGAATCCCCGGGCTGGCTTGACGCTACGTATCCGCCATGTTCCTGATGACGCGCGCGCTCCAGACTTTGTACCAGCAAAGGCGCGAACCTAGGGGGCGTCCCCCCGTAGTGATGTCATCCTCTTCCAACATAAAAGGTTAATGATCGCTAATTCAATTCGAGTTAGCAAGGACAAGGGTAGAAACCTCTTCCTCGCAACTCTCGGGGAATCCTTTTCTCTGCTGCTCTGCCTCTACAGACTCACCTAGGGGTACCCGCTCCTTGGGGGCCCCGCTCTCTTTCTTCTTGATTTCAGATTGTTGGACGGGATCCGGTACTCGCCCCTCGAGGGCCTACGTTCCCGAATACTCAGAAGACTCCTATTGCCTGGAGGCGATCGCAGACATGAACACAGTGAGTCCTATTACAGACAGGAACCGGTACTCGCTCCACGAGGGCCCATGTTCCTAACCTCTAAGACTCCCTTCAGTCTAAGACGTTATTGCAGGTATGGAGATCGTGAGTTACCATTGCAGATAGGAACCGGTACTCACTCCACGACGGCCTATGTTCCTAATACCTTTCTCAGACTCTCTTCTTCCTCAGAATATATCGCATACCTATATCCTATGGATTACTATTACAGATTTACAGATAGGAACCGGTACTCGCTCCACGAGGGCCTATGTTCCTAAATCTCTCCTAGCCTCTCTTCTATTCCAGAAGCCATTCCATACACAGATATTGTGAGTTCTATTTCAGACTGCCTACTCCCAGTATTCGCTTGTGGCTCCTGTTCCTGAATACTGAAGACTCTCTGTTGCATAAGACATTACAGATAGCTACAAGTGTGCGTGTATCATCTACCACTGGTTGTATGTCCAGCATACCCTGTCTACGCACTACCTATAGTCTCTCCTTACAGCTCAGCAACACAGAGATCATGATTCGAGTATCTGAGGGACTTCAGCCCTGCCGGGCACATCAGCTCACTACTGCCACCTCTGGTGGTTCTATTTCCAGTCTAATAAAGAACTATCTGTGTTTGTCTCAATACTCCAGCCTAGCCGGTGGTCCCTCTCAGGGTCTCCACTTGAGGGCGCTGTCATCTGCCATCGGCCCAGGGATTCACTATTTCTACTAAGTGTTACTCCTTACACTAATAGAGTGGTATCATCATCTGCCACTCGTGGGAGCCAACCCACATCAGACCATATCAGATAGCCTACTCCCCATGAGGATCAGACAGGTTGCTGGCTCCTCTTTCTACAGGAACAAAGCATAATACTTTGCCAACTCCTCCCTTCTGGGGGAGCAGAGCACTAAAAGATTGCTAACCTCTCCTCCTATAGGAGCCAAGCCTATCAGATTGCTAACTCCGCCTCCTGGCGGGGTGAGCTCTAACACCCGCCTAGAAGCCATAGCGTGAATTTCCTAAGTCATTATCAGATGCTAACCTTCAACTCTACAGGGAGAAGGTGGGGCTGTGCTGTTGATTTGTTCTGTTGTCTACAGAGAATACAGGTTACAGGTAAGAAACTTTGCTTTCTCTGTTGACAAACAGGAAAGTAATTGGCCACAGAAGCGGGGACTCCCCAGCTGAGGGTTGCATGTAAGTTTTTGTGTTTTTATATCTGCTGTGAAACTTGAAACCCATACTTTGACAAAGACTAGAGGAAAAGTTGAAGGAATTAGTTAAATAAGCCTTTGAGAATTGTTTGGCCAAAAATACTATCTTGACGAAGCATTTTCTAGGCAATAATGAGCAGTGAAGATGTGGACAGAAGATCAGTTAGCAGCTTTCTTCTGTGGAACCAGAGAGAAGATGGGTTAAGGAAGCTACTATAGCCCTGACTTGATGTGGTTTTACTGTAGGCCCAAAACAGGCCACAAATTTGAGGCCATGAGTCTTTTTCTGTGAACCAAGGTAAGATGAAAACAGCAGAGACTCTATATTTTCTATTTCATGTTAAGTCTGAAAATTACAGACGACTGAAAAACAAGGTTATAAACGTTATTTAACAAGGCCCCAGAACTGTTTACCTCTGGCTTAATCTGAAACAAAGAACTTGATCCTAATTGGTTATTGCTTATCTTTAAGCATTCCTAACACCACAAGGTCATCTAGGCAAAGATGAACTCTTCACATCTCAAAAATAATATGAATCCCCCAATCAAAAGCTGTGCTTGGCCCTCATCCATATGCATGCACTTTGTCTTTTCCCTTACTATAAAGTTAGTAAAATCCAGGAACAAAAAAAGAGAGCCTTCAACATGGAGGTCCTAATCATCAGTGCTGCTACCATCAGCGCAGCCAGCCATAATCATGAGCAGCTACCATTATCAAAGGCTGCTGACACCTGAGGGCCAGCGCCAACAGAGCAGAAGTTTTCTACACAAAGGCTGCTTTTTTGCTCAAGCTCCTGTGACCAGCGTGCCTTCCCTGCCTGAGTCTGAAAAGAGATGCCAACTGGGGTTTCCTGCATTGAGGCACCGAGCATTCCTGCCCAGCACAAAGGGTTCTTTGCCTACACAGAGAGAGAGAGAGAGAGAGAGACTGCGAATCATTGATTGTTTATCAGTGTGGTATGAAAGCAGACATTAGCTCCTAATTATGTTGAAAGGTTCAGAGAATTAGACCTAAATACTCAGTTAGCCTATAATATTTGTAAATTAAATCTATATATACTTCTGATTGACTGTTGCGACCGTCGCTGCCCGACGACTCCACTCCGCCCACCTTACCTCTTTTGCAACTCCCTCTTGGTTGATGGAAGTTTGGCTGCCGCGGTGTCATCTTGCCGACCTCCTCCGGTGTCCCCGGACCGGCTAGACGCTGCCTTCCACCATGTTCTCCTGAAGCCTAAGGGCGTGGCGCGGCCCCGACTCAAGTACCAGCTGTGGCGCGAACCTCAGGGGTGTCCCCCTGAGATGATGTCATCCTCACCGGATACTTAAGGCCTTTGTTTTTGCTAGCTATTCGAGTTAGCAAGGGCTTCCTCCAGGTATCGCTGCGGATGGGATTCGCTCTCTGCATACCTTGGTACTCTGCCTCCTCGGACTTTACCAGGGGTACCGCTCCTCGGGGGCCTTGCTCTCTCTCTTGCTTTCCAGGTCGCAGTCTGGAACCGGTACTCGCTCCTCGAGGGCCCACGTTCCCGGACTTGTTACCGAATACTACTTCTGCCAGGAAGTCACCGCTGCCTACAACACCAGTGAGTTACCATCTCTTTCTCAGAGCTTTCCCTGGAACCAAGTACTCGCTCCTCGAGGGCCTACTTCATTCCAGCCTCTGGGCTATTTCAAGAGACTATTGTGTGAGTGTTACCATCAAGGTTCTGTTCCTGAACTCTGCATACTCTGCTTACTCACTATATTCAGTTTCTCTACAGCTCAGCCATCCTGGGATCGCTGTTCCAGTACCTGAGGGATTACAGCCCAGCCGAGCTCTTCCAGCTCACTACTGCCACCTCTGGTGGTTCACTATACAGTTTAATAAAAGATCTAGTGTGTGTCTGTCTCCCAACTCTGAGCCTGACCGGTGGCCCCTCTCGGGATTTTCCCCCGAGGGCGTGGTCATCTGCCACCGGCCCAAGGATCCACCCACAATTATCACAAATAATAACACAGACTCCCGGCGAGGTCTTGATTCGCCGCTCCCAACTGATAAAGAAGTATCTTCCCCTCGGGGAGGCAGGCCGAGCACAAGCCATCGCACGAAACATTTTATGAATACCCTGGCTGCTGCTGAAAGTCCAAAGGGGAAGATATGATACTGGTAATGTCCATTTGCTATGGTAAAACATAGGAATTTTCTGTCTTCCTTGTGAGTCGAAATGTATGTGCAGGCAGCATCCTTGAGATTGTGAGTGGTCAATAGCTTCCAAATGAAGAAGGATGGCCCCTAAAGAGCTCATCCTGAAGTAGGAATGTGTAGGCTACAATTTTTTATTTCAGTTTGTCTTTTCATTTCAGGGAGTATGGTTTCGCTTTTTAGTTCATTTAATTTTTTTTTTTTTTGGTTCATTCGTCAAAACAATAACAAAAAAAGACCCAATTAGAAAAAACAAGCCTTCTGCAGCCTAATAAACCCCCTCCTGCCCAGAAAAACATGAACCTGGGGCCTGGGCCTGCCTGGCCCCTCTGACCCTCACACCGTCACTTCAGTGTGTCCTCCAAGCAGACAATGTCATTTTAAAAAACTTGGGACCCAGGTGGGAGTGAGTGGGAGTCGCTCCTCCCTTTTCTTGAGAAGAGGATACGTGGGGACCATGGTGGGAATTCCCTGTCTCTAGCACTTTTAAATGGGGGTAGGGAGGGGCCCAGTCAAACCCAGGCAGGCTGGACTAGATTTTTGAGGGGGAAGAGGGGTTCAGAGGGGCCTGGGGAGGCCCAGTTGGGCAGGCCTAGGTCCTGGGTTCACATTTTGCTAGGCAAGAGGGGGTTTCCAGGGCTGTACATTTGTGAGGTAACCAAGGTCCAAAATGGGACACAGAGTACCTGTTTTCCTGAGTATAAGGAAATACTTAAAGTAGAAACCTGTGCTTTTTTGTGGTAGTAGGACCAATTCTACTGCATTTGCTGCAATGCTGATTGACAGCTCTTGCAAAGGAGATGACACTGTTCCAATTTCGTGGAATGATTCTTTGGAGGTAGAATTTTGAAATACAAATGATAACTCTTATTCATCATTTTTAAGACTCGTCGGTCCATTATTGAGACACCATTGTTGACTGAAGTGCTGAAGTCTTTCCCCTGCTGTAAGACTGCTCAAATCTAGATCTGGAATTTTGTTGACATTGTAGTCAAAACTGGGATTAAACTTTGGCTGTAATTGTTGGAGAGATTTGGGTTGTGCTCTCTTCCTAGCATCAGACTTGCTTTGTTGTTTCTGTTAATACTGTTGAACATGAGTCCATTGGAAAAGATAGACCTGGTATCTTCTACAGGAATAGTACTGCCTTCTGTAATGCTGAGGCTGATCTTTTACCACTTGTAGATGTTTGCTCTGCAAAAGCACTTTTAATTCTCTGGGCTGAGGAGTCATCGGTGGGAACCAGGCCTGTCTTGGTGTGTAGTTGTTTTGGCACTGAGAAACAGTTTCTCTCTTTCCTTGACGGAGGAGGAATGATGGCTATGCTGAGAATTCTGAGAGCCCTGGCACTTAGCATGAGAGGACTCTGATCTTTTTGTTTTAGGCACTGGTCCCTCAGCTGGATGCTTCCTCTTTGCTGCTGTAGAAGTTTGAGGAGAACTTTAACTTTCAGTGTCAAACTTCTACACCATGAAGCCTCGGGAGACATTCAGGCTCAGGCAACATACTTAAGGACATTGTGGGATGGCCCCAAACAGAGAAGATTTCAATCATGGAGATCCAGTAGGGACATTTTATAGGAACATTTGGGGCACCTTTTGAAGCCAAGTTTCTTGCCTGCCAAAGTAAAAAGGGCTGAAGCAAATTTACACACAATTTTCAAAAGCTGAGAGAAAAAACATTTTCTGATAGCCCCTCCCCCCCCCCCAAAACAAGCACAACACAAATAAACTATATGGAGAAATAATGAAACGATACCGACCAGGAAAAAATATGATGAGTGTCTAGTTCAAAGAGAGCGCAAAAAAATCACATCCTTTCACCAGAGTAGAGGAAAAAAGACTGAGGAGACTTGCATGGTGGTGGCTCCACGGGAACCCCCACGAATGTTCACTAGCAGAGCTTTTCCATCTTGAAGCCATTAGATGACATCACTCATTTGCGTGACTGATTACTATCTTGCTTATCCTTGGAAAAAATGCTTTTTACCTGCATAAATCACTTTGAAAATTGTCCTCTCCAAGAGAGAGATAGGATGGCTGTCCTACAAGGTTCAAATCAGCCACAAAATGGCAAGCAGCAAGTACCACATTGAATCACAACACACAAGAAAGCGGTACCACACCCTATCTAATTTCTCATAGCCTGCTACTACATGTAAGTTATTTGATTACATCGCAAAGAGAGCATTCCCTGATGCAGCCTGACCAGTCAAAATGTGAACAGTGTCAGAGCTTTTTCATTTTTTATGCCCTCTTAGACGGAGCATTTCTGAAGTTTTTACAATATCTTGCTTGCCCGAGTCCTCAGCCTCTGGAGTTTCAGCACGGGGATGCATATTTTTATTAGCCGCCTTTATGTGATAAATATGGGGTAAATTTTCAAAATGTTTACAGATGTGAAACTGGAAGTTACATATGTAAGTACCATGTTCACACATAGGTAGTATTTTGCAAGAGACTGAGGCATGTGTGTACTAGCAATGTCGCATATAAACATGAAAGGGAACGAAAGGGATCCTTTAGGGGCTTTTGGGACAGAATTCGTAAGTCCGCACACCAGTTGCTATTCATCGAATGGCTCCCCTATGAGGAAAAGCTAAGGACGTTAGGGCTGTTCAGTTTGGAGAAGAGACGACTGAGTGGGGATATGTCAGACGTCTACAAAATCATGAAAAGACTTGAACAGGTAAATGTAAATTGGTTATTTACTCTCTCAGATAATAGAAGGACCAGGGCGAACTCCATGAAGTTAGCAAGTAGCTCATCTAAAACAAATCGAAGACAATTTTTTTAATTCAGTACATAGTTAAGCTCTGGAATTCATTGTCCGAGGATATGGTTATGGCAGTTAATGTAATTGGGTTTAAAAAAGGTTTGGATAAGTTCCTAGAGGAAAAATCCATAAACTGCCATTAATTAATATGCAATAGTAGATTGAGATCTATTTAATGTTTGGGTACTTGCCAGGTACTTGTGACTTGGATTGGCCACTGTTGGACTCAGGATACTGGGCTTGATGGACCCAGTATGGCATATCTTATGTTCTTATAAGTGGTATACATGTATATATTATTGAACTTGTCCATACACTTTTACACCTTCTAATTAAGTTGCACATGTGATAGTAATTTGTGTTTTGTCTGCAGTTTTTGGATGGGAAGTCAGGGTAGAGTGCAGGAGGATCTCGATGAACTGATGGAGGTATCTGTGAACTGGTGATGACAGAGCATGTGAATTTTAAAAAATACCTATCTCCGCGTGTAACTCAGGCGCACGTTACAGTTTTTATGCATGTAAAATATATGGGCATACTTTTATAAAGTGGGTAGAGAAAGCATGCGGTTTCCTGCATTATAAATATGCTTACATATTGAAACATACAAATGTACTATGGGAACAGAGATATTTGGTATTTTATAAGCTGTGCGGCTTCTATTACACAAGTTTTATAAAATACTGCTCTATCTTTAGACACAGTGACTTACCTGCATATGTGTTGACTTATGCAGACTATTGAAAATCATCCTCCCTATGTACTTAGACACTTGTTGACACAATTTAATATATCTTTTGGACACATATGGGATCAAATTTGCTTTGGAGATTTTTAATTAAATTCATGATGAAACATCACTTATGAAATTGCATTAGCCATTTTATGAGAACTCCTTTAATTTGTTCAACATAGTAACATAGTAAAGATGGCAGATAAAGACCAAATGGTCCATCCAGTCTACCCAGCAAGTTGTCATAGTAGCAAATGCCGCTCCATGCAGGTTACCCCCATGTCTTTTGTTGAGGGTAGTGATTGCTGCTCCAGGCAGGTTACCCCCATGGCTTCTGTTAAGGGTAGTGACTGCCGCTCCATGCGGGCTACCCCATGTCTTCTGTTAAGGGCAGTGACTGCCGTTCCGTGTGGGCTATCTCCAAGCCTTCTGTTAAGGGCAGTGACTGCCACTCTGTGCAGGTTACCCCCATGTCTTTTGTTGAGGGTAGTGACTGCTGCTCCATGCAGGTTACCCCCTTGGCTTTTGTTAAGGGCAGTGACTGCCGTTCCATGTGGGCTACCCCCATGCCTTCTGTTAAGGGCAGTGACTGCCACACCGTGCAGGTTACCCCCATGTCTTTTGTTGAGGGTAGTGACTGCTGCTCCATGCAGGTTACCCCCATGGCTTTTGTTAAGGGCAGTGACTGCCGTTCCATGTGGGCTACCCCCATGCCTTCTGTTAAGGGCAGTGACTGCTGTTCCGTGTGGGCTACCCCCATGCCTTCTGTTAAGGGCAGTGACTGCTGTTCCGTGTGGGCTATCTCCATGCCTTCTGTTAAAGGCAGTGACTGCCACTCCGTGCAGGTTACCCCCATGTCTTTTGTTGAGGGCAGTGACAGATGTTCCGTGCAGGTTACCCCCATGCCTTCTGTTAAGGGCAGTGACTGCCATTCCATGTGGGCTACCCCCATGCCTTCTGTTAAGGGCAATGACTGCCGTTCCGTGTGGGCTACCCCCATGCCTTCTGTTAAGGGCAATGACTGCCGTTCCGTGTGGGCTATCTCCATGCCTTCTGTTAAGGGCAGTGACTGCCACCCCGTGCAAGTTACCCCCATGTCTTTTGTTGAGGGCAGCGACTGCCGTTCCGTGTGGGCTATCTCCATGCTTTCTGTTAAGGGCAGTGACTGCCACTCCGTGCAGGTTACCCCCATGTCTTTTGTTGAGGGGAGTGACTGCTGCTCCATGCAGGTTACCCCCATGTCTTCTGTTAAGGGCAGTGACTACCACTCCATGCGAGCTACCCCCATGCCTTTTGTTAAGGGTAGCGACTACTGCTCCATGCAGATTACCCCATGCTCCCCTTTTTTCATTTCCAGCATCTAGTATTTAGGGATCTGCAGTGTCTATCCCATGCCCTTTTGAAGTCATTTACAATTTTTGTCCTTACCACCACTTCTGGGAGGGCAATCCAGGCATCCACTATCCTTTCCATGAAGAAATAACTCCTGATGTTGGCTCCCCCCTGAAGTTTCAGTTCTTGAGATTTTCTCATTAGTTTTTTTTTTTTTTTGGTCCAGCTGAGAATTTATAGTAGTGGTCAGGTACTGCTTTCTTGTGTTACCAGATGGTTTCAGATCATCGGGGAAAGGCTAAATCAGCTCTAGTTTTGCACCATCACATGTGGACACCTATTTCTGATTCCTCAGAGATATCTATGTGAAATCAGAACTAAAAGTCTGTACGTGCAATAGGGCAAAACCAGGACTGGCTCAGCCTATCCCTAAAGACCTGGAGCTATCTGGTAACTCCACTAATCTATGCAAAATGTTCTCTCTGAATTGCTAGTTCCCTTTGCTGGACGCCTCCTGTCACCTACCTCGTTGGGATCGGAACCTCAGTCAGGCCTGTGAGGAGAACCGCTGGGGAAAGACGGAGGAATGCCACGATGGGGCGTACGAGGAAGTCCAGCTCCCCCACCAGAACGTTGGACGCCTCTGCGCCAGTGGGAATTTTCTTCATGAAATGCAAGTCCACCTTGAAATAAAAAAAATAAATAAAAGCTAAAAAATTAAATTTTCTTTCAGCATTCGCATGGCAACAGTAGGCAGCATTTTCGAAATTGGCTAGTCACGCTTCCACATTACCTCTACAAGCTCCTGGACCTGTGACAGCGGAGAGGAGACATTAAGAGGGTCATTTTCAAAGGGATTTCCAAGGGTAACAAGCATTTTACCCCACATTAAGTTGCCTGTTTGAAAACTGCCCACCTTGGATGCATTCTTTTGCCTGCACTGGAGAAAAGATGTTGCTATGCATAGTATGAGTGATTTTCCAAAGGAGTTATGAGCGCAGAAGTAGTATATATATCGTAACAATTTCCAAAAGCCTTTTTAGGTGTGTAAATCCGTTTGAAAATTACTTCTGCGGTTTTGGACTTTCCAAACTAAGCATGTAGTCTTGGTCAGGCAATTTTCAAAATAAAAGTACATATGTACTCTTCCTTTGAAAACTGATGCAAAGACTGCAGGTAAAAAGTTGTGGGCACTTTATTTATTTATGTAAAACACATAGATTCCGCATATAATAACTCTGTCATGCTAAACAGAATACAATCTAAAACATATTAAAAAAAAAAAAAAAAAAGAAAACATCAAAACAAAAAACAACAGATGATTACTGCAGCAATGCGGGCAGTTTAGAAATAGCTTCCTGAAGAGGTAATGTGGGAGGCAGACCTGCTCCTGGGGAAATGCTCACACATCCACAGCACCCTAAACCTGAGTGCTTTACAACAAATTACATACAGGTACCAGGAGTCCCTGCCCAGGAGAGCTCACTACCTAAGTGGCTACCTAAGACAATGGGTGATAAAGGGTCTCAGCATATGCATGGTTTTTAAAAACTGTGCAATGCTGTTTATGAGATTTAGGGCCAGTTGTCTTGTCACTGAAATAGACACTTGGCTGGAAACAGAAGATTACTTCCTTAGCAGGCCTGTGTTTTGCTGGCTTAACTGTTCAAAATAAGCCAGGCAATCTGCTTTATTGCTTTATGGCACCAGGAGAAAATCCCTCCAGAACAAATTTGTTTAAGCTTGTAACAGGAATAATTCCATCTGGAGAAGGCAATTACTGGTTATATATACACTTAAACACATAGATATGCCCACATACGTGCATACACAGACAAGCAAACTATGGGGGTCATTTATTAAAGGCTTATCGCACGCGATACGGCCATATCGCATGCGACAGAATGCAAATTAGGGGGAGGGGAGGAGTCGGGGCAGGGAGGGGCGGAGTCAGTGGTGTTTTCGCTGCCAGCGATAATGTTACTAACATTATCGTTGGCAGTAGCACGCCGAATAGCACCACCTTCACGGTGACGCTATTCGGTGTGAAAGCCGGCAGTAGGCCCACCGCCGTGGTGCGAAGGCTGCGGGCTTTCGCAGGCCTGCCCCCTCCTTCGCCCCCTGCCCCCGTTTTCGCAGGATTCATCATTCTGTGAGGAATGATGAATCCAGGCCCATGATGGTAACTTTTAAACTGGCGCGCGAGCACACATGTGTGCATCTTCGTTCGCCCACGCCCTGAGACACAGCTATTTTATAACTTGCGTGCGAATATGTGTGCATGTTCTAAAATAGCCTGGCCACACACAAAAGTGCGCCCAATTTTAAGTGACGTGCGCTTGTGTGCACAAAAGCCGTTTCTACTGTGTAAGTGAGGAAACTGTAAAATGGACACATGCTGACGCCTTTGCCTGTTTTACCAGTTCCTCCCCAGTTTGCCCAGTTACCAGCTAGGTCCTCCAAACCCCCTGGTTTGATAGCCTGTACACCCTCCAGTTACTCTAGACCCTTTACACTTCTCAGAAATGGCTCGTTATTTTTAGTTTTTTACTTAGAGACGCCATCCATAGCAGAAGTGAAGTTATGCGGCAGGGGGGGGTGCCTGCGCTTGCCGGATCGCCTAAGTATTTACATGCACATTTCTGGTTTGAATCCTGAAATGCCCATTGCCCTGCCCCGTTTTTGAGAAGTTCCGAGAGACGTGCGCAGCGGCGTTTACACGTATATCTGGGTGGCTTTTAAAATCCTCTGGGCGCATACAAGCCTGACACATTCATGCATCCCCTAATTTTGGCGCGTGTAGGGCTTTTAAAATTCACCTTTGTGTGTGTGTTGGGGGAGAGGAGGGAGGAGGTAAGATGCACTTCCTTTTAATAAGTGGTTCGGGTGGTTGAGCCCTCTCACTTCTGCAGCAAGCCAACGCTCCAAGACAGGAGTCAAGAAACTTACTACTCAGGGCTTTCATTTTAATCTCAACTCGTGCATTTAATTTTTTTTTTTAATTTCCTCCTTCCCATAAAGAGGGAGGTTGCCAGGGTGTGGCAGCTCCTCAGAAAACAAGCAGTAGCCTAAGGTGGAAAGATTTATGAATCTGAGAAAATAGCAGCACTGTTCATTTTTAGGAACAAGTAGTGAAAAGTGTATTTATTTATTTTTTTAATTATGGAAAGATTGAAAACCAAAACATAGTAACCTTATTACAGAAGTAAACAGCTCCCTCACAGGGAGTTTCTCTCCCTACTCGGCATTACTAGTGAGATTATAAAATGGTGATAAATGCCTAGCAGGATAATTTCAGTTGAAAATGGCAATAAATGGTATCACTTTAAAGCAGCTTCATGCTACCTGTTTTGAAACTCTTATTTTTGGGCCTGGCAGGTTCCTCCTGCTTCTCTGGGCTTCCAAGTTCAATCAAAACAAGACTCCTGGGTTTATAGTATCATGTGCCTTCAACTTTGACTATTTGGTATTTTCTCTCACTTTCAGCCCCCTTCTCATCCTAGTCCAGACACGGCAGTGACAGTTCTCCAGCTGACAAGCAGAGATCATGGTTTCCTCCCGAACCCAGCATGAATGAGCTCTCCAGTCAGGCAGATGTCACTGTTGTGTGATGGCTGACATTCCCTTCCCCCACCCTGCCTTGCTGGCCTTAGGCTTGATAAGGAACAGGAGCCAGGCTTGGGAATCGAACCCAATAATCTCTGTATCATCAGGGACAGGCCAAGATGGTCCTGATTTTACTCCCTCCCATTGAATCTATGGTCCTTATAGTGCCAGTTTCTGTAGGAAAAGTAGGAAATACAGTTCTACATATGTCCTGGGTGTGAAGCCAGGACTTGCTCAGGCTGTTCCTTATGATGCAGAGCTTGCAATCCAGCTGCAGCTCGGAATATCAGCTCTCACCTTGCTCAAGTCGACAGCACTGCTGTTCTCATGCCCCACTCCATTCTTAACCTCTAGGGTGGCAGGAGCAGGCTGAGGAGACACACTTAGGCCTGCTGAAAATTAAAATAAACAAATGAGATAAAAATAGTAAAGTCTGAACATACAATTATTGAATTTCCTTATGATTTCACGTATTTAACCTGTGGAACTCTTTAAGTCTTACTTCAAAGAGGTTTTGCAGATATTTGAAGGGAATTAACCACCTATTAGCAGGCTTATTTATCTCCCTACTGAGAAAAAGAGGTCAGATTTGGCCCCCAATTTGGAAGGGGGAGAAGTTTCTGCAAACAGTCTTAATTTATCTAGTTTTTTTTTGAGAAATCCATGAAAGAATCTGTTAAAAGGGCTACTTTGTTGGTTACTTTTGTTTTTTTGAAAGATCGTAATTTTAATATGCTTATGTATTTTTGAAAAAGGCCAGTAGAGGTCTATATTCAAAAGCATTTAGCTGGCTAACTCAGCTAAATACTGTAGCTATTTCCGGCGCTAATGCGGGCGCTAATGTGTGATACATTATCACCCACAGCGCTGTAGGCCCCTAAATTTCCTTAACCCTGCCTAAACCCCACCCAAACTCCTCCCATTTCCTAATTTGAATTTTCAAATCGCGATACGATAACAGTCCATCACGATTTGAAAAATGACCCTATTAGCCAGATATGTTTATCCACTAATGTATAACCAACCTCGTTCCCTTATCTATTATACTTCAACAACCAACACCCATCCGAAAGGGAACTTCTCGTTTTGTAGTTTCTTTTGTGCGGTGGCTAGCGTAGCGTCAGCCTTGATTTTGGCTTGACTCTATATGCCAGAATCCGCGTTTTTATTCTTTATTTTTATTTGGAAATCACTTTTTTTGTATCTGTTTTTTGTAAATAGTTAAGAATAGTGCTTCATGGCGCTCCCGCTTATGCAGGCTGACCCGGTTTTAATTATAAGTCTAAACCTTCAGATCGCACTTAGCTTAATCTTTGTCTTATTGCCGCTACTGTTCAGGGTCCGCTTCTGCTTGCCCTCAGGGGCCTCAGGATACCGTTCTGCTGTTTCGGTTCACTGGTTCGCCATTCAGAAGAGCACCTAAAACTCTATTGCTGTTTCCGAAACCTTTGCGTGAGCGGCGCCTTCACTTAGAAATCCCTTAGATATGTTTATCCGGCTAACTTTGCTAGCTGGACTGTCTCTGAATATGGACCTCATATTGTTTAAAGGGCAGAAAATCCAGATGTTTCCTAATTTAACTAGGGCAATGCAAAACTATAGGAAAAAAAATCTGTTCTTATGTGTTCTCAAGTTTTGAATCTTAGAGGAACTTGTAAACACATTGTTATGTTAACTTCTAATAAATCTGTTTTCTATGAGCCCTTACAATGGATATTTTTTTTGGACTCTGAGAAGCAATGCTTTAGTGGGGCCTTTTCATGGTGTAGGGCTGACTAATTTATACTCAGTGGTCCTCTGTCCGATTAATAATTTTCTTTTTATCTATTTCTTAATGTTACCTTGACAGGCTTCCTAGGTTTCTTTTCTTGAACCCCCATACTAGTGGTCTG
Source organism: Rhinatrema bivittatum (assembly GCF_901001135.1). NCBI lineage: Eukaryota > Metazoa > Chordata > Amphibia > Gymnophiona > Rhinatrematidae > Rhinatrema > Rhinatrema bivittatum. Next base: position 292,768,378 of record NC_042617.1, on the reverse strand, counting down.
ATTAAGCTTGTTCTAAATAACCATTTTCTATTTGTATTTTCTTTACTTTGATAACTTGTTCATGTTTGGTACATGCCTATTTGCCATCAAATATGTATTATTTGAGTTATTGTGCATATGCAAATAAAGTCTTAAAAAATAATAAATGTAAAATTCCGGAACCTGGAGGGGAAGAAGCAGACTTTTTTTCCCAATTGTAAATACATTTTAAGTTTAATGCAGTTTTCAAATCTTCTTTTTTCTCTGTATTAATTGATGTGCATAGTTTTGGTTGCATGCATATTTCTATTGTATGCATAAAACCTGTTAAACTGTGGGGTCTATAATAGCAGATGGACACTAGTAAAAAGTTGCCACACAGCAAAAGTACCTGTGATCAGTCACCCCTGAGGTAATACTGTAAGAATTATTATATAAGGTAATCAGAACATTTGGTTTGATTCTAAGCTAGTGCATACATAGTGATCTTTGCAAATGGATCTGTTGGTTATTCCATCTCTGTACATGATGTGCTGCCTTTAGTTATATGGTCCCTGATTTGTGGATTTTGCTTCCAATGGATTTAAGGAAAGAAAAATACTATTTTAAATTTAAAAAGAGAGTTAAGACTTGGTTATAAATACAAGCTTTTTAATGGTAAATACTGATTTTTGTACTATCCTGTGTATTTTATATATGTTAAAGCTGTTTTGTTCTTTTATCTCAGGCTTTTATATATTTAACATTGCAGCGAACTGGCCAATTTTAAATCTCTTGGTTTCAGGATGTTAAATTATATATTTATTCTGGTTTTTAATCTATTAAATATGATGTGTATATATTTATTACTGTTAGGTCTTTGCAATAGATTTGAGGGAAGTCAAGAATGAAACAAAACTAAATCTGATGAGTCAGAGCTGAGCAAGTTAATCACCTAGAGAAACTCAGAAACATGTTTGTATAAACAGCTTCTGATACAATAGCAAATATGTTTCCTTTTTTTTCCCCAGAGACATGCCCTGCAGTACCACCTGTAATTGAAAGAGCCAGTTCCATTGTGGCTCATTGGCTGGCCACTAGGTGTCACTATAAAAGCACTAGCTGGCTCAGATCTGCCTCCAACAGCTATAGGTACTGCTTCAGGTACCAGAGCAAGCTGCTTAGACAGTGGGCTCCTCTTAGCATCCCCCCCCCCACCCCCACCAATTTCAGGTACTTCATAAAAGCATTAGGATGTGCCATGCTGGATCAGACCAACGGTCCTTCAAGTCCAGCATCCTGTCTGCAACACTGGCCAATTTAGGACACTGGGAAATGCCCGGAAGATTCCAATGAGCAGATCCAATTTCTTTGTGCTCACTCCCATGGATAAGCAGTAGCTTTCTCCAAGTCTAACTGGCTTATTATTTATGGACTTTTCCTCCAGAGATTATCCAAATCTCTTTAAAACCCAGCTAATCCTAGATGCCTTGACCACATTCTTCGGCAACAAATGCCACAACTTAATTGTACATTGAGTGAAAAAAATACTTTCTCTAATTGGTCTCCTAGTCCTCATACTATTTGAAAGGTTAAATAACTGCTCCTTATTTACCTGTTCCACCCTGCTCATGATTTCAGAAACCTCTATGATATCCTCTCTATTGTCTCTTCTTCTAGCTGAAGAATCCTATCTGTTAAGCCTTTCTACATGAGGGACCTGTTTCATCCCTTTTATTATTTTTGTTCCCTTTCTTGAAATGGGGCAACTATAACTGCACATGATGCTGTAGGTGCAGTTGCATCATAGATCTATACAGAGGCGTTATGATATTCAGTTTTATCCACCATTCCTTTTCAAATAATTCCTAACATTCTATTTGCTATTTTGACTGCTTCCACCCACCGAGTTGAGGATTTTAATGTATTGTCCACAGTGACATCAAGATTTTTTTCCTGAATCGTGACTCCCAACACAGAACCCAGCATTGTGTACTTGTAGTTGGGATTACTTTCTCTATGTGCATCACTTTGCACTTGTCCACATTAAATTACAGATTGTTTCCCAGTCCTGCAAAGTCCTTCTGCGGTTCATCGTAGTCTGCTTGTGTTTTAACTACTTTGAATACTTTTGTATTATCTGCAAATCTGATCACGTCACTCATTACTCCCTTTTCTAGATCATCGATAAAAAAAGTTAAACACCACTTGTCCCAGTACATATCCCTGGGCCACTTTGCTATTTACCTCGCTCCATTGGGAAAACTGACCATTTAATCCTACTCTTTGTTTCCTATTTTTTTTAACCAATGAGTGCTCTCTCTTTTCTGAAGCATAACCCCCCCTCCCAGCAGACCTACCACTTTTGTCCATGGAGTGAGGTTCCGACTGCTTCTTGCCCACCTCCGTGAAGGAGCGGACCATGGGGATGAGATTGTTCCTCTTCTTCTCGATCTGATGATGGTGCTTCTTCAGCAGGGCTTCCCGCACTTTCACCCGGATGCTGTCGTCCAGCTCGCTGGCATATTCCTGGTGGTCCAGGATCATATCTGAAAAAAAGGGAGATATGGATAAACAGATCAGCACCCAGGCAGCGTGCAGTTCCCCCTCCATGGAGCCAGGTAGTTACTCAGTCTAAAATGCAGTTTCTCTTCCTCCATACCTGTCTCTCTCCTTTGCTTTGAACCACCCACTTTTTTGTCCCTCTCCCTGACCTTCCTGCTCTTAAACCCTCAGCCTCCAAAGCACCAGCTAAAGTCCAATCCTTCCCTGTGCTTTAGCAGCCAAAGGAGGTCCCCGCACTTCCCTTGCAATATGAATAAAATGCTGCTTTTCTCATCAATGAAATAATACACGTATTTTAAAATGTGGCAGCTTTCCTGTGCCGAAATGCTTCCGTAATAATAATTGGCAAGGGATTTTTGGATAATCACATTTTGTTCCCTCTTCTAATCTGATTGTGATATTTTGCCCATCTAACAGAATTATGAACATCACAGTTTGAGGCTCCATCAGTAAAGCCTTCACCAATGTCCTAGGAAAAAGGCAATCAGAATTTCTGGAAACAGAAAGGGCATCTAGGACTCCTGACCCAATACTTAAACCAGTGAAAATAACAGTGAAATGTCTAAGAAACACAAACCAATGAAGAAATAATGTGCACAGCCAGAGATAAGACAACACTAAGAGGGAAGGAGAAGCAAGCTTTACCCCGTTCATGACTTAGCATGTGGCCTAATGTTGCAGTGTCAAAGACTGACAATAGTCAAGAGAATGCTGGTGAAACACACACAGTAAAATGTCTGTCAATACTCTCCAGTATTGCTAAGATTTGAGTGGCAAAACATAAGATTATAAGAAATTGCCATGCTGGGTCAGACCAAGGGTCCATCAAGCCCAGCATCCTGTTTCCAACAGTGGCCAATCCAGGCCACAAGAACCTGGCAAGTACCCAAACACTAACAAGATCCCATGCTACTGATACCAGTAATAACAGTGGCTATTACCTAAGTCAACTTGATAAATAGCAGTTAATGCACTTCTCCTCCAAGAACTTATCCAAACCTTTTTTAAACCCAGCTACACTAACTGCACAAACCACATTCTCTGGCAACAAATTCCAGAGCTTAATTGTGCAGTGAGTGAAAAAGAATTTTTTCCGATTAGTTTTAAATGTGCTGCTTGCTAACTTCATGGAATGCCTCCTAGTCCTTCTATTATCCAAAAGTGTAAATAACCGATTCACATCTACTCGTTCAAGATCTCTCATGATTTTAAAGACCTCTATCACATCCCCCCTCAGCTGTCTCTTCTCCAAGCTGAACAGCCCTAGCCTCTTCAACCTTTCCTCATAGGGGAGCTGTTCCATCTCCTTTATCATTTTGGTTGCCCTTCTCTTTACCTTCTCCATCACAACTATATCTTTTTTGAGATGCGGTGACCAGAATTGTACACAGTATTCAAGGTACTGTCTCACCATGGAGCGATAGAGAGGCATTATGACATTTTCCGTTTTATTAACCATTCCCTTCCTAATAATTCCTTTTCTGAATGCTGCAGCACACTGAGCCAACGATTTCAAAGTATTATCCACTATGATGCCTAGATCTTTTTCCTGGGTGGTAGCTCCTAAAATGGAACCTAACATTGTGTAACTACAGCAAGGGTTATTTTTCCCTCTAAGCAACACCTTGCACTTGTCCACATTAAATTTCACCTGCCATTTGGATGTACAATTTTCCAGTCTTGCAAGGTCCTCCTAAAATGTATCACAATCCACTTGTGATTTAACTACTCTGAATAATTTTATATCATCCGCAAATTTGTTAACCTCACTCGTCGTATTCCTTTCCAGATCATTTACAAATATATTGAAAAGCACCGGTCCAAGTACAGATACCTGAGGCACTCCACTGTTTACCCTTTTCCACTGAGAAAATTGACCATTTAATCCTACTCTCTGTTTCTTGTCTTTTAACCAGTTTGTAAACCATGAAAGGACATCGCCTCCTATCCCATCACTTTTTAGTTTTCTTAGAAGCCTCTCATGAAGGACTTTGTCAAACGCCTTCTGAAAAACCAAATACACTACATCTACCAGTTCACCTTTATCCACATGTTTATTAACCCCTTCAAAAAATGAAGAAAATTTCTTAGGCAAGACTTCCCTTGGGTAAATCCATGTTGACTGTGTTCCATTAAACCATGTCTTTCTATATGTTCTATGATTTTGATCTTTAGAATAGTTTCCACTATTTTTCCTGGCACTGACGTCAGGCTCACTGGTCTATGGTTTCCCGATTGCCCCTGAAGCCCTTTTTAAATATTGGGGTTACATTGGCCACCCTCCAGTCTTCAGGTACAATGGATTATTTTAATGATAGGTTACAAATTTTTACTAATAGATCTGAAATTTAATTTTTGAGTTCCTTCAGAACCCTGGGGTGCATACCATCCGGTCCAGGTGATTTACTACTCTTCAGTTTGTCAGTCAGGCCTACCTCATCTTCTAGGTTTACCGTGATTTAGCTCAGTCCACCTGAATCATTACTCATGAAAACCTTCTCCAGTATGGGTATCTCCCCAACATCCTCTTCAGTAAACACCGAAGCAAATAAATTGTTTAATCTTTCTGCCTTATCTTCTCTAAGTGCCCCTTTAACCCCTTGATCATCTAATGGTCCAACTGACTCCCTCACAGGCTTTCTGCTTCGGATATATTTTTAAAAGTTTTTACTGTGAGTTTTTGCCTCTACGGCCAACTTCTTTTCAAATTCTCTCTTAGCCTGTCTTATCAATGTTTTACATTTAACTTGCCAATGCTTATGCATTATTCTATTTTCTTCTGTTGGATCCTTCTTCCAATTTTTGAATGAAGATCTTTTGGCTAAAATAGCTTTTTTCACCTCACCTTTTAACCATGCAGGTAACGTTTTGCCTTCCTTCCACCTTTCTTAATGTGTGGAATACATCTGGACTATGCTTCTAGGATGGTATTTTTTTTTTTTTTTTTTTTTAACAATAACCACACCTCTTGCACATGTTTTACTTTTATAGGCACTCCTTTCAAATTTTTTCTAACTATTTTTCTCATTTTATCAAAGTTTCCCTTTCGAAAGTTTAGCCTGAGAGCCATGGATTTGCTTACTGCCCCCCTTCCAGTCATTAATTCAAATTAGATTATATTATGATCACTTTTGCCAAGTGGCCCTATCACCATTACCTCTCTCACCAAATCCTGTGTTCCACTGAGAATGAGATCTAAACTTGCTCCCTCTCTCGTCAGTTCCTGAACCAATTGCTCCATAAAACTGTCATTGATTCTATCCAGGAACTTATTCTCTCTAGCATGTCTCGATGATACATTTACCCAGTCAATATTGGGGTAATTGAAATCTTAGTCAAAAAAAGAATCAATGGTATACCACACAACTATAATCAGCAAAAAATTAGTGGAAACCAAGATAGATATATATTATAGCCTAAAAGGTGTCAGCAAGCCTGTAATTGTGACACTTAAAAAAGTGACCAACCGGTCTACACATCACCCACCTTCAAAAATTCTTTTTAATGAAATGTATTTTTTCAAATTTTTAAATTATTATAAAATGTCCTCAAATATGCAATAGTGAAAGACTCTTCGCATTCTATTTCAATAGACCCAACACGGCCCGTGTTTCGCTGTGAAGCTTCTTCAGGGGCATGCAATGATATCAATAATTCTTGGCGAAGAGACATTGAGACGCTGCGTCCATTTCTAAACTGTATATAAGTGATGTGACTCGTCATTATTGATATCATTGCATGCCCCTGAAGAAGCTTCACAGCGAAACACGGGCCGTGTTGGGTCTATTGAAATAGAATGCGAAGAGTCTTTCACTATTGCATATTTGAGGACATTTTATAATAATTTAAAAATTTGAAAAAATACATTTCATTAAAAAGAATTTTTGAAGGTGGGTGATGTGTAGACCGGTTGGTCACTTTTTTAAGTGTCACAATGACAGGTTTGCTGACACCTTTTAGGCTATAATATATATCTATCTTGGTTTCCACTAATTTTTTGCTGGTAATTGAAATCTCCCATTATTACCGCACTACAGTGGCTATTCCCTAAGTCAACTTGATTAATAGCAGTTAATGGACTTCTGCTCCAAGAACTTATCCAAACCTTTTTTAAACCCAGCTACACTAAATGCACTAACCACATCCTCTGGTAACAAATTCCAGAGCTTAATTGTGTGCTGAGTTAAAAAGAATTTTCTCCAATTAGTTTTAAATGTGCTACATGCTAACTTCATGGAGTGCCCCCTAGTCCTTCTATTATCCAAAAGAGTAAATCGATTCACACTTACCCGTTCTAGACCTCTCGTGATTTTAAAGACCTCTATCATATCCCCCCTCAGCCGTCTCTCCAAGCTAAACAGCCGTAACCTCTTTAGCCTTTCCTCATTGGGGTTGTAGCTACAAATGTCAACAATTAAAAGAAGTTGTGTTTCCGGCACCTCTTCTTGGGCTCCACTGATGGCCAAATAAAAATCCCTGAAATCCAGAAGCCTTGGCCATGAGGAAGAAGTCATGCCTTCTAAACACTCTACACCTTGGAGAAGAGACGGCTGAGGGGGGATATGATAGAGGTCTTTAAAATCATGAGAGATCTTGAACGAGTAGATGTGAATCGGTTATTTACTCTTTCAGATAATAGAAAGACTAGGGGGCACTCCATGAAGTTAGCATGTGGCACATTTAAAACTAATCGGAGAAAGTTCTTTTTTACTCAACGCACAAACTCTGGAATTTGATGCCAGAGGATGTGGTTAGTGCAGTTAGTATAGCTGTGTTTAAAAAAACATTGGATAAGTTCTTGGAGGAGAAGTCCATTACCAGCTATTAATTAAGTTGACTTAGAAAATAGCCACTGCTATTACTAGCAACGGTAACATAGAATAGACTTAGTTTTTGGGTACTTGCCAGGTTCTTATGGCCTGGATTGGCCACTGTTGGAAACAGGATGCTGGGCTTGATGGAACCTTGGTCTGACCCAGTATGGCATGTTCTTATGTTCTTACCTCTTCCCCAGCTTGTCCCCCAACTTTGTCTCTCCCCCTCTCTGTACCATCCAACATTCTCCCTGTCTCCCAGTGAGGATCTTGGCTGCAATGCATGCCTCCTGCCTGTCATGTTCATGCTGACTCAAGTCCTCCAAGCATCCATGCCTTTGAGGCCCTATTAGCAGCCATGTTTGCAGCACGATGCAGCAATTCCATTCCCTTATAAGCTAGCCTCCCAGTAAGCTCCTTGCCTCATCTCTGCTCCTTGTTGTGGCCTGCCATTGTTTGTGTTATTGGTATTCTTGTTCTTGTTTTTCCTTGATTTCCTGGCCCTAGTTTTTGGCCTTTGTTATTCTGTGTTTGTTCTTGTTAGTATCTTGTTTGTTTAGGTTGTCTGGCCTGTTGTGGCACTATTACTGTGGCCTTTTGTTCTGACTGTGTTTGTTCTATTCTGCCCTTGTCCTGTCCAGCTTTGTGGTGCACCTTTTTGTTTCTTATCTCTCTGCAGCTTGCTGCCTTAATGGGTGCCCCATTTCCCGTATTTATGCACTGCCTACTAAGTCCTGCTGGCCACCAGAATCAACCCAAAGGGGAGGTAGCCATTCAGGCAGAAGACCCTGACATTGACCAGCCCTGTTCCAGACTTCAGCCTGCTTCTGCCCTGGAGATCACCGCCCCCTTCCTTAGCTTGCCCCTTCCAATACTCTCTCTCCCTCTTCCCCCAGCTCATCCTTTGCAATGCTGTCTCCTCTCCTCCTAACACACTCTCCCCCAGCTTGCCCCTCCCAACATCCTTTTTCCCCTCCTCCTTCTCCTCCAACACTCTCTCCCCCCAGCTCATCCCTCCCAACTCTTCTCTCTCCCCAGTTGTCTCCTCCAATACTCTTTCCCCCATCTCATATCCCTCAACCAGCTTGTCTCCCCACCCCAAACAGGTTGCTTTTCCTTTCACGCTCTCATCCTCCCCCAACTCATCCCCCAGTCTTTCTTACCGCCTCTCCCAGATACCATAGCACAGCAGTCTTTCTGCACCCCAGCAGCTCTCAGGGTACAGGACAGCGCCTGAACGCAGTCTCACAAGAATAGCATGAGACTTTGGGCATTGCGTTTCTCACACTGAGAGTCCCGCAGTGCAGGAAGAAGATGGTTGTAGCACCAGCTCTAGCTCTGGTTCCTCCTCCCCCCTTGGTCATAGAAACATAGAAACATAGAAATGACGGCAGAAGAAGACCAAACGGTCCATCCAGTCTGCCCAGCAAGCTTCACACATTTTTTCTCTCATACTTATCTGTTTCTCTTAGCTCTTGGTTCTATTTCCCTTCCACCCCCACCATTAATGTAGAGAGCAGTGATGGAGCTGCATCCAAGTGTAATATCTAGCTTGATTAGTTAGGGGTAGTAGGGGTAGTAAGTGCCGCAATAAGCAAGCTACACCCATGCTTATTTGTTTTACCCAGACTATGTTATACAGCCCTTATTGGTTGTTTTTCTTCTCCCCTGCCGTTGAAGCAGAGAGCTATGCTGGATATGCGCGAAGTATCAGTTTTTCTTCTCTCCTGCCGTTGAAGCAGAGAGCCATGCTGGATATGCATCGAAAGTGAACTATCAGGCACATTTGGTTTGGGGTAGTAACCGCCGTAAGAAGCCAGCTACTCCCCGCTTTGTGAGTGAGAATCCTTTTTTCTTCTCCCCTGCTGTTGAAGCTATGCTGGATATGCGTGAAGTATCAGTTTTTCTTCTCCCCTGCCGTTGAAGCAGAGAACTATGCTGTATATGCATTGAAAGTGAAGTATCAGGCTTATTTGGTTTGGGGTAGTAACCGCCGTAACAAGCCAGCTACTCCCCTCTTTGTGAGTGCAAATCCTTTTTTTCCACATTTCCTCTTGCTGTTGAAGCTTAGAGCGATGTTGGAGTCACAGTAAGCATGTGTATGTTTATTGAATAAGGGTATTGTCTCCAGGCAGTAGCCATCATTATGGTGAGTCACCCACTCTTCATTGGCGGCCTCTTGACTTTATGGATCGACAGTGTTTATCCCACGCCCCTTTGAAGTCCTTCACAGTTCTGGTCTTCACCACTTCCTCCGGAAGGGCATTCCAGGCATCCACCACCCTCTCCGTGAAGAAATACTTCCTGACATTGGTTCTGAATCTTCCTCCCTGGAGCTTCAAATCGTGACCCCTGGTTCTGCTGATTTTTTTCCTACGGAAAAGGTTTGTTGTTGTCTTTAGATCATTAAAACCTTTCAAGTATCTGAAAGTCTGTATCATATCACCTCTGCTCCTCCTTTCCTCCAGGGTGTACATATTTAGATTCTTCAATCTCTCCTCGTACGTCATCCGATGAAGATCCTCCACCTTCCTGGTCGCCCTTCTCTGTACCGCTTCCATCTTGTCTTTGTCTTTTTGTAGATACGGTCTCCAGAACTGAACACAGTACTCCAGGTGAGGCCTCACCAAGGACCTGTACAAGGGAATAATCACTTCCCTTTTCTTACACGATATTCCTCTCTCTATGCAGCCCAGCATTCTTCTGGCTTTTGCTATCGCCTTGTCGCATTGTTTCGCGGACTTCATATCATTAGACACTATCACCCCAAGGTCCCTCTCCTGCTCCGTGCACATCAGCCTTTCCCCCCCCATCGAATACAGTTCATTCGGATTTCCACTCCCCATATGCATGACTTTGCACTTCTTGGCATTGAATCTCAGCTGCCATATCTTCGACCACTCTTCCAGTTTCCTTAGATCCCGTCTCATTCTCTCCACTCCTTCCGGCGTGTCCACTCTGTTGCAGATCTTAGTGTCATCCGCAAAAAGACAAACCTTACCTTCTATCCCGTCCGCAATGTCGCTCACAAAGATATTGAACAGGACCGGTCCCAACACCGATCCTTGCGGTACACCACTTAAAACCGCTCTCTCTTCAGAGAAGGTTCCATTTACCATCACACATTGTCTTCTGTCCGTCAACCAATTTGCAATCCAGGTCACCACCTCGGCACTCACTCCTAAGCTTCTCGTTTTATTCACCAGTCTCCTGTGCGGAACCGTATCAAAAGCTTTGCTGAAATCCAAGTATATGATATCGAGTGCTCTTCCTTGATCCAATTCCTTGGTTACCCAGTCAAAAAAGTCAATCAGATTTGTCTGACAGGATCTTCCCCTGGTGAATCCATGTTGCCTCTGGTCCATCAATTCTCCGGACTGTAGATAGTTCACTATTCTCTCTTTCAGCAGTGACTCCATTACTTTTCCCACCACCGAAGTGAGGCTAACCGGTCTGTAGTTGCCAGCCTCCTCCCTGTTCCCACTCTCGTGAAGCGGGACCACCACCGCTCTTCTCCAATCACTCGGCACCACTCCCGTTTCTAGGGATCTATTGAACAGGTCACACAGCGGACCCGCCAGAACATCTCTGAGCTCCCTCAATATCCTTGGATGAATCCCATCAGGCCCCATGGCTTTGTCCACTTTCAGGTTTTTTAGCTGTTCCCACACATTTTCTACTGTAAAAGGATTTTCATCTATTCCACTTCCCTCCAGTTTCTTGTTGTGTAGAGATGGTCCTTCTCCAGGGTCTTCTTTAGTGAACACAGAGCTGAAGGATTCGTTTAATATTTCTGCCATTTCTTCGTCTCTCTCCACACATTGATCATTACCACCTTTCAATTTCACTATACCACTTTGGACCTTTCTCTTTTCGCTGATGTATCTGAAAAATGTTTTGTCACCATTTTTTATCTCCTTGGCAATCCTCTCTTCTGCTTGACTTTTTGCCAACTTGATTAATTTCTTTGTCTCCCTCAGTTGATACAAATATTCTTCTTTGTGCTCCTCCCTTTGGGATCTTTTATATTTCTTGAATGCTGTTCTTTTAGCTTTAATTTTGTCAGCCACCTCCTTTGAGAACCAGATAGGTTTCAATTTTCTTTTGCTTTTCTTTACATTTCTAACATATAGAGCAGTTGCCTTGGTGATTGCTCCTTTTAGATTGGTCCCCTGCTGATCCACATCTCTCTCGTTCTCCCATCCTTTAAGTTCTTAAAGGATGGGAGAACGAGAGAGATGTGGATCAGCAGGGGACCAATCTAAAAGGAGCAATCACCAAGGCAACTGCTCTATATGGGGAAGTACCTGGAGGAAGTTCTTCCTCCAGGTACTTCCCCATTACCTCAAAGTCTGTGTTTTTGAACTGTAAAACTCGGGTCTTTGTGGTTCTTTTCCCTATTCTTTTAGTGATATTAAACCATACCGTTTGATGATCACTGCTGCTGAGGTGGGCGCCCACCTGGACATCTGAGACATTATCTGCATTAGTGAGCACTAAGTCGAGTATAGCTCCTTCTCTCGTGGGTTCCAACACCATTTGTTTGAACATAGATACTTGCATGGCATCCACTATCGCTCTACTATTTTTAGTTTCTGCAGATGGGATTTTCCAGTCTACATCTGGCATATTTAAGTCACCCACAATCACCACTTCTCCCTTCTTACCTATCTTATGGATGTCTTCAACCAGATCTCTGTCCAGCTCTTCCTTTTGGTTTGGAGGCCTGTAAACCACTCCAATATAAATGGACGCTCTGTCATCTTTTTTTAGGTCGACCCATAGAGCTTCTTCCTTACCCCAACTTCCTTGTAGCTCAGATGCTTGGATGTTGTTTCTGACATAAAGAGCCACACCTCCCCCTTTTCTATCCTCTCTGTCCTTCCTGTTTTTTTGCTGGCTTACGGGCCAATTCTGAATAGAGCTGGATAAATTCTGCACAAATTCTGCTTTGCAAAGTTGCACAGAATTCCCCCAGGAGTAATAAAGCTATGGAGTAAGAAAAAAGGAGCTTGGTCACTAAAAGGGATGATGTCAGATCGTTGAAAAGTGAGTCACCAGGGAAGAAAAACATTTTTCATATGAATGAGTACAAATTTTACAGTGAGGAGAGTTAACAGTGGAGAATTCCAGGAGGAGCTATATATATCATACATTTCTAGAAGAGCCCTTAAAGAAAAGAAACACTCCTATTCCAAGAGAGTTACATTATTCAGTTCAAAGAGAAGGAAGAGTCCTTAAGGAATGGACCAAAGGATCACAGTTTCACTTAGATACAGAGTCACAGGTTTATAGATTTCAGTACCTGGACATATATTCTAAGATAGGCTGTAGAAAATGCTATTTTTCGTGTTTGAACAATGTCCTTAGTAAAGTTATGTAATCAGGGATCAAAATCTAGAAATGTTAAAAAAAAAATAAAAAGGAAAACTGCTTTATTTTATGTTTCTGTATTGGTGCGAGTAGTTGCTACTGTCTCTTGGAGCTGACCTAAAAAAAAAAGGCCCGTGGCTGTGGGATGTCATGCAAGAGAAAGCACAAGATAGGCCGGAGGACAAAAAAAAAACAAAAACTGAGGAAGATTTAATACAGATTAGAAGTTGTTGCCCAGAAAATAATCACAGCAAGAGTTCTACAAGAGAAATGTGAGGAACAGAGAGGCTGTTGACTGAATTGTTTGAGGCAACTTAAAATGGACATTTATTTCCTGGTAACAGAGACCCTGGGGAATGATGAGACAGGTCCTGAGAAACGAAAATCAATAAGGAGAATTAACAATCCTTTTTTTCTGAAATAATGTTAAGTATTGGGATAATGCCGAGAGTACATGCATGAGAAAACCTAAGAAGGCCACCCTGAGTTCCTGCTGAAGCAGACAAGCCTCTGGGGCATCCAGAAGAGGTGAGGTTAATGCTTTATGGCTGAGACTGTATGCCTACTTCAGAAAGTTGCTGAACTGTGACAGAATTCGGGAAAGTGAAACTTGATGGAGTAGTAACTGGAAGAAGACCTATAAACAATATGTTTGTTTGTATGAATGACTGCAAGCAGAGATAAGGGAACTATCAGTCACACTGGGACTGTTTCCTCCCACTCAGTACTCAGTCAGTGAGACAAACTCCAGTGCACAATACAAACTGTTGTGATTTGAAAGTATAGGGAGGTAACTAATATCTGGAAGACAGAGCAATGGGATCAAGAGCGGCTGAGAAAGCCTGCATTGAAGGACTGGCTACATGGCATCTACACCTGACTGTGGGACTGGACGACAGCAGCTGTCGATCACCTTCAACTGGGACCCATCCAAGTGAGTTCACAACTGATCGGAATTTTACTGCTTTGAGTAAATCACACTAACATGCCTGATGGAAACTGAGATGCTATAAGTGTTTTGCAGACCACAGTATTCTTCTGCTGGTGTTCATGTGTGTTGTATAATCTGTGCCATAAAGAGAAACTAGGAAAGAAAGTATTAGTAAGAGAGTTAAGCCTGAGGTACAAGACAAAAACTAATGGGGGGGGGGGGGGGGGGGGGGTTACAAAAAAAGAAACTCTCCTGGCTGAAGCTGTATTTGTAAGGAAACTGAATTCTATTAGTCAGCAGAAAAGAAAAAATTTTAGTATATATGAAAATTATTACATTTGCATCTGAAAGTTTCAGTGATTTAGCTGTTTTATAAATTTCATTCTAATGCTAATAGCCACTCTTCTTTCTTAACTTGAGCTGTTGCTCGTGCAAAACAGCCCATATACATGCATATAGGGGCTGTGCATGAGCAATGTGGATTTTAAACATCCGCAAATTATGTGCACATGTACCTGTGCAAACACGAGGAATAAGGGGGTGGAAAAGGAACGGGGCATGGGTACACACGTAACTTAAAAACATAAGAACATGCCATACTGGGTCAGACCAAGGGTCCATCAAGCCCAACAGAGGCCAAACCAGGCCACAAGAACCTGGCAAGTACCCAAAAGCTAAGTATATCCCATGCTAATGATGCAATTAATAGCAGCGGCTATTTTCTAAGTCAACTTAATTAATAGCAGGTAATGGACTTCTCCTCTAAAAACTTATCCAATCCTTTTTCAAACACAGCTATAGTAACTGCACTAACCACATCCCCTGGCAACAAAATTCAAAGTTTAATTGTGCGTTGAGTGAAAAAGAACTTTCTCCGATTATTTTTATTTATTTATCAAATTTTCTATTTCGTCGTTCAGACGTGCCATCACAACGATTTACATTTAAAAGAATAAAATACATAGTTACGAACTAAAAGTCAAGTTAATATTAAAGTTAAGAAAAAAAAGTGCTACATGCTAACTTCATGGAGTGCCCCCTAGTCCTTCTATTATACAAAAGAGTAAATAACCGATTCACATCTACCCGTTCTAGACCTCTCGTGATTTTAAACACCTCTATCATATCCTCCCTCAGTCATCTCTTCTCCAAGCTGAAAAGTCCTAACCTCTTTAGTCTTTCCTCATAGGAAGGCTGTTCCATTTCCTTTATCATTTTGGTCGCCCTTCTCTGTTCCTTCTCCATCGCAACTATATCTTTTTTCAGATGCGGCGACCAGAATTGTACACAGTATTCAAGGTGCAGTCTCTCCATGGAGCGATACAGAAGCATTATGACATTTTCCATTTTATTCACCATTCCCTTTCTAATAATTCCCAACATTCTGTTTGCTTTTTTGACTGCTGCAGCACACTGAATGTGTTATCCACAATGACGCTTAGATCTCTTTCTTGGGTGGTAACTCCTAATATGGAGCTTAACATTGTGTAACTAGCATGGGTTATTTTTCCCTATATGCATCACCTTGCACTTATCCACATTAAATTTCATCTGCCATTTGGATGTCCAATTTTCCAGTCTCACAAAGTCTTCCTGCAATTTATCACAATCCACTTGTGATTTAACTGCTCTGAATAATTTTGTATCATCTGCAAATTTGATTACCTCACTCGTCGTATTCTGCTCCAGATCATTTATAAATATATTGAAAAGCAAGGGTCCCAGTACAGATCCCTGAGGCACTCCTCTGCCCACTCCCCTCCACTGAGAAAATTGTCCATTTAATCCTACTCTCTGTTTCCTGTGTTTTAACCAGTTTGTAATCCATGAAAGGACATCGCCACCTATCCTAGGACTTTTTACTTTTCCTAGAAGACTCTCATGAGGGACTTTGTCAAATGCCTTCTGAAAATCCAAATATACTACATCTACTGGTTCACCTTCAAAAAGGTGAAGCAGATTTGTGAGGCAAGACTTGCCTTGGGTAAAGCCATGCTGACTTTGTTCCAATGAACCATGTCTTTCTATATGTTCTATGATTTTTATATTTAGAACAATTTCCATTTTTCCTGGCACTGAAGTCAGGCTAACTGGTCTGTAGTTTCCCAGATTGCCCTTAGAGCCCTTTTTAAATATTGGGGTTACATTAGCCATCCTCCTGTTAGGGCCGGTGCAAGGGTATTGGGCACCCTAGGCGACCCTAGCGCTACTGCCCCCTCCCCGGTCACGCCCCCCTACCTGTTTTGGCGCCGACTGTGTGCTTCTCAGGGCACCAAGCCGTAGGGGGCACCGAAGAGCAGCCATGTGGTGCCGCAAGTGAGGCCTATCCCGCTTGAGGCAAAGAGAATTAGAGACTGTGTGCTTCTCAGGGCTGCTCACGGTCCTGGGAAGCACACAGTGTTGCGCCCCCCCGTTTCGGCACCGACTGTGTGCCCACAGTCTCTATTTCTCTTTGCCGCGAGAGGGATAGACCCCGCTTACGGCACCACATGGCTGCTCTTCGGCGCCCCCTACGGCTCGGCACACATTAGGCGACCGTCAAAGTTCGCCTAATGGACGCGCCAGCCCTGCCTCCAGTTTTCAGGTACAATGAATGATTTTAATGATAGGTTACAAATTTTTACTAATAGATCTGAAATTTCATTTTTGAGTTCCTTCAGAACCCTGGGGTGTATACCATCCGGTCCAGGTGATTTACTACTCTGCAGTTTGTCAATTGGGCCTACCACATCTTCTAGGTTCACCGTGATTTGGTTCAGTCCATCTGGATCATTAACCATGAAAACCTTCTCCGGAACAGGTATCTCCCCAACATCCTCTTTAATAAACACCGAAGCAAAGAAATCGTTTAATCTTTCCGTGATGGCCTTATCTTCTCTAAGTGCCCCTTTAACTCCTCGATCATCTAACGGTCCAACTGATTCCCTCGCAGGCTGATTTGGATATATTTTAAAAAGCTTTTACTGTGTGTTTTTGCCTCTACAGACAACTTCTTTTCAAATTCTCTCTTAGCCTGTCTTATCAATGTCTTACATTTAACTTGCCAACGCTTAAGTTTTATCCTATTATCTTCTGTTGGATCCTTCTTCCAGTTTTGAATGAAGATCTTTTGGCAAAAATAGCCTCTTTCACCTCAGCTTTTAACCATGCCAGTAATCGTTTTGCCTTCCTTCCACCTTTCTTAATGTGTGGAATACATCTGGACTGTGCTTCTAGGTTGGTATTTTTTAACAATGTCCACGCTTCTTGCACACTTTCTACCTTTGTAGCTGCTCCTTTCAGTTTTTTTCTAACTATTTTTCTCATTTTATCAAAGTTTCCCTTTTGAAAGTTTAGCACTAGAGCCGTGGATTTGTTTATTGTCCCCCTTCCAGCCATTAATTCAAATTTGATCATATTATGATTGCTTTTGCCAAACGGCCCCACCACCGTTATCTCTCTCACCAAATCCTATGCTCCACTGAGAATTAGATCTAAGCGGCATAGAGCACACATCGCTTAATTTCCTATTTTTAACTGTAACCAACCATCAGGATGAATTGCTACCAAACTCAATTCCCCATGTGAATTTCTTTAAATGTAAACGCCTTATCATATACCATATCATTCATAATATTATTTGTTACCGAATATTAATGGCACCACCTATTTAAATTATGTTCCACTTTTTTCTTTGATATAGGTGCCCTATTGTAAACCATTATGATGGTAAATAACTTAATGACGGTATAGAAAAACTCTTAAATAAAATAAATAAATAAAAATAAATAAATTGCTCCCTCTCTCATCGGTTCCTGAACCAATTGCTCCATAAAGCTATCATTTATTCCATCCAGGAACCTTATCTCTCTAGCATGTCCCAATGATACATTTACCCAGTCAATATTGGGGTAATTGAAATCTCCCATTATTACTGCACTGCCAATTTGGTTAGTTTCCCTAATTTCTCTTAGCATTTCACTGTCTGTCTCACCATCTTGACCAAGTGGACGGTAGTATACTCCTATCGCTATATTCTTCCACAACACACAAGGGATTTCTACCCATAAAGATTTGATTGTGCATTTAGTCTCATGCAGGATGTTTATCCTGTTGGACTCTATGCCATCCCAGACATAAAGCACCACACCATCTCCCGGATGCTCTTCTCTGTCATTGCGATATAATTTGTAGCCCAGTAAAGCACTGTCCCATGGGTTATCCTCCTTCCACCATGTCTCTGAGATGCCAGTTAAGTCTATGTCATCATTCACTGCTATACATTCTAATTCTCCCACTTTACTTCTTAGACTTCTGGCATTAGCATACAAACATTTCAAAGTGTGTTTTTTGTTTGTATTTTCATTCTGCTTTCTAATTGATAGGGATAAGTTAGAATTTTTTAGCTCAGGTGATTTTTTGGTTACAGGCACTTGGACTACTTTTCTTATTATTGGAACCTCACTGTTGGGATGCCCTAATTCTAATGCATCATTAGTATCTTTTGGAGATACCTCCCACCGAATTATGCGCTGCTGAGTGACTGTGGACTTTCCCCTTTGTTCTAGTTTAAAAGCTGCTCTCTCTCCTTTTTAAAGGTTAGCGCCAGCAGTCTGGTTCCACCCTGGTTAAGACGGAGCCCATCCCTTCGGAAAAGACTCCCTCTTCCCAAAAGGTTCCCCAGTTCCTAACAAAATTGAATCCCTCTTCCTTGCACCATTGTCTCATCCACAAATTGAGACTCCGGAGCTCTGCCTGCCTCTGGGGAACTGTGCGTGGAACAGGGAGCATTTCAGAGAATGCTACCCTGGAGGTTCTGGATTTAAGCTTTCTACTTAAGAGCCTAAATTTGGCTTCTAGAACCTCCCTTCCACATTTTCCTATGTCGTTGGTGCCCACATGTACCACAACAGCCGGCTCCTCATCAGCACTGTCTAAAATCCTATCTAGGTGACACGTGAGGTCCACCACCTTCACACCAGGTAATCATGTTACCAGGCGATCCTCATGCCCACCAGCCACTGGGCTGTCTACGTTCCTAATAACTGAATCACCAACTATGACGGCCGACCTAACCCTTCCCTCCTGGACAGTAGGCCTTGGAGGCACATCCTCAGGCAAAATGATAATGCACCACCTGGAGAGCAGGTCCTTGCTACAGGATCCTTTCCTGCTGCACCAGGTTGATGCTCTCCGATCATGAGACCTTCTTCCTTCTTCTTAAAACCGAAAACTGCACTGTGTGTACGCAAGATATCCACATAACTTTACTGCTGCTCCTGATGAGGAGCAAGTCTGTAGATCTCAAGTTTTAGGTATTATAGGATAGGGTGAGGGGTCTAAGTCAACTGGGCAGTGTACAGGAAGAAGAATCAGAGAGGTGTGAAAAACTGTGATATTACAATCTAAGTGGATACCTGAGGCAATGGGAGATAAAGTGACTTGCTCAAGGTCACAAGAAGTGTCAGTGGAGAAGGAGAAGAGAGAGAGTTGCCGGCGCCACATCAATAGGACCCCCCACCAACTCTGACCTGAACAGCGTGGCGGCGACACCAAAAGCGCTTGTGCCACAGGCCGCACGCATGAAGGAGCACAACAATGGAGCTTGCCCCTTTGTGCAGACCCAAAGTGCTCCCTAACATTGCACCCTGGATGTAATGACTACAACAATGGATCAAATTTGCTCCATTGAGACAATTCTAGGACGAGGTCTACTTGGAGATCTAAGGAGCATCCCAAGAAAGAAGCAAAGAAGGATCACAAACCTGGTCTTCCCAACAATAAGTACTAACTCTTCTGCTACTTAATGTTTATTCTGCTCCTATTAAATGTTCAGTCTCTGTAAAAAAAAAAAATCCCTTTGATCAATGACCTGCTAGAGGATTTACACTTCACTATATTTTGCATCTCAGCAACCTGGCAGACTGACAAACATAATATACTCTGAAACCAAATTTCCCACCCTAACTATGAGGTATTTCATTTTGCTAGACCCAAATGAAAAGGTGGTGGTTTATTAATAATCTGTAAAAAAGAACTTAAGCTAGTACCTTGCAAAATAGAGATTAACCCTCCCTACGAAGTGGCAATTCTATTGTCCCCCAGGTTTACTTCAAAAAGACTGCTCACCACTGATTGAACTATTTGCTAAAGTGTTTCCATCACCAGATTCCACCTTAATTGTAGGAGACTTTAACCTCCATGTAGATAAAACACCAAGAACCGCAGCTTGTGAAATATTTCTAGAGACAATGGAAGCATTAGGATGGCCCCGATTTGTTTCCAACGCTACTCAAAAAGCAGGACATACTCCAGACCTAATATTTGCCAATACCAGTAACTGTCTAATCAAAACCTTGTACAACAGACTGCCCTGGTCTGATCACCAATTAATAAAGGCAGAAATAACCTTCTGCAACTCTACACACCAAAGTATAGATAATAATCATACTTTTACCTTCAGGAAAAAAGATAGACACGGAGGTACTTGCAGAATCATTAGAAAATAAGCTTTTTGAACTAAATCAATCCAATGCCTCCTCAGCATTTGATTCCTGGGATCAGATAATCAATCAAAGAGAGGGAAAAGGATCAACAGTCCAATCCACAAAACTTCAACTAATTAATGGCAAATGACAATATCATAAAGATCTTTGCTTTGGAATTTCAATCTGCAGCCTCTCGCCTCGCAATGGGCCGCAAGCCTTAATCAGCTTACAAAGTAGGATATAATATTTAATCATTTATTGTCATTTTGCTCATATCAGTATTAAACTTTATTCTAATCTCTTAATATTTTTTGCCACAATTTTATTTCCAAACTCCCCTAAAAAAGGTATAAATGTGAAACAAAAGCTATACTTCTCACCAAAATTAAAAACTTTTTTAGACTCTAAAATTTAGAGAGAGGAATACTTAGCCCATGCTTTGTGAAATATCAATTGAATCATTCCCGACATGAATCATGTTTCGATTGTAGAAAACAATCTTCTTCAGGGGATATTTCTCAACAATTTTTTGCATAAAGGGGCCAACATTCTTCAATCCCTTCTAAAAACAAACACAACATGTTAAAAAGTGCACATATCTTAAGTTATACAAAACCCACAATCGTCTAACATTTTATCCAATCAAAGAGTGATTCACACTGACCTGTGTCGCTAAAGAAAGCTTACCCGGACAAACACTGTCTCAGCCGATAATTTCAAAAATGGCGCCAAAGCGTCTCTAACTAACTCTTAGTATCCCAGCCATTTAAATCTTACTTCCGTTGTTCACGTCACCGGAAGCCATGTCGACGAGACACTAAAAGACTACAAATCCCACATTGCACAAATCAAAAAAGATCATTACTTCCTAGAAACCTTTCTTCCATTGTTTCATCAACCAATCAGATCATATTCACACCAAAGTTTGTATTAAATTCAATCAAATTAAAACACAAACCAATCAATTTCTCTATTTAATCCCTTAGGAACCACGGTATCAAAGTAATATATCCATTTCTGTTCCCTGCGTAAAAGATAGTTGTCAAAATCACCCCCTATATTTCTAGGTGCCAGCTGTTCAATAACCGCAAATCGTAGTGTATCAAAAGAATGACAATACTGCAAACAATGTTGCACTACGGGCGCTTCCAGACGTTGTCTCGCAATGGCACTTTTGTGTTCAATCAACTGTTAAGAATCTTTGTTCTTTTTGGGAGCCCATAAATGTTGGATTACATCGTAATTTAAAAACCCGCATGATTGAACACAAAAGTGCCATTGCGAGACAATGTCTGGAAGCGCCCGTAGTGCAACATTGTTTGCAGTATTGTCATTCTTTTGATACACTACGATTTGCAGTTATTGAACAGCTGGCACCTAGCAATAGAGGGGGTGATTTTGACAACTATCTTTTACGCAGGGAACAGAAATGGATATATTACTTTGA
Organism: Rhinatrema bivittatum; assembly: GCF_901001135.1. Classification (NCBI taxonomy): domain Eukaryota; kingdom Metazoa; phylum Chordata; class Amphibia; order Gymnophiona; family Rhinatrematidae; genus Rhinatrema; species Rhinatrema bivittatum. The sequence continues at coordinate 292,746,823 of NC_042617.1, read as the reverse complement.
TACCGTGGTTCCTAAGGGATTAAATAGAGAAATTGATTGGTTTGTGTTTTAATTTGATTGAATTTAATACAAACTTTGGTGTGAATATGATCTGATTGGTTGATAAAACAATGGAAGAAAGGTTTCTAGGAAGTAATGATCTTTTTTGATTTGTGCAATGTGGGATTTGTAGTCTTTTAGTGTCTCGTCGACAAGGCTTCCGGTGACGTGAACAACGGAAGTAAGATTTAAATGGCTGGGATACTAAGAGTTAGTTAGAGACGCTTTGGCGCCATTTTTGAAATTATCGGCTGAGACAGTGTTTGTCCGGGTAAGCTTTCTTTAGCGACACAGGTCAGTGTGAATCACTCTTTGATTGGATAAAATGTTAGACGATTGTGGGTTTTGTATAACTTAAGATATGTGCACTTTTTAACATGTTGTGTTTGTTTTTAGAAGGGATTGAAGAATGTTGGCCGCTTTTTGCAAAAAATTGTTGAGAAATATCCCCTGAAGAAGATTGTTTTCTACAATCGAAACATGATTCATGTCGGGAATGATTCAATTGATATTTCACAAAGCATGGGCTAAGTATTCCTCTCTCTAAATTTTGGAGTCTAAAAAAGTTTTTAATTTTGGTGAGAAGTATAGCTTTTGTTTCACATTTATACCTTTTTTAGGGGAGTTTGGAAATAAAATTGTGGCAAAAAATATTAAGAGATTAGAATAAAGTTTAGTACTGATATGAGCAAAATGACAATAAATGATTAAATATTATATCCTGCTTTGTAAGCTGATTAAGGCTTGAGGCCCATTGCGAGGCGAGAGGCTGCAGATTGAAATTCCAAAGCAAAGATCTTTATGATATTGTCATTTGCCATTAATTAGTTGAAGTTTTGTGGATTGGACTGTTGATCCTTTTCCCTCTCTTTGTTTGGTTTCTGACTGTATTAGAGAGGTGTTCTGCTTCTTTGTTGATCAGATAATCAATGACAGAGCTGAAAACCTCAGTCTGGTCCAGACAAAAACCATTAACAAACAAAGAAACACTTCTAAACCAAATGAAGTCCTGGTACAATAATGATTTAAGACACCCTAAACAGAATCTAAGAAAATTAGAGAAACAATGGTAGAAATGCCCATTTTCTGAGTTGCTAGGAAAATATAAATCACTCCTAACAAAATATTGCACACTAACCGATACAGCAAAAAAAGATTACTAGGCTAAATAGATTCACGAGGTAATTTTTAATTCTAAATTGCTCTTTGATGTTGTTAAACATCTAATTAAAGACCCGTCATCTTTCATCTTGAGAAACTATAACTTCTCAAAGGCTGCTTGCAATGAATAAGCCTCATCCTTTTATAGATAAAAATCAATAGGTTAAAAACTCAATTTGCTATCTGTTCTCTAACAAGAGCACCTAAAGATTCACATGACTTGGTTAAGTGGTCCACATTTGACAGAGTAACGAATACTGAAATCCATCAAATCATTGCTAAAATTAAGCCTGCTACTTACCAACATGACCCAATTCCAGCAAGTTCCTTGAAACAAGTACATCATGTTATCACCCTGACAATAACAACCTTAATTAATCATTCTCTATCAGAAGGAATTGTATCACATGGATTAAAGCAAGCTGTGATAAAGCCAATTCTCAAAAATAAAAATGGCAGAATTGATGATTGGATATTGGATGACGGTAGTCTCAATCTGCCTTTTCTATTAAAAGCACTTGAAAAAGCAGTATTAACCCAACTGGTAAATCACTTGGAAGACCAAGATATTCTCTTCCCAAATCAATTCGGATTTAGGAAATGTTTAACTGAGCCACTATTGCTCTCTTTAACAGATTTAGTTTTATAAGGATTTGATGCGGATGAATCTTATTTTCTCATGCTAACTGACTTAACAGCCACCTTTGACACTGTGGAACATACCCTACTGTGCCATCAACTGTGCAACATTGGGATTGAAGGTAGTGTTCACAAATAGTTCTCTTCCTTCCTATTTAAATGAACATTCTAGGTCAAAATGGGCAATCACATATCTGATACTTACCAGACTGATACAGGAGTCCCTCAAGGCTGTGCACTCTCAGCAACTCTATTCAATATCTAAATGCTCCCACTGTTCAAACTACTGGTGGATTTAGGAATTACATCCTTCCTATATGCTGACAATCTACACTTTACATTCCATTCTCCAAAGCAGTGGCTCTCAACCTTTTTCCCATCGTGACACACCTAACAAACCACGCTCACATGTGTGACACACTGCTCATTACAATTCACGGCGGAAATAAAAAATACAGGTCCAGTATTATTTTTATTGTTAAGAATAACACAAGGAAAAGATTTGCATTCTGTCTGAACAGAAATTGCATAAATACTAAACATCCCACACCAAAACAGCACCAATTTCCAGCACTTAAACAGTAACTACCTTACCTAAAAAAAGGCAACACTGAAAATATTACATCAGGCCTTAAGACACCAATACATCTCCTATTAGGAAAATGGACCAAGTCAGGCTGTTATAGAGCCCTACACAGAAACTACACGCCAGCAGAAAACATCACCTGAATCACATGTGCTGACCCTCACCTAACAAAGAATAAAGAGACCAAAACGCATAACTAGAAGCATGCAGAAAAAAACTGAATTGGAAACCGCAACAAGCCAGAGTCTCTGTATGTCGTGTAATAAAGGAAAAAAAGAAACATCACCAGTCCTTATAAAACAAATCAAGAAATATAAAATCAATAGCAGTAAAAACCATACTAACAAAAAGAACAGATTATTTCAAAACAGCTGATGAATGGAATATCCAATAATTAAAAACTCATCAAAAATTTCTAGATACCAATAAAATATTTCAAAATAGCAGACACAAAGACCTAGTAATGAAAAATAATAAGGATACAAAAAAATGTTTGCTCTGCATACTGGGAACGTTTGATATCCAGGTGCCCTGAGATTGTTTTGAATTAGCAGGAGGAGGGATGGTTTGCTTGTAACTTTCTCCTCTCTCTCTCTCACACTGGCTCTCAATCACTACATATTCACATGCTTTTCCTGTCACTTATATAGGCTTTTAATTACACATTTACACACATGCTATCTTTTCACGTTTACACACCCAGGCTTTCAATCACACACATACAGGCTGTCTTTTTCTCTCACACACAGACTCTCATTCACATGCTTACAAACATGCTCTCTCTCTCTTTCTCTCATTTACACACAGGCTCTCAATCACATACTCACATACCTAAAACAGCTCTCAATCACACACAGACACACATGCTCTCTCTCTTTCTCTTATTTACACACAGGCTCTCAATCACATACTCACATGCTCCCTCACCTACACCAGCTCTCAATCATACACATTACTCTCTTTCACATATACAGGCTCTCAATCATTCACATACATGCTATCTCACTCACACACACAGGATCTCAAACACACATGCTTGCTCATCCACTCACTCTCCCCCCTCCCTCAAACTAGCAGCAGCAGCAGCCTCCTTCATTTTCAGCCCTCGCGGAGAAAGAATTCCCATCAGCCGCAAGGGTTGACGTTGTTCCTCATTTTACTCTGAGCTGCGCTGCTCATCTTTCAGGCTGCGCCTCTCTTCTTTTCTTCGGGCCGATGCTGCCCGCACTAGCATGGTCTCTTCTTCCCATGCACGCACCTACTATGCACCACTTCCTCTTCCGGGGCGCGGGAAGAAGAGAGCATGCTGGTGCTGCTGACTCCAGCTGTCCTGCCGCGTTCTGCCCAAGCTATTAGCATTTTAAATCCGGGCGGTGGACCTATTTCACATGGGTAGGGGGAGCAGCTGGGTCAGCGGGGGACCGGGAAGTGTGGCGATACACCTGCGTGCTCTTGGCGACACACCGATCGAGAACCACTGCTCCAAAGCATTTGAAAACACAGTATCGACACTTTCAACTTACATGAAAACAATACAGCAGGAACTATCAAATCTTAAAATAAAATTAAACCCCCCCCCCCAAATTGAAATCATTTGGGTTAAGTAGAAACTCTGATAGCTAAACCATCGATCCTAGACCTGAGTAATTTTCAAATTACTCCCTCAAACCAAGTACAGGATCTAGGGATCCAGCTAGATGAGAACTTTACTATGAAAAAGCACATCAATAAATTAATCAAGACAGGATAGGCCAAGCTGCGTATATTACATTGGTTGAACCCTTTATTTACTCTTGAAGACTTCCGAACTGTATTGCAAACTCTAATTTTCTCAAACCTAGACTACTGTAACTCCTTATTGCTCGGTCTTCCTGCATATTTCCTAAAACCATTACAAGTACTATGAATGCCACTGCAAGACTTTTGTTAGGAACTAGGAAATTCAATCACATTACACCCTCAGTGATCTCACTGTACTGGCTACCAATACAATCCTGAATCTATTTTAAAGTATTAATGTTAATATTCAAAATCCTTCACACGAATAACACCGGTATGATAGGAATGTCATTACAACCGTACATACCGCAGCAAACACTAAGATCTCAAAATAAAGGACTACTGACGGTCCTCACAATAAGGAGCACACACCTGATGAATGTAAGAGATTGTGTGTTTTCAAAAGCAGGTCCAAAACTTTGGAATTTCCTACCTGAGATGCTATGTTTGATACCAGATGTAAAGAGATTTAAATGTGAACTAAATACAGGTTATAAGCATTTTTGAATAGCCATAACTTAGAAACATCAGAATGGAGAGAACTACAATAACAGGAAGAATGGGAGATGCTAATTGAAGCATGAGGAATAAACTTAAAGAGAGAGAATGCAAGAAGCAATATAACGTACCGATTAAAATGCAAATGTTGTTATTTTATTTTACTGTCTGTGATCCTCACCTGTGTCCCAGATCCTTGGTCAAATATATTGGAACATTTCATTTGATAGACGTTGGTGCGTGTTATCAATACTACCTCTGTAACCTGTCCTTATTTGTTGATTTGTAGCTATGAATGTTATCTTTGTAAATCGTTGTGATCTATACATGGAACGACAGTATATAAAATGTCTAAATAAAAAAAATAAAATAACAGGACAAACTGGTGTACAAATTGGAAAACTGGGAAAGTGGCTTGCGCGAGCATGTTTTAAAATTCGCTGACATAAACACGTAAAGTCCTGTGGAAAATGTGCGCTAACCTTGCTCGAGTAACCTTTTAAAATTAGGAGCATACTTACATGCAGTTGGTGTATTTTAAAACATAGGCGCGCAAATGCGCGCATTTTTTAAAATCCCAGCGAATCTACTCACGCATCGATATGCGAGTGTATGGGTGCAAGCGGGCTCGCTTTAAAATTATCGTCAAAGAACTCAAAACAGCAGGGAACCCTGTTTATCAAAGGGGCATGGGACGGATGAGACTTCAGGCATAATAAACTGCAGAGCAGAGAGATCAAACCATTCCTGGAGATATACAATCAGGGCCAGGGGTTTACGCGGGCTGGGCCAATTTTCAAAGGGCCTGGGCTCACGCGTATGTCCCGGGGTTAGTGAAAGGGGCGGTCAGAGGGTGGAGTGGGGCTAGAGGCGCCCGGTACAACGGCCATTTGCTGGGGGATCGCGTGCCGGCAGGGAGCCGGCGCATGCAACTTGCTCCTGCTCAGAAGCAGGTGCAAAAGGCAGGACAATGATTTGGGGGGGGGGGGGGGGGGGGGATGGACTGGTGCGGACTGGGAGCACACTGGGGAAGGCCCCGATGTGTCGCCGCATGTAACTGCATATGTTTTCCCCCCCTTGCATGCGCTGACCTGGCATTTTATAACATGTGCGCTAGTGCGGGCAGGTTATAAAATTGCGCATCCATGTGTGCGCGTGGGTAGCATGCGCACATGGACACGCGCGCACAATGTTTTAAAATCTACCCCTTAGTTTGAGCTCCCAAAGCAGAACTCTGGAGATATTTACAGCTCAGAAGGTTCCTGCAGAGCAAATGAGTCAAAGGGTAAAACTGGTACAGCTCAGAACTATAACTACAAGGGCCACAGGCAGCCTCATAGGGCTATACCCCTCCTTCTTACAGGGCAGAAACAATCTACAAGGGCTAAAACATGGCTGCTGGGAAAGGAGCTGAACACCCAGCTGAATGAGAGAAGCTGAAGAGAAATTTTAACTTCTTGGTATGATAACATACGAGATTAGTGAGTCTAGGTTAATAGCATGCAAGATCCTATACAGAGCAAGCAGGACCTCCTATCAGCCTTAGTGAGATCAATAATTATCTTTAACATCTGATGGAGGAAACGTGAGGCTCAGTGCACATATCTACATATCATTTGGCAATGTCTAGTAGTTAATGTATTTTGGGAAAACATATTTGACTATATGCTAAGCATAACTGGGATTCAACTACCCAGAAAACCAAAATTTGCACTAGCGGGCAGCCCTACATCCAGACTTTAGCTCAGCAAAGGTTCATGCAGAAATTATGCCATTCTAGCCCAATGGGTTATACCGAGACACTAGTAAGTTATAGATACACAACTCTTTAAAGAATGGTACACCTACTACCTCACATGAACAACAAATAGCCAAAAGAATTGGTAATCTAGGACAGTTTCATACAGTCTGGGGGCGATTTGTTAGTAACTCTTATATACTGTGGAAAGCCTTATGTGTCTGACCTGTCTTCATCTCTGTCATTCTTCATGAGAGTTACGAGCCTAACTTTGAGATCTTTGAAAAATGTGGGTACTCTGTGTGTGCAGTACACTTTTGCAATCTTGTTTGAATAAAGTGTGGAAAAGAATATCCAGGGTCCTTGGGAGTATAAAAGGCTGAGTTCAGCTAAGAAACAAATGTGAAATCAAATATGATGAAAATGATAGAAATAATTGAAGGCCCCTAGGCAAAATACAAGACTCACTAAGTAAGGGAAGAGGAAGGGACTTTTGGTTCCAAAGGGAAGGTCCATAACAGTTGAAAATATGAGGAAATGTTGAGAACCTCCAGTTATGATCTATGACTTTTTAACGTTAGTGAAGAATTAGAGATATGTGCCTTATGACACTAACTCAGAAACTGTAAAAACATTTCCTCAGTAAAATTCAAAACCATTAAAAATAAATGGAAATGTATTGTGTCTACCCCTGCTGCTGGAAATTCACATCATCAGACATTTATAGGTGACCCACTCTGATATTTTGTGCAGAGGAGGGGGAGGGGTATGCTCTCCTCCATATTGTACGTTACCTGCGATCTCCTCAATGGAATTGGCGCGCATGTCCAGCAAGACAGTCCCATTGATAATGCAGCTCCTCAACTCGAAGAGGCTGTGCAGCGAGAGTGTGGCCACGTAAGGCTTGCTCCACCGCTCCCCGCCATCCTCCACGTCCTCCTCGAACTTCAGCCACCTGACCACCCCCACATAAACACACAAAGAAACCACTCCTGAAGCTTACCAATAATAATAATAATAATAATAATAATAATACAGAACCGACACAAACCTTGAACATGTAACAAAGGAGATCAACTTGTTAAACATTATATCCATCCTGAGTTATAAGGGCAGCCCAAGTTGCATGAGGGCATTCTGATGATTATCAGCACAGCAGCCTCTTCCCCTATCCTCAGTTTACTTAAATAGAATAGTGAGTGTGATTTAAGCAGGACAAAATATCACAAACTTTAACCACTAATATCGTTTTGGAGATGAAATAAAAAGTAGAATGAAAAGGGGGATATTGCTGATTTTTTTTTTTTTAAAGCAAAGTTTTGATAATATTGCTGCAGTAAAGGCATTTCTTTTTGGCTGACTGAACAGTTCTCTAGGTTAAAATGCTCCCTTGCGATGCACGGAGCGATGATAAAAAGAGTGTATGTGCTGTTCGGCGAAACTCCAAGGCATGCAAAGAAACCATGCACAGGAGTACATTTCAGCGAGACAGAGTCAAACAGAAGCCTCCTGTGCCCCCTAAATAAGCCACTCTGACTATCTTTATTTGCACCATGAGAAAAAAATGTAGTGGATCCAATATCTCCCAATATTTGGTGTTTTAAATCACTCAGAAATTTTGCAGAATTGAGATTGCTAAGTTTTTTTTTTTAACCCCTTTAAAAAGCTATAAACAAAGATCTTTACTTTATAGTTTAATTACAAAGGAAACTGAATTCAGTGTAGCAGGGTTTATGCTTTAATGTGAAACTTGCTGCTCTTATGCCTCAGGATGGAAGCAGCATGGCTACAGAAAGTGGTAATTTCCTCAGCTATACACAATTAATGCTGCCCTCCTTCTATTAATCCCATCTACCTTAATTCATCTTGGTCTCGACCTGGCTGCCCTCATTGTTATTTCAAAGCTCTTATTTCTGTTTCTGTCTGTGGGGCCAATGCAATAAAGCACGTCCATCCTAGCAGACAGGTTAACGAGTGGTTGGACGCATGTTTTGGACGCGCTAGACTAAGACCCGATGCAATAAAAAGATTAGCACATCCAAAATGTGCACTCAAACAACTGCATAGTCTATAGCGCTCATCACATGTAAATTCCATGTAGATAAGACTATTAGCTATTACCCCCTGATACAGTAATTCCCTGGGCACCCAACACACATTTTTAACATGGCAAATTTAACTCCAGCCCCGGAGATGGCGTTAAGTATTACCGCGAGTCAAGGGCTCTTGAGAAAATTTTAAAAAACTGTTCTTTGTAGTTCCTCCACAGAGAAGGAACCACAGACAACAGCAGATCTACTACTTGTGTTGATTAAGAATTAAAAAATAATGTAATGGATCAATAAAAAAAAATAAATTCTGGACGCACAATATATACGCTCCAGGCCAATTTCGCCCCTTGCTATTGTGCGTGTAAATCAACTGAGGCGGAATAAAATGGACACTCCCATTGAGTGCCCGTTGCAGTTGTGGGTGCACAGCCACATCTCCTGGGCGCCCAATGCATTTGAGGGCTAGGGATGCACAAATTCTCCCTAGCGCGTCCTTTTTAATGCAGCAGCTCATTTTAATATAGCACTGGGCACCCAGGAAATGTGGTTGGCGCACGTTAGGAAAACGGGCCCTCACTATGAGCACCCATTTTACCGCATGTCTTATTTCATTAGCCTATCAGTGTCTTGTCTGTGTAAATCTTGATTAGATTGTAAACTGTAAGGAGCAGGGCCCGTCTCTTATTTTATTTATTTAGGTTTTTACATTCCGCTTTTCGTACTCTTATGTGTCTGTAAAGCATTGTGTATAGCTGGTAGCACTATTGAAACAATAATAATAATAATAACAACAACACTATGCAGTAATAGAGGCTCCAGGGCAAATGTTTTGGAAGCACACCTAACCATTCTGGTTTTCTGGATATCCACAGTAAATATACATGAGATAGATTTGCATTTACTAGAACTTCCATGTATTCAGGCTTTTCCATTATGAGGATAATTTTCATAATATCGAAGCAATTTTCAAAAGCCCATTTACTTGAGTAAAACCCAGTTTTATGCATGTAAATGCATTTTAAAATCAGGCCCTATGAATATGTATGAAAATCCAACTGATCTGCTAAGTAAGTGCTAGGAACTGGGTTAAGAACCACGGATGTAAGAAAAGCAGGACCTACAGAGCTATGGATCAGAGGTCTACATGCCTGGTCCTGGAGAATCACAAACAGACCTGGTTTTCAGGATATCCAAAATGAAAATTTATCAGGCATATTTATATACATTTGGGGATCTATGCGATAATATTTAGTGTGCACATTAAGAGCCTTTTGTGCATAATAAGACTAGTATGCTATGCAGTAAGGCCTTAATGTGCATAGTAAGAGTCTCTCGAACCGTTAGCGAGGTCATGCTAAAATTAGCATGCCCTCACATGTACATGAGGGAGTGTCATATGCAAATGAGCAGGTAACAGTGTGGTCAGGGCTGTTCTTAGGGGGAGAGTGAATTAGAGTAACTGCCCTCATCCCCATGCTTTCATACGCCAGCACAGTGACGGTATCTCTGCTCTCCACCCCGCCAACATCTGACATCACTTTCTCACTCAGCGGGACAGGAGCTGATCCATCAAATGGGCCAGAAGGCAGAAGATACAGTGGCAGACTCTTCAATTTCAGGCCCATCCCCAGCACCTCAGTCTTGGGAGGGGGGGGGGGGGGAAGGGGAGACCCACTCTGGACGATTTGCTCCAGGACCTGAACCCCCTTCAGGATCAACACTGAGCATGGTATGCTCTCCACATCTGCAATTTTCTATTGGCTTGGTAGAGCCCAAAAAATGTAAGACCTGCCTTAGACCAGGTGTTACATATTTACTGGGGCCTGCTGTAGCCTGAAAAACCCTTCACTTTGGGCCAGTTAGCATCAGGGCACAGGCTTTTGGTTACAATGCATGCTAATACGGTGGCCACAATGGTAAGGCAAACATTTAATGTGCAAATCAGTAAAACTTTTAGAATACCACGATAAGTGATGTTTTAATGTGCACATTACATTTTTACCGATTTGCACACTAAAAAAAATTTGCATATGTTTTATTGCATAGGCTCCTTGGTCTGAGAACCAGGATAATTTGTATAGCTTGGTTATCTGAAAACCAAAGCTGTCTGCAGCCCTTGAGGACTGAAATTGTGCATCTTTGCTATAGGTTAAATGATGGACAAGCAGGACTGCATCTGCTTCTTTTGGTTGACCTTGATCCAAAGGGAACAGTACACGGAACCCTCAGTAATTGCTATACGAGCACTCAGCCCCTTACCCCTTTAGAGTATTAATTACCTGAACTCTGCTTTTGTAAACTATTCTAACACACATACATTTTGCATTTTAGCAATGGGGGAAAAGGAATTTTGCTCTAGTTTGGCTATGGTCTTGCACTACCAGTTTTCCTCTCCTTGAAAATGCCCAGGAAGGATTTTGTTTTGTTCCCACTGGTGCAAAAATTAGAGTAAAGCTTTAATAAATCTCCCAAACTGTTTGAACTCCTTTCATTTTTCCACGTTCTAAACCTCCCCTCCCCAGGTGACATGCCTGGGTGACTAATGTTCCCTGACTGTGGCTGAGGGACAGGGCTGTTCCCTCTGCCTACCCAACCCAATGGAGACACAATGATATAATGATCATTTCCAAAGCCTAAGGATTAAACCTTTTGCTAAGCCCTCTCTCCCCCTGTTCACTCAAATAATCTATGGTGGGGGTGTCATTGCAGAAGTGACAGTTGTCTCCCCTCCTTCCCTAGGTCCACCAAGCTGCTCTTCTTTGAAGATGATTACTTTTTTTTATAATGGTTGTTTACTCTTACCTGGCTGTTTCTTTCCACTCTGCATCCTCACCCTCCTTTACACAGATCTCATCCAGCTCTGTGAACAGGTCATGGGGGACATGCTCCTCGTCCTCCTCTGTTCCTAGGATGAACTGGACTCGCTGGGAGGGTGTGTCTGAAAGGAATCACAATCAGTCAATCAATAACCAGGTGCAGCATTAAACTCAGCTAAAGAAAAAACAAAGCCATAGAGCAGCGCATACCATGGACTGATACTGTTTAATGGTCGCCTATCTAGTTAGAATGTAAACAGCACAGGTTTGAAATGTCTGAGCAGTAACTCCATCAGCAAGGCACCAGCCAGGAAAAAGGAGGGAATATTACTCCTGCTTAGTTCGTTACAGGAGAAAAGCGACTATAACAGCCTGTGAGACTGGTATTATATTTCCCTGGTGAATGAAAGAAGGTGGACTGTAAGAAAAACCTGGGAAGGAGATCCAGTAGGTAAAAGAAATCAGAATAGGAAGTGGACTCCAAATCCCAGAAGGCACAGGGGTTCTGGAGAGGAAGGAATTTCCCAGGCTTTGCCCTATTGAAAGGATGAGAAAGCTTGGGCGTGGTGGGAGAAAGGTGGGCTGGGGTAGGAACAGGAAGGAGCTCCACTAGAATCAGATGAAGAGACAGAGGAGAAAGAGATGAAGGTGGAGGTGGAGGTTATGAGAAGTCCTAAAGATGAGCTGGAAGTGATGGACTTGGGAGACGAGTGGTGGAGACCCCCTCCAGAACAGAATACATTCATGGAGTCTGCAGATCAGGAACTTTGACACTGTTGTAGGGTGGATGTAGTTGCAATCATAGTGAAAGAGGAAGCACAAACCCCAGGTGCAGACTCGGAGGGAGATGGCAGTAGGGCCTGGTTCCCTAAGAACCAGGCCCATAGAGAGCAGCCAAGCCTAGGCTATGCAGGAAACAACTGCGAGCAGCATGCAGGAGGATTAAGGCAAGAGTTGCTTTTTATTATCATATGAGTTTGAGATTGATGAGTTTGATAAAGTAAAGCTATAGAGACTTTAAAACTACTGGGATAACCTGGGACTATTTGTGCTTAAGCACAACTTACCAACTGGGGGTGAGAGGATCTGGACCTATAGCTGTAACACTCTGGAAGGAACAGGGTAAGAATAGGCAATAGAGACTGAAATACCTGGCCTGAGGAACCTCTGAGTGCGGAACTGGGGAAGTGCAAGGAGGAATTGGGCAGCAGGACCATAGAAATGCACCCTCCAGAGGCTTAACAGGTGGTTCAATTTCTTATGTAAGCAGAGGATCGCAGCCAGATTGCGACTGGGAGAGTGGCCGGTGGCATGAACTCGCAATACCTGCCACCAGGTCAGAAATTAAACCTGACCAGGGACAATACAAACCAGCACCAAAGCCTGGAATTTGTCCCTGGTGTTATTGAACTTTCCATAACCTGTAACTTTACCTTCCCTTTCTTTCCTTCCTCTTTTTATTTTAATTCTATGTATTACTGTGGCAACACGTAAACTTATCATGCCAATAAAGTTATCTGAGACCTCATGTTGAGTACTGTATTCCATTCTGATTCTGCAGGCTGTACCTTCATAAAGCCATTGACAGGATGGAAGCAGTTCAGAAAAAGGCTACTAAAATGATACCAGGCCTGAAACACAAACCCTATATACATAGAGAAGCTTAGGACATTCAAAATGTATTTGCTAAAGGAGGTTATGGTAGCAATTCAAATACTTGACAGGCTTCAATAAGGTACGAGAAGACAAAATTTTCCTTAGATAAGGTGTTGAAGGACAAGGGGTCATGATTTGAAGGTTCAGAGGAACATGAGGAAATACCTCTTTACTAAGAGAGTGCCAAGATGCCTGCCAGCAGAGGTGGTGGACATCAGTTCTGTTGAAGAATTCAAGTATGCTACAGAGAACAGTGATAGGAATAAAGTTAGGATATTGCAGGACAGCAAACAAACCACTCCTCAAAGCAGATGCAAAGACAGATGTGATGAAGAGAAAACAAGAGGGAGGTAAAGGAAACATGAGCTGCTAACAGTGCGGGCTCCAGGATAACCAGGTGGGAACCAGCATGCTACAACTCTCCACAGACCAATCAGGTTGATGCCGGCAGGTGAGTGAGGACCAGGCATCATCCACCAAGGACATAGGGATATGAATGGCTGGCTATTCAAGCAACAGCCTCATTACTTTTGGTAGCTATTTAGAGACTATTGCAAAGCTTGGTGATGAAACATGGGTTGGTGGGAAAAACCTGGGATTTGCATTAAATATGGGAAGTTGTACAGTCCATCCACCTAGGATGAGAAAACAACACAAGATGGATTGGATAAGGAGTTGTATCCTACGAGCAGTCAGCTTCTACAATTGGCAGCTGGGATATATCTTTGCAAGTCAATATTCAAAGGGTTTGTGCTGGTAACCGGGACAATACCCAGCATTTAAATACTTCACTAATTAAATTTTGGCTGGGTGAAGGGAGGTGGTACCCGGGGGTGTTCTGGAGACAGGGCTAAACTTTATCCTGTGAGTGCTGATATTCAGGACTACCCAGCTGAACTTTTCCAAGTACGTCTGGTCAGAAAAGTAACTTAAGCCAGGTGTATTCAGCGAAACATTTAATTGGGAATATTCTGATCAATATCTGGGTACAGTTACCTGGGTCACATTCCCGCTCCCTGAATATCAGCCTCCTAGCAGTGTAGCCTGGATAGGCCAATTGGTCTTTATCTGCTATCATCTAACCATGTGGCTTTGGGGAAGCTGCTTACCATGGGCAAGGGATTCATGGTCTTCCTCTTGAATGATGCCCTGCATCCGGTTCCGCTTTCTGTGCTTCTGGCCATGGGTCCGATGATGCCTGTGGCTTTGCCTGCCCAAAGGCATCCGCACACCCACATAGAGTGTCCTGTGTCCTACAGAGAAAGAACAAGGCTCCTGGCATCAATTCCACTGGCTTTTGATATAGATACACAGCCAGACACACATATATCAGGGCTATCATTAAACATTCTTCTAAACAATCCAGAGCAAGCAAACAGGACATAAATAAATAAATAAGCTAATAAATACAATCATTTGAGCAGGTGGACTCTATGAAATGAAGCTGCGGGCATAGACCAGAGCCTGATGTCAGATTTATACTAGGCCACAGACCTCAATTCCCAGGCTTCCCATTCACTGACCTTTTGGACAACAAATCAAAAAACAGCCAAACTGTGACATCTGGAAGTCTGGGCAGCAAGTAATGCCAAAGCTTAGTAATGCTGACGAGAGGCAAATGCTGACGAGAGTTTACATAGGCAAATGGTTCAGGGAAGAGGGCGAGTAGTAAAATACCGTACCCACCTCAGAAGTAAGCAGAGCAAGCAGTGATGTCCACTCTGTATCAATTAAAACAGCCCCAAATTTGCGGTACAAAATAAGATTTCACTGTTACAAAACATTAAGATTTGTTTTAGCTTGTTAACTATGAAAGTCTGATTATAACAAAGTACCTTGATTTCAGCTGGAGGCACAGGAAGATAAAGCAAAGCTGCTTTCCAGCAAGAGGTGTTCTCGGCAGACAACAGTTCACTAGTCCCATATGTGGGTTATGTGACTGTGCTCAATGCTGAATGAATAGATTCTGCCAGAGCTTTCTGGAAAGGGTAAAAGCTCTTCGCTGCTCAGGCGTGGAGGTTTACATGGTGCATCAGCCCATGGCTTTCAGTTCCACACTGAAAGCTTTGACTGGAGGGAGAACAACTCTGGAGGGATTGGTATGGGACAGAACCCCCCATTTTCTTTGCATCTAGGAAACACCTGGACTAAAGTCCTCGCTCTCTCCCCTGCGGTGGGGCAGGTTTGACCACTTTGGACTATAGGAGAGAGGAGATTTTCATCCTCAGTAGGTCCAGGGAATTTGGTGAGTGTCAGAGCTCTCCCAGGATGACGATTTGGCTGTTATTCCAATAAGGAGAATTTGTAGCCCTCTCTTATTATCAGAAGGACCCAACTGTTGGCGATTACCAATGGACAATAATTTGCATAAAACCCGAGCCTCCTGCTAACAAGGAAGATCTTTTGGAATAAGGTCTGCAACGCTCATTATCTCTGGATTCAGTTATAAACTTGTCCCAGGGTCTGACTGGATAGCACTGCAAGGCTTAGAAGCTTCTGCCTTCAAAGTCTTGAGGCCTGAAGCCCTTGAGCTGCCTGGGGTGAGTCAGACCCTAGAAACATTTTCTTTGTTGGAAATAATGCTTCTTGTGTTCATGAGTCTGGTGGCTCCTGAAATCGTCTTCAAGTTCCCCTCTCCTAAAGCCGTGAGACTCAATATGACAAGAGATTGGGCCTTTTCCATCGCTGGCCCTATTATATGGAATTCTATACCCAACTCCATAAGAGCATTAAAAAACAAAAAAAGAATTTAAGAAAGCTATAAAACACCATCTGTTCAAGCAAGCTTTCAAAGATCTTCTATGATTTTACCTTTGTTCGAATATGATGCTCGTCAATATTTTCCTCTGTGTTGAGTACATCAGCACCATCTGTTTGATGTAGAATTTGTCTATTTTACTTTTATCATTTCATTATTTTAATTATTTATAATTTGATAATGTTTTATTTAGTATTTTATTATGCTTGTTTTGCTGTAAACCGCCCCGAACTTTGGAGGACGCAGTCAATAAATCCTTTCAAATAAATAAATATAAGCTGGTAGTGGAGAGGGTCTGAAACCTGGTGTGACAGTCTTTTTACAGGAGGCAAGTCGACTCAAGCTTATTTGCCCCTGAAGAAGCCAGCGAGATTCGGACAGCGCCAGGCCATATTTGGAAGTTGGCAGTATGCTGTGAATGCAAGCTTAATGAAGAAGATACGTGCTGCTTTTTATTAATGGTTTTATATGTAACAAGAAATTTCTAGAAATATATGTTAGGACTGGACATTGGACATGAGACCAAGATTCGATGAGTGAGCAATTTCACAATACTAATGTGATATCTCAACTTCAACATACAAAGGTCTTTCTAACATTTATAGATGACTCCATAGTGATGGTTCATATTTAGTACTTTTAAAGATCCATTGCCTCAACCCTATTTCCAAAGAGATTTCCTCCATTATAGGGCACTTTGCAAGCCTTTTCAGCAGATCCTGATGAAGACCAGATTATTGTAGCCATGAAAGTCTGTGTTCATTTATGGACATGGCAGATGTTTCAAAAACATTGTAGGCCAAGTGAACTAGATTTTTTCAGACTTCTCACCTTCATCAAATAGTGAACAAAACTCACTCTGACCCTCTTGAAGGAGGTAGTCTGTGAATTTCTGTGGTCTTACCTGAATGGTATGCAAATATTGGACCATACATGGGCTTGAAGCTTACCATTTGATATTGCCCCCTCCCAAAATGATCCAAGATCTGAGGTTCATGCCTAGGGAGTACCAACCGATGCATCTTAGGATTATTTGACTTAATGACTTGAAGGAGAACAGTAAGTAGATCTACAGCTCTAGCATTAAACTTTCAAAAGGGAGAATGATAAAATGAGGAAAAATAATTAGAAAAAACTGAAAGGTGCAACTACAAAGGTTAAGAGTTTATATCAGGCATGGTCATTGTTTAAAAAATCACAGCATGAAACTTTTCCCAAATGTAACCTCGTGAGTGGACAAAGTAATGTGATGTAATAATATTCCACCTCATCAAGCAAACATAATTGAATTAAATATTAAACAGACCATCAATCTAGGCATCATCAGAGGAAATGTTGGCAACACATTATGCTTTCTTCCGCCTTATATATAATCATCGGTCTCAACTTGTCTCAATAATGAAATCAATTGGTACTCTCCGATATAGTATATAGCAAAATTGCTTACCTTGTAATAGGTGTTATCCCAGGACAGCAGGATGTAGTCCTCACATATGGGTGACATCACTGACGGAGCCTTATTGAGGGAAAACTTTCTGTCAAAGTTTCTAGAAACTTTTGACTGGCACTGTGTAGCCACTGAACATGCCCAGCATGCCATGATATTCTCTGCCACAGGGGTCTCTCTCTAGTCTCATATGTAGCAATAAGCTTTAGCAAAAATAAAATAATAAAAGGTAGCATACCCATCTCCGCGGGGTGGCGGGTGGGTTTCATGAGGGCTACATCCTGCTATCCTGGGATAACACCTATTACAAGGTAAGCAATTTTGCTTTATCCCAGGACAAGCAGGATGCTAGTCCTCACATAGGGGTGATTAGCAAGCTAGAGGCCGAGTCTTTTTACAGTGAAGCAACAGTGAAGTATTGTTGGTGAAAATGAGGCAGCCAAAGATCACAGCAGGTTGGATGTAGAAGGAGTTGGGATTAAACTGGAAACAAGTTCTTTAAGACAGATTGTCCATAGGCTGAATCTTGTCGCCCTTCTTTGTCCAAACAGTAATGAGCTGCAAAGGTGTGAAGAGAACTCCATGTTGCTGCTTTACATATGTCAAGGATTGGCACTGAATGATAGTGTGCTACTGAGGTTGACATTGCCCTTACAGAAAGCGCCTTTACTCGCCCTTGGAGAGGAAGGCCTGCTTTTTCATAGCAAAACTGTATGCAATCTGCTAACTAGTTGGATAGAGTATGTTTACCCACTGCTTTACCCGGTTTGTTTGGATCAAAAGATACAAAGAGTTGAGTGGATTTCCTGTGGACTGCAGTGGGTCTAAGTAAAAAGCTAGCGCACGCTTACAGTCCAAGGTATGTAAGGCTCGTTCTCCTTGGTGTGAATGAGGCCTTGGAAAGAATGTGGGTAAAACTATGGATTGGTTCAAGTGGAATTCCGTAACTACCTTGGGGAGGAATTTTGGATGTGTACGGAGAACCACTCTGTCATAGAGGAATTTTGTATAGGGTGAATACGTGACAAGTGCTTGTAACTCACTAACCCTTCTAGCTGATGTAATGGCTATGAGGAAGATAGTCTTCCATATGAGAAATTTAAGATCACAGGAATTCATGGGTTCAAAAGGAGAACGCATGAGCCTTGTTAAGACCAGATTAAGGTCCCATTCTGTGACTGGTGGCCGAATTGGTGGTTTAAGTTGAGTTAAACCTCTCATAAACCTGCTGAGAAGAGGTTGTATGGATATTGGTGCATCTCTCATCTTGTTATGGTAAGCTGAGATTGCACTTAAATGGACTCTGATAGATGATGTCTGAAGACCAGAATCTGAAAGATGGCATAAGTAGTCTAGTAGAGAAGTTGTAGAGCAGGTGAAAGGATCAATAGTCTTTTGCCTGCACCACAAAGTAAACCTTTTCCATTTCGAAGAATAGTTTTTTCATGTTGAAGGTTTACGTGAAGCTATAAGCACTTGAGATACATTGGTTGAAAGATTGAGTGGTTGTAAAATCAAGCTTTCAACATCCATGCTGTCAGGGAAAGGGATTGAAGGTTGGGATGGCGCAACCGACCCTGATCCTGAGTTATGAGAGTGGGAGCTATTCCCAGACAAATTGAATCCCTGACTGAGAGGTCTAGAAGTGTGGGAAACCATACTTGTCGAGGCCAATACGGGGCTATGAGAATCATGGTCCCCCTGTCCTGTTGTAGTTTCACTAGAGTTTTGGTTATGAGTGGTATTGGAGGATACGGTTAGAAGGTCTGAGTTCCAAGGGCAAGCAAAGGCATCCTTGACTGGCTGGTTCTTCTGTTTGTGTAGAGAACAGAATTTGTCCACTTTGTGATTCAGATGTGACGCAAAGAGATCTATTGTTGGTTGCCCCCAACACTGAAATATCCTGGTCACTACTGAGGGATCCAGGGACCACTCGTGTGGTTGGAACTGACGACTGAGGCGATCCGCAACTACATTGTGAATGCCTGCCAGATAAGCAGCCCTAAGGAACATTGAGTGGTTCAGGGCCCAGCCCCAAATCTGTGCAGCTTCTTGACAAAGGAGATACGAGCCCATACCTCCCTGTTTGTTGATGTATCACATGGCTATTGTGTTGTCCGTTTGGATCAGAACAGTCGTGTATGAAAGGCAGTCCTTGAACGCATGCAGAGCATAACGTATAGCTCGAAGTTCCAGAAAATGGATTTGAAATGTTGCTTAGAGTTTTGTCCATGTACTTTGGGTTTGGAGGTTGTGTATGTGAGCTCCCCAACCCAAGGTGGATGCATCTGTAGTTAGCGTTATCTGTGGAACCGGTTGTTGGAAGGGTAGGCCCTTGCGCAAATTGTCCTTGTTCACCCACCAACGAAGAGAGGAACGTAGCTGGTGGGTTACTTGAATTGGAGAATACAGTGGTTGAATGGCTTGGATCCATTGTGATCTTAAAGTCCATTGGGTGACTCATTGGCTAGTCTTGCCATAGGAGTGACATGAACTGTGGAGGCCATGTGGTCTAGCAAGGTGAGAAACTAATGAGCTGTTGCTTGTTTCATTGAGTAAATGGAATTTGCCAAAAGGGAAAGTGTCTCTGCCCGACCCTCTGGTAGAAAGGCCTTTGAGAGGATGGTGTTCAATTCTGCTCCTATGAATTGAAGCAGGTGAGACGGAGTGAGATGGGACTTTTGATAATTGATGAGAAAGCCCATGGAGTGAAGTAGAGTAATTGATTGAGAGAAGCCAGAGCTCCTTGTTGAGATTGACTTCTGATGAGCCAGTCATCTAAATAGGGAAACACATGGACACTTTACTTGTGCAAGTGTGCTGCTATTACTGCCAGACATTTGGTGAATACTCTGGGAGCAGAGGCAAGTCCGAACGGTAGTACTCTGTACTGGAAATGTTGATGCCCCACCATGAAGCGCAGAGCCTTGCGATGAGGAGGGAATATTGGAATGTGAGCGTAAGCGTCTTGAAGATCCAGAGAACAAAGCCAATCTCCTGTTTGAAGAAGTGGAAGCATGGTGCCTAGAGAAACCATCCTGAACTTTTCTTTCTTCAGAAATTTGTTGAGATTTCTGAGGTCTAGGATGGGACGTAGGCCTCCGGTTTTCTTTGGAATGAGGAAATAACGGGAATAGAATCCTCTGCCCTGCTGAATCCGGGGCACTGGCTCTACAGCCCTGACTTTTAGAAGGGTAGATAATTCTACTTGCAATTGGAGTATGTGATTTTCACCGAGAGAAAGAGGTCTCGGAGGAGAATCTGTTGGAATTGAAAGAAAATTGAGTTGGTAACCTCGAGATATGATTGCAAGTACCCATTGGTCTGTTG
This sequence comes from Rhinatrema bivittatum, assembly GCF_901001135.1. Taxonomy (NCBI): domain Eukaryota; kingdom Metazoa; phylum Chordata; class Amphibia; order Gymnophiona; family Rhinatrematidae; genus Rhinatrema; species Rhinatrema bivittatum. Next base: position 292,726,325 of record NC_042617.1, on the reverse strand, counting down.
TTATTTGAACCCAATTGGGTATAAAAGGAGGATACTTGACCTCCTACCGGAAGTTGTGGCTGAGGATTGGAGAGGTGGCTGTGTTCTCTGGGAGTGTCCTCAAAAGCCAGCAGCAGGTCCTGCCTGTGGCATAGGTTGAGGCCTAGCTGCCCTAGGTTGTCTGGACTGAGGCCTTTATTGTGGTCTAGAAGACCTGGTTCTAGATGCAGGAGGGTAGTACCGTCGTTGCCTATAGAATGGTCTTCTAGTATCTTTTCTTTGAGGCCTACGAACCGAGTGCATAGGTGGATCCTGTGGGATTGAGGAAAGCTGTCTCAAGGTTTCCGTATGCTCTTTTAACTGCGTAACTGCATCCTGTACTTTGGATCCAAAGAGGTTATCTCCCAGGCATGGAAGATCTACTAATTTATCCTGGTCTTCAGGCCTGAGGTCCAAGGCTTTAAGACATGCCCAAAGCCTGGAACTGATCCCCGATGCAGCCACCCTGGAAGCTGTCTCGAAGCCATCATAGGCTGCACGCACTTCATGTTTGCCTGCCTCCAGTCCTTTTTGGATGATGGCTTGGGCTGCTTCTTGATATTGTGATGGAAGAGATGGAATAAAATCCTGTATTTGCTTCCATAAATTTCTCTGATATTGGGTCATGTAAAGTTGATATGAAGATATCCTAGAATTTAACATGGCCCCTTGGCAGACCTTCTGCCCCAGTGAATCTAAAAATCTGTGATCTTTACCTGGGGGATTTGAGGAATGTGGTCTAATCCTCTTGGACTTCTTTTGCGCAGACTCTACCACTACTGACTGGTGAGGGGAGCTGCGACGTTTGGTAACCAGGAGCAGACTGCACCACATATGTACTGTCCATTCGTTTGTTAACGGCTGGCACTGAACATGGATGTTCCCAAATGCGATGTTGCAAATCCAGCAGAACATCATGGACTGGTATTGCTACCACTTGTTTTGGAGGGTCTACAAATTGAAGCACCTCCAATGTTTGTTGTCTGGAATCTTGCTCAGTGACTAAAGTGAATGGTATGGTGTCAGCCATTTCCTGTACAAAGGATGTGAATGAAAAATCTTCTGGAGGAGATTTTATCCTTGGATTTGGTAGGGATGGATCCGACATAAAAGCTTCAGATGAGGTGTCTGATTGCATGTCACTCCAAGTATCATATGGATCTTGGGGTTGAGGAAAAGTTTTGGAAGTTGTAGGTGGTCGAGGAATCCCTGAAGGTCCTGGTAATGGATCATCAATAGGTGATTCCTCAGGTTGTTCTTCCTGTGGATTTGAGGGAAGAGAATCGAGCAGTTTATGATATTTTTTCATTAATAGCTGATATAGTGCCAATTCTGAACCTCCTGGATCCCCAGGCAAGGTTGGCATCGATGGTGACTGTGTCGGAACCGAAGATGGTGTTGTCATCTTCGGTGGTCACGTCGATATCACCGCAGTTGTCATTGATTTAGGTACCGGCATCGATTGAATTAGTGACATCGGCATCGGAACCAGCATCGACAAAGTCGTCGGCATCGGTATGGTGACCGGTGTTGGCGGAATCACCAGTATCGGCGAAGGTAGCGGCATCGGTGTTGACACCGGCATTGGTGATGTCACCGGCATCGCACAGTCACCGGAATAGGTGTCTGTTCTTTCAGGGCCTGGATCACCGCTTGTCTTATAAAATTAGACAATTCCTGCGATACAGCTGGTGTGGACAGAGCAGCTGCATGCGGTGTAGGCATTGATATCACCTCCACAGATCCCTGTGGAGGTTCAATCTATGATGATGAAGGCCCCGGCACCGTTGGTATCAGAGTTTCCTGAGGCTTCTGCCGCTTAGCTGCTGGTTCCTCCGGGGAGAGGGTTGACGCTAGAGTCGGTGTCGATGTTTAGGCCTATGCTCAACCACTGACCTTATCGATGCCATCGAAGTCGATGGCGATGCCTGATCTCCCGATCCCTCCAGACGACGTTTTTTCAGTAAAACGTTCTTTGAAACTCCTGCCGGGGACGATTTCGTCGATGTTGAAGGAGAAGGAAGAAGCTGAAGGTGAAAGAGATATGCCATCTTCTCCTATCGAAGTTTTCTTCCTTTGGGAGTCATCTCTGCACATTGAGGGCAGGATGAGACATCGTGTTTATCTCCCAAACACAGAACACACTCAAGGTGTGGATCTGTTATAGACGTTGTCCGATTACATACAGAACATTTTTTAAAACCTGAAGCCATCTTTTCCTGACAGCCATCGATGAAAAGAGGGGAAAAATTCTGAGAGAGTTTTTTTTACTTAAAAGTAAAAATGAGACTATGATTTCTCACCGGCTGGTGGAAATGTGAGAGAAATCCCGTATGGGAGAAAAATATTTTGAAAAATCAATGACTTTCTAGTCAGTAAGTCTGTGAGAAAACTCACAGGGCTCCTTGCTCAGCGATGCTTACAGCAGCGCGGAAAAATGAAGACTAGAGAGAGACCCCTGTGGCAGAGAATATCATGGCATGCTGGGCATGCTCAGTGGCCACACAGTGCCAGTCAAAAGTTTCTAGAAACTTTGACAAAAAGTTTTCCCGCAATAGGGCTCCATCAGTGACGTCACCCATATGTGAGGACTAGCATCCTGCTTGTCCTGGGATAAACAGGGTTTTCAACTTTGCTGTAGCAATGAGTTCCATTGTGTGGCAGTGACGCCATTTGATTGATGTGTAAGATATGCCTAGATAAGCTGTCATAGCGGGACTCAGGGGCTGACATTTCTGGCAGATGTCATTATGCAAGTGGGATCTTATTTAATGATGTAAGAGTGTATTCACAAATATTATTTCTCAATGATCATTTTCTTATTTATTTTTTAGACCAGCATATAATAGCACCCTGACGAAGAACTGTCAAGTTCGAAACACGGTCCCATGTTGGGCAAGAAAATTAATGGGCGTTCTTTGAGAAAATTTACCCTCATGGTGGCTATTTTGGTGGTTTTTTTACCACTCTCAATGGGGTAGATTTTAAAAACATACGCGCGGGCGTCCATGTGCTCGCGCTACCAGCGCATGCACATGGACACGTGATTTTATAACATGCAAGCGCATGTTATAAAATCTGAGGCAGCACGCACAAGGGGGGGTTGAAAAATGCAATTGTCACTCGGCGAAGCATCGCAGCCTTCCCCAGTTCCCTCCCAGTCCGCTTCAATTAAGGAAACTGCCAGCACGCGATCCCCTGGCACAGCAGCAAATGGCCACTGTACCGGCTGCCTCCAGCTGTGCCCCTCCCCCCAGACCGCTCATTTTCTTCGGCCTGGCTCTTGTGCGCGTAACAAGGGCTATGTGCATGACTGGGCCCCTTTTAAAATGTGCGCGGCATGCACAAGGCCCAGTCATGCGCAAAACCCCCATTTTTTTTTACACATGCTGACCATTTAAAATCAGGCCAAATATGTGGTGAAATCATAAAATAAGTTTTTTGAATTATTGTTTCAAACTATGATCTTTTTTATTTATTTATTTTTATTTATGCATTTTACAAAACAGCAGGAAAAATATAAGGAATACAGATACTTTCATGATCTAATAAACTTGTAATGTTAATACACATCTCATATTGCATATCTGTAAAATTTACGAGGTAATCCCCAGGGAGAGAAGAACAACAATAAGCGGTTAAAGGAAAATAGGAGGATAACTCCCCATAAACAACAGAAAAGAAGATTACACCTAGAATACATTTACTTTGCCTCGAATCCTGAAGCTAAAGCCTCTTGGGTATGAGAATCGAGAAAATTTCATAATTGTAAAATTTCAAAAAATATATATTTCTGATTTTGACACAGAATCTACATGGGAACTTCAATATCATTTTACCCCCCATATTTTCTACTTCAGTTTTAAATGCCAGGAATTTTCTCCTCCTCTCCTGCGTTAATCTAGAAAAGTCGGGGTATATCCGAACCTTGACCCCATGAAAATTTTCCATTCTCTTTCTCATGTAGAGGCGAAACACTGCGTTTCTGTCAGAAACAAATGCAAAAGAAACCTGCAATGTTGATCTAATAGCAATAGTTGTTTCTGTAGTGGCTTCTATTATAGCAGTCAAATTTAATAATAATTTCCCTGGTTTATTCTCTACTGCTATGGTACCTCTAGTAGAAACATAATAAATCTTAGAGATAGGAGGCATAGATTGTTGAGGCATCTTTAAGATTTGACTTAAATATTCTTTAAACATGTCTAACGGTGATATTAGATCAAGCCTGGGAAAATTCAATACCCTAAGATTGAAATATTTTAGTGAATTTTCAATAGCCTCGAGCCTTTTGTCATACAATATCTCAGTTTTTGTAAATCTTTGATGACAAGTTTCCAAATTAATCATTCTCGCTTCCATCTGCTGTCTTTCTTTTTCAGATTTTGTAATAGAGGTCTCGATATTAATAAATCGCTGATTTGAATCTGTTGTTATTTTAGTTAACAATCGCTACTTCTAACGATTTGATAGCAGACCAGAGGGAGTCTAATGTGATCACAGTTGGTTTTTCCAATTGCAATAATATATTACTTTCAGATCTCGATTCCCATTGTCCCTCTTTAGCCTGGTCACCTCCTCTCATCCCCTCTTTAAGAGTATTTAATTGTAGGAAATCAGGAGGAATCAATTGGGATGCAGGAGGAGTGCTCGGGGCACCGGGACTTAAAGATGTTTCAGCCGGAAGAACAGGCATCCGCACTATGCCTAGTTCTTCAATGGCCCAATTCTCTGGTTCTTTACTAAGAGCAAGTGAGAAAAAGGCAGGTATCTGAAGCTGAGAAGGCTCACACAATGGAGATGATGTAGTCACCTCCCGAATCTTTGCCTTCCTTTTGGTGTGAGGCATGGCTATCTGGAACTTCGTATGCCTCTGAACCCACAGCTCTTTTCTCACGATAATCTTCGAACAATATACTTCCTTCCTGAGTGGAGGTTTTGGAGTGAGGAAGTAGAAAAAATAAGAAAAAGCTCTTTACTCACAATTTTAAGAGGTGGAGTCCAAATTTCAGAGATTTATGTGACAAATCTTCCAACAAAGCCGCACGTTCCTTTGGCGTGCGTGGCTTTGGCGACGCACCGGCGGCATTGATGTGCCGCAGGGGGCTGGCTTTTATGCAATAGCCAGTCGCCCCTTGATGACATCGGCGTGGGACAAAGTTCGCTGCAGTTCGTTGGGGGCCGGGAAAACCACCTCACCCCTTCCTTGTTTGCAGCTGGTAAATTATCAAGAAATCAGGCAGGAATCCGGCGTTCCTCACTCCTCCACCTTTGAACTATGATCTTTAGTCGTATTCTGCTATTATAAGCAATATTTTATTTTCAATATAAAAAGCAAAAAATTATCTGGTGTACTACTTTAGACCAATGATTATATATAAAGCGGAAGAAAGCATAATGTGTTGCCAAGATTTCCTCTGATGATGCCTAGTATGATGGTCTATTTAATATTTAATACAATTATGTTTGCTTGATGGAGTGGAATATTATTATATCGCATTGTTTAAAAATACCATATTGGAAGCTCAGTCCACATGTATTCTACGCATTAAAAGAAAAGTGGAAGGAAAGCCAAACGACTGCCAGCATGATTAAAGGGTAAAGGGTAAAGTGAAAGAGGCTATTTTAGCCAAAAGAACTTCTTTCAAAAACTGGAAAAAATGATCCTTCTGAGGAAAATAGGAAAAAGCATAAGTATTGGCAAGTTAGATGTAAAACATTGATAAGGCGAGCTAAAAGAATTTGAAAAAAAGCTGGCTTTAGAGGCAAAAACTCATAATAAAACCTTTTAAAAATATATCTGAAGCAGGAAACCTCTGAGGGTTGGATCGTTAGATAATTGTGGGGTTAAAGGGCACCTAGGGAATTTAAGGTCATCACAGACAGACTGACAAACTGATGTAATAATCTGAGTGTTAAGAAACCACCAGTGCACATTTTTAATGCTCAAATTAATTTTTTTCTAAACTCCCAATGCAGTAAGCTAATGGTATGCAAATGCATTAGGATTTTAAAAACATGCAATATCTGTAAAACTGCATTTGGCTCGGACAAACGCACATTTTACCTCAGGAAGGTGGGAGGAGACATCCTTGACAGGAAAGATCGCAGCCAGATTACTGCCATTATCCGGGTAAGTGGCAGACATCGCTTCCACTCACCCAGACAAATACTTATTTTACCTGGCTATATAGCAGTGGGGATCGAATCTTGCCCTTATCACTTGATAGGGGCAAAACTAGTCGATGCCATTTTGAAAAGCGGTGTCGACTGGGCCTGGGGCTAGATGTGCCCTAGGTCCTCCGCTGAACAATGAAGAGATACTTTTGAGGTACTGGGTTTTAGGAGGTAGGGTGGGGTCCACCTGCCCACCCCAGACCAACAGGGTCAATTTTCTGAAGGGTATGGGGTAGAGGGATTTGAGGGGGATACCCTAGACACCAGGGATTTAAGTATATTTGGATTAGGGGGTGGGGATGGGATGAGAATTTGGGGGGGGGGGAGGGTGTTTAGCCAAAGGGGCAATGGGTTGTTGCCCAAGGTTTGCATTACTTTTCATTTTTTTCATTTTATGGGGCCAGGGCTGCTTCAGAAGGCGGCGGAAGAGAGGGCCGGCAGTTGGGCTTCACCATTGACCCTGGGGTGATTTTTTTCTTATTGGGGGGGGGGCCCAATTTTTCATACAGCTGGTCCTTTAAGCAATGGCAGCCCTGACTGCAGTGGGCTACCATCGCGCAGGAAAGAGAAGTACAGTAGAGAGAATTTTTTGTCGCTCGATTGTGCTCTGATAAAAAAATTGTGCCAAAGTTCAGCCAAGATAGTTTGTTGAGGAGGAACCAAATATTGCAGGGACAACCCCCCCAATATTTGGCCCCTCCCACAATAAACTATCACGGCTTAATAATTCTCCCTCTAAATTTGTTCCTGTCGGATTGTAATTTACAATTCTTCCATTTTCGTTCCAGGTTCCAGATGGTGATTTTAGTTCTTTCAGACCTGGTGTGATCATGAGGATTGGTTTGCGGTTTTTGTTGCTGGTGTTTTTCCAAGGAGCAATCTCATCTATGGCAGATCTAAGGTCAGTATTCCAGTACAGAAAAGAGCAACAAAAATGATAAATGGGATGGGACAGTTCCCTTATGCAACACCCTTTATCTTGGTCTTCATGATAATGCACTTTGTCCATTACAATTAATTCAAAGCACTGCTGCGTGTTTCCTAACTGGCACTGCTCGAAAGCACATACCACTCCAATCCTTTACTCATTACATTGGCTATCAGTCCACTACAGAATTCAATTTAAAGTCCTATCTATTTTACACAACCTAATACATAATGATTCCTTAACTTGGCTTTGCTCTTTACTTTACATTTACCAACCCAGCAGGGAGTTTCGGTCTCTACACAAACACCTCCTAGAAATTCCATCAGTACGCTTAGCAAGGCTAGACATCACTAGAAGACGTGCTTTCTCAGTAGCCGGTCCCATGCTCTGGAACTCCATCCCAGATCACTTAAGGCAGCTAACTTTGCACAAGGGATTTAAAAATAATTTAGAGGCCTATCTATTTTCATTGGCATTCAGATCTCTCTCTAACTCTCAGTAGGCTGTTTCAAGGTTTGCTACATTTCACATAACTTCCCTTATATTTGCCAGGCTCCAGACCTTACCTATGCCCTTTTATTTTTATAAATTGTACATTCTTATTGTTTTATGGTATGTCTTTTATGTTTATTTATTATATATATTATCAATTGTAAAACATTTTGACCAACATTTACTGTAAAAGCGGTATATAAACCCTTTTAAATAAATAAATAAAAATAACTTATGAAGAAAGGCTAAACAGGTTAGGGCTGTTCATCTTGGAGAAGACACAACTGAGAGGGGATATGATATAGATTTATAAAATTATGAATGGCATGGAACAGGTAAATAGCACTGGAGCCAAGAGACATACCATGAAACTAACTGGTAGCAAATTTAAAATAAATGTAATTTAAGAAAGTGTTTTTGGTCAAAATATAATTCATCCATGGAAGCTGTTACCAGTTAAGGTTGGTAGTATAAATGGATACAAAAGAAGTTTGGACAAGTTTCTGGAGGACAGGTCTATTACTAATAATAAGCCATAGAGACGAGGGGATTGCCACCTCTTACTTCTGAGAATGAGCAACAGGGCATCTCCCCTTTAGGATCTACTTCCAAGTAACGAGGACTGGTTATTTTCAGAAACAGGATGCTGAGATTTATGGACCGTCTGTCTGCCTCAGCAAGGCACTTCTTATGTTCCTCCATCTCCAGCATCTTCCTCCTTTCCCTTTACTTATTGCTCTTCTCAACTTCCCCTGCCTCATTCAACTGCTCCCCCAACATCCTCTCTTCTGATTCTTACTCCAGCATTTGCCTTCTGCCCCTCTCATTCCCAGCATCTGCCTATCCCCCATTACTCCTCAGATATACAAGAATGAGCCGGTGGCTCAAGTTAGATATTTTATTTACCTGGTACACTGCCCCTTTAAACTGCAGGTCAGAGGCAGCGCAGGAGCAGGGAGCAGGAAGCAGAGCTCCAGGATGGGGGCCCAGCTTGGCCCATGGGCAGAATTTAGCTGTTGGAGACGGGGAGGGGACTGCTGAAGAAGGGAGAACCCTTGCCACCGCCACTTGCAATTACGATCAAAACTCATGGTGGCCAATTACAGGTGGGACAGAGTGGCAGCAGCAGTGGGCTCCTGCTGCTCCTCCTGATCTCTCTCCTGCACGGCATCAGATGCAGCATGCATGGGTGTATATACTCATATCTTACAGGAAACACAACTGTCAACTCTCCTTACTGTTTGGAAATGAATCTCTATGTAGATGATGTCGGAAGACGGATAGCTAAAAATCATCTTCCAGACCAGACAGCCAGGAGTTAACATTCCCCAGCTATCTCACCTGATTCTGTACAGGATGGGTTGGGACTGTAAAGGTTGCCTAGATAGGATGTACCCTGCAGTTGTAAGGACTCCATTTTCCTCCCTGCCTATTGTGTCTGGCAATATCCATAGCTAGGAACTCTCTGGATTTCACCCAAAGACTAAAGGAAAATTCATCAACTGCAAGGTCTCTGGGGAGACACTAAAAAGCTCTGGGCCTCTGTTTATAGATCTAGCACCCACCCACCCTCCTGCAGGGAACAGGAGAAGAGGGGTCAGCCTGAAGCACACCCACACTGCACATGTGGGGAGAAACTGGAAAGAATTTGCAACACACATAGCGCAGCCTACAGCTGTGATTCCAGGATTTGGGATTTATCTGAAGGTAGTGAAGGTGCACAAGTCAGGGAGCTATGACTTAGGATGGGAGCACAGAGAGTGCTGGAGTCAGGGAGGGAGGAAAGGGAAGAATGCTGGGGATTATCCCTGGAGCAGAGGAAAGTGGTGGTGGCGGCAGAGTGAGTGTGGATTATCAGGGTGGGGGTGGGCCAGAGAAATGTATTATTTTCCCCACTTTGGCCTGCTAATCAACTAAAATCTCTGGGTGACCACAACTCAGAAGTTCTCAGGTATGGTCACGGTGAACCTAGAAGATGTGGTAGGCCTGATTGACAAACTGTAGAGTAGTAAATCACCTGGACCGGATGGTATACACCCCAGAGTTCTGAAGGAACTAAAAAATGAAATTTCAGACCTATTAGTAAAAATTTGTAACTTATCATTAAAATCATCCATTGTACCTGAAGACTGGAGGATAGCAAATGTAACCCCAATATTTAAAAAGGGCTCCAGGGGCGATCCGGGAAACTACAGACCGGTTAGCCTGACTTCAGTGCCAGGAAAAATAGTGGAAAGTGTTCTAAACATCAAAATCACAGAACATATAGAAAGACATGGTTTAATGGAACAAAGTCAGCATGGCTTTACCCAGGGCAAGTCTTGCCTCACAAATCTGCTTCACTTTTTTGAAGGAGTTAATAAACATGTGGATAAAGGTGAACCGGTAGATATAGTATACTTGGATTTTCAGAAGGCGTTTGACAAAGTTCCTCATGAGAGGCTTCTAGGAAAAGTAAAAAGTCATGGGATAGGTGGCGATGTCCTTTTCGTGGATTGCAAACTGGCTAAAAGACAGGAAACAGAGAGTAGGATTAAATGGGCAATTTTCTCAGTGGAAGGGAGTGGACAGTGGAGTGCCTCAGGGATCTGTATTGGGACCCTTACTGTTCAATATATTTATAAATGATCTGGAAAGAAATACGACGAGTGAGATAATCAAATTTGCAGATGACACAAAATTGTTCAGAGTAGTTAAATCACAAGCAGATTGTGATAAATTGCAGGAAGACCTTGTAAGACTGGAAAATTGGGCATCCAAATGGCAGATGAAATTTAATGTGGATAAGTGCAAGGTGATGCATATAGGGAAAAATAACCCATGCTATAATTACACAATGTTGGGTTCCATATTAGGTGCTACAACCCAAGAAAGAGATCTAGGTGTCATAGTGGACAACACATTGAAATTGTCGGTGCAGTGTGCTGCGGCAGTCAAAAAAGCAAACAGAATGTTGGGAATTATTAGAAAAGGAATGATGAATAAAACGGAAAATGTCATAATGCCTCTGTATCGCTCCATGGTGAGACCGCACCTTGAATACTGTGTACAATTCTGGTCGCCGCATCTCAAAAAAGATATAATTGCGATGGAGAAGGTACAGAGAAGGGCTACCAAAATGATAAAGGGAATAGAACAACTCCCCTATGAGGAAAGACTAAAGAGGTTAGGACTTTTCAGCTTGGAGAAGAGACGACTGAGGGGGGATATGATAGAGGTGTTTAAAATCATGAGAGGTCTAGAACGGGTAGATGTGAATCGGTTATTTACTCTTTCGGATAGTAGAAAGACTAGGGGGCACTCCATGAAGTTAGCATGGGGCACATTTAAAACTAATCGGAGAAAGTTCTTTTTTACTCAACGCACAATTAAACTCTGGAATTTGTTGCCAGAGAATGTGGTTCGTGCAGTTAGTATAGCTGTGTTTAAAAAAGAATTGGATAAGTTATTGGAGGAGAAGTCCATTACCTGCTATTAAGTTCACTTAGAGAATAGCCACTGCCATTAGCAATGGTTACATGGAATAGACTTAGTTTTTGGGTACTTGCCAGGTTCTTGTGGCCTGGATTGGCCACTGTTGGAAACAGGATGCTGGGCTTGATGGACCCTTGGTCTGACCCAGTATGGCATTTTCTTATGTTCTTATGTTCTTACTAGCACTATCCCTATGTATAGAACAATGAACAGTTGCGTGCAAAGATTTAACTTTGATTTCTGTAGCATTCATGTCAACCTCTGTTCATTTACAGATTCCTTGAAACATACAATATGTCCAGGGATGCTTAAGCTTTTGCACACAACTGTAACTGTGTACATAAGTTTATTGTTTTTCTATCCTTGTTCCTCATGTAAAGAATCCTGGCATGGTGCCACAGAAGAATCCTGAGTCATTTTTGCTTCGTAGTAAGTGCTTCTCTTGGAGGTATGGCAGTCCCCGATGTACACAGCTGGTTCTGACACTGAATAAGTAGATCCAGCCAAACTAATAACATAGAAGAAGAAAAATCCATCAAATGATATTGGGAAAGGTTTGTCTTTTTGCACATATTATCAAGATATATGTATCAGAATGGGCACTCCTGATAGACATACCTGGGAACTCTCCGGGCCAACACCTGAAATCTCCAGGTACCCTGCTGCTGCCGCGTCTGATTGGCCTACATGGGCCAATTGCCTGCTTACTCTTCCCTGCCCTGTGACCAATCGGAGGCCTCCTTTCTTCTTCCTGAGCCGGCAGACCAATGCTGGCAGGCAGGAAAGGAGGAGGACTCTGATTGGCATCTGGAAGAAGGGAGCCAATAGCAGAAGCAGCAGTAGAAGATGCTGCTGCTGCTGTTGCTGCTATTGGCTGGAAGAAGGAGTCTTCCTATCAAGTCCAGGAGGAGGTTGCCCTACTGGTGATTTTGGGGTGGGGAGAGGTAGTCAGTGAGGGGGGTATTTGTGCATGTGTGTTTGTATATAGATGTGAGGGGGCATGTGTATGTGTGATATATATGTGAATGGGTGTGTGCATGGGGAAGGGGAAAGAACATGTCTGTGAGAGTGCGTGTTTGTGTAGGAGGAAGAGAAGTGAAAATGTGAATGAACATGGGTATGAGGGTGAGTGGACGTGTCTGTGTGTGTGTGTGTAAGAAGGAGAGGGAGAGAAGTGAGTGAGCATGTGTGTGAGAGGGGTGTGGATGTGGGAAAATGAGAGGAGTAAAGCTGTAAGTGAGCATGTGAGAATGTGTCAGAGAATGAGGAATGAGAGCATGTAAGAATGAACGTGTGTGTGTGGAAAGTGATAGCAAACATGTGTATGTGTATAAGAGTAAGTTTGTGTACATCCGGTCCCTTGCTCCCCCCCCCCCATTCACAGTAATCTCAGGGTGACTAGAAATCAAAAGTTCCCAGGTATGCTGATAAAGCAGAAAAAATGAAGCATGATGTAGGAAAGCGTTTGGGTACAAAAATCCAAGGGAGGAGAATATGAAGAGGAGTGCCCTACTGATAGGTACCAAACATTGAGAGACTTTAAGGTATTCATGTCTGATGATCTCAAGGTAGAAAAACAGTGCTGATAAAGCAGTGGGATTAGCCAGAAGAATGGGCATGTGTATAGGGAAAGGTATAACCAGTAGAAGATTTTGTACAGGTCATTGGTGAGACCTCATATGGAGTACTGTGGCCAGTTGTCACATTTCTAAAAGGAAAGACAGTAGAGGAGGTCCAGAGAAGTGCTACAAAACTGCTGCACTAAAAGCCCTATGATATGAGACTTTGGGAGCAATTTTCAAAATTATATGGGCAGGTGAAGAGTCCACAGATTTTGCACAAGTTTTCAAAAAGAAAGTATTCATGTACTTTGGGTACTTGCCAGGCACTTGTATCCTGGATTGGCCATTGTTGGAAACAGGATGATGAGCTTGATGGACCCTCGATCTGACCCAGTAAGGCAACTTATGTTCTTATGTTTTTACTTTCCCCATTAAAAACTGAGCAAGGGAGGAATTTGTTGCCAGAGGAGGTGGTTAGTGCAGTTAGTGTAGCTGGGTTCAAAAAAGGTTTGGATAAGTTCTTGGAGGAGAAGTCCATTAATGGCTATTAATCAATTATACTTAGGGAATAGCCACTGCTATTAATTGCATCAGTAGCATGAGTTCTTCTTAGTGTTTGGGTAATTGCCAGGTTTTGGCCTCTGTTGGAAACAGGATGCTGGGCTTGATGGACCCTTGGTCTGACCCAGCATGGCAATTTCTTATGTTCTTAAAGGAGAAGGGAGGTAACTCACAAGGGAGCCAGATTATTGCCTCATTACATACGCTAAATAACAGCTGATTCCGGGGGTGAGAAAGCAAACTAGCCCTGATGGTTCTGCCTGCACTTCCGGTTCCTGACGTCACTGAGGGCCTATACAATTGGCCCTCCTACGGTGCACAGCTGCCGTGGGTGTGCGCGTCGCCCAAGCCGCGCGGCTTTGTCTGGAATTATCTCCCATAGTCTCCTTCACCAAAAAGTGAATATTTAAATGATTATTTTTCTTTACTTCCTTCTCTAAAGCCTCCAACAGCAGTGGCAATCAAAGATATATGTGGAAGTAAAAGCTGACAGTTCTTAAAAAGTTTAAAAGGACTCTTTGCTTCCTCTTCTGTGTTTGGTGTATCATTATGCCACACACTAAAAAGGAAGGGCAAGCTGAGGGAGGCTGTGGCTACTTCTTCCCCAGCAAACCCATCTCAGGCGAAAATTGAGAACTTTTTCAGCTCAGCCCCTGAAAAAACTCCTGAGGGAAGTGCTGTGAATTCAGCTACAGAGCAAAAGCTGGATTCACCTGCTTCCGCTATTACACTCAGCCCGGGAGCACCGGTAACCCCCCTCACCTCCCTTTTTGGACTGTCCTGAAAGAAGAAATTTTCCTGAGACAAGAACTTTACTATCTGAATTAACAGAAGTGGAAAATGTAACATCAGTTGAAGTTGGGGAAAAGAACTTTCAAGGAAATATAGGAGTAAGGATTGCAAAAGGGGAGGAGGGACCTCCCAGTGAACACGGGGAAGTGTTGGGCGTTGGGGGGGGTTAGAATCAGCCAGCAAAATCCCAAAGAAAAATTGGAAAAACCTGTGGTAATCACTTTGCACAATGTATGGGCAGCAATTATAACTCTGGGAAGATCCATATCTAAATTAACTAATGTGACAATGGACATGAACAAACAGGTACTAAAAACGGAACAAGAATTTGAAACACAGAAAGTCCAATTGAAGGAATTAGAACAGAAAATAATTCAGGTCCAGAAAGTGCAAGGGGGAATAATACAAGGGGAAATGATTCAGGCAAAAAATCTTGAAAGATTAGAAAATGATTCTAGATATTTAAATCTTAGAGTTATAAATTTCCCCCAAATCAGACATATACTTGCACAAGATCAATTTTAAAAGTTTATGAATGTGTTCCTAAAAATACCACTGGAAGCTATTCCTCCGTTTGCAAAAATATATTATGTTTCGTATAATAGAGTTAGTGAAGAACAAATATCACCCTTAAACATGTCTGAGTTTCTTGAAACATCAACTGAGGAGTCAGTGGAAAAGAGTGGAACTGTATTAGTAAAATTTATATTTCCTTCAGATAGGGATAATGTTCTAAAGTTATTTTTGCGAAAGCGTGCTGTTAAATATTATAACCAACAAATTTGGATATTCCCAGACATTGCCAAAGTGACTCAATGCAGAAGGAAAGAATCCCTGGCAATGAGACAATTAGTAGATCAAATTGGGGCTCAAGTGGTAGTGCCCTATCCATGCAAATGTATGTTAAGATTGAATAACATGAAATATATATATATTTTGAACCATCTGATTTAAAAATGTTCTTAGAAGCCAAGAATTTAGTTGGGAATAATGTTGGCTAGGAAGGGTGCCGTATAATACTCTTATGCGTTCCATGTAACGGTCGTGCCTTTTCTTCTGGCCCTCCTCCCGTTCTTTGTAAACCAGTACGATGTGCAAATGGCTATCAGTATATAAAAATATGTTAAATAAATAAATAAATAATAGAAAGAACAGGGTGCTATATTTTTTTTCCTAAGAAATCTTACTTTAAATAATGCTCAAGCTAACATTTATTTATTTATTTATTTAACATATTTCTATACCGGTCTTCATGAGGTTGTTACTGCAAATTTCATAGTAAATAGGGGATCTATTGGTAAAACCTTAAAAAGACAATACTGGATTGTTAAATTTACTTTGCGAAAATGTTTATTGGGGGATTTATAATAAGTAATAATATTTACTTTTGTACTTTCAAGAAAATAGATACCCTTATTGTATTTTGGCATGTTATATCATGAAATTTAAAAATTCAATAAAAGTATAAATAAAAAAAAAATGAGCAAGAAAAAAGTACTCATGGAAATTTTAAATTGTTTTAAAGATACTTTCTGGCCAAAACAATGTACATAGTTTTGAAAATACAAAACTGGGAGGGGTTGTTGCCTTCCCTGACATAAAGCTGTCCCTAGAATGCCTCCAGGAAAATACAGGTAAAAAGTACACAGGCTGTGGAAGTTGCCCTCTTAAGGTCTTAACTAAATATTAAAAGAGAGGAAAGAGGGGATGCAAAAGAGATATTCAAATATCTTAAAGGTATAATTAATTCATATGAAGCAGAATTCTAGAGCAAGAAGTCATAATATGAGGCTTAAAGGAGGGAGACTTAGCAGTGACATTAGAAAATATTTCTGCAAGAAAGGGAGGTAGCTGCATAGCACATCCTCCCAGTGAAGACAAAAACAGTAACAGAAATGAAGAAAACCTGGGATAAGCACAGAGGATCTGTAGTTAAAATGGGATACATGGCATTGCACCAGCAAGTAAATTGGGAAGATTAGATGGACTTATGGTCCTTATCTGCCATCATTTTCTATGACTTTTATAAATCAGTGTTGGACCCACAAGTTGATTCTTCATCTTTTGATAACTACATGTAGTGGAGAATAAAATAGTAGTGTGTCCAATTCTGCATCAAGAACGGTTTCTGGTCAACACGGGTAGGCTAAGTCAGACCCCACTGCATATAGGGAGTTCTGATTTCCCTTAAATAACCAACAGGTCTAGAAATCCATAGACACAATAGGGCACACCCAGGACTGGCACAGCTTGTCTCTGTTGACCTGAATTTACATTTGACCTCCCCAATTTCAATCTTACCAACTTCAGAGTCTGCCAAGTTAAAAGTGACTCTTGAAATAGCCTAAAAGCCCAGGAAGATAACAGCATCAATCCAGCGAGGCACACATGCTATTGGCTCCATCACGTTGATTTAAGAGAATTTATTTTAAGATTTTCTCTATCTGTGCTTGGTCTTTCACTCACCCAGCAGCTCACCTGCTGCACGTGTCTCACAGATAACTCCCTCTCTCTTTCACTAATGCAGGGCCTGATTTACTATGTTTTTGTCCCCTTAGAGAATGCGAGAAAAAGCCTTAGGCAATCAGGCCCTTAATCTCCAGTACCCATCTCCCTTTCACATTTATTTTCTTTGGTGTAAAGCTGATCCAGACTATTCTGTTACACTATGTTGATGCTATTGCTCCCCTTTGTGTACTTCTTGCTCTGTTTTGCATTTGGTCCTGAAATCTAATCTGAGAAAGCTGGCCGTGCTTTTTCTAAAGCTCTTAAAATAGCTTTCAATGATGTTCTTCCTGCGTAATGTAAAACTGCCCCTGCTGTGTAACTTCCTCCTGCATCATTACAGATCATTCTTGGACAACTGCCACTCTTGCTTCTTTAGGGGATTCTCTCAGGTATTTCTGCAAAGCTCCTAGTAAGTGTTAAATACTTAATGTGATTCTTGCCTCCCTGATTTAGGACTATAAAAGACTGTATATCAAGACCCCTTTAAAAGACCAGGACGAGACATTCAGCCTGGCCCTCCTTAAAGCACAGCTCAGGACGGATTCCTGGTCTCAGGGCATTCCCCTGAGCAGAGGATTAAGACAGTAGGTCCAGGAGGGAAAAGAGAAGCCCTGGGGTGGAGGAAAGCAGATGTCCTGCCGAGACTGTGGATGCTGGAAGTCTTGATTTACACTATTGAAGTAAGCAGGCTGTTCCGGTTATTGTTCTGTTTCACAGTGAATAAAACATTTTCTGTGGACAAAGGCTGGCGTATTGACTGTTCTGTCCCCCAGCCCCCTTTCTAGAGCTAAGACTGCTCACACGGCATCACATACGGTGGGAGCAGTGGAATTTCTGCTCTAAGTGCCGGCATAGAAGAAAGACCCATACCAAAGGAGAAAAAAGGGGGAATTTTCTTTTTTTTGGGGGGGGGGGGGGGGGGAGGGGGAGCCTCACTGTAATGGCAGCCAGGAGTTAAGTAGAGAAGGCTAAGCATGGTAGCCCTGCCTGGATAGATAGGGATGTATAGTGAGTTAGAGCTGGACAGGCAATGGTTTTTTGGGAAGATAAAAGAGAAAAAAAAATGTTCTCCCTATGTCCATGACTCCGGTGAAGCGGTGTCATTCCTCCCAAGATAGAAAGGCTCCGGCCTCAGGGAAAAATATTCAAGCCAGAATTGAGCAATTACCCCAGGCCCTAACAGAAGTCAACAGCAACTATAAGTGGTTGCACAGAACCAGTATGCCCCACAGCAGGTGCTACATGAACAATTTACACAATTAGTACAAGCTGTACAAACCATTATAACATGGCCTACCCCACTATCTCCTGTGGTATTTAAAATAGATCCAGGTGAGAACCTAGACAATTTTGAGCCAACCACACAGTTGTCAGGGTGGCCAAAGTCCATGTGGTCTACATACCTCGGGAATCTACTGATAGGCAGCAGCCAGGCTGCCTTTCAAGCTAAAAACCCTGATGGAAAGGCCAGCTATGTAGAATTTAAAGCTACCATATGAGAGAGCTGACTGCGCCCCAGAAGAGTACTGGCAAACGTTTCAGTGGGGCATCCTTCAACCTAGGGAAAGTCCTCAAAGCTAGTCCTTTTTTACTAGTTAAAAGATGTAGGCTGGAAATGACTACAACCTGAGGAGAAAACAGGTGCTGAAGTAGTTGAACTAATATTACTTGAGCAGTTTGTGAATGGCTTGGACCCATCTCTGTGAAAGTGAGTATGCCAGCACCTGAAGATTACCATAAAGGCAGCCTTATTCAATGCCAGAGTGCCCCAGGCCACCTGAGAGATTGCCACCAGGAGGATCAGGATGCCACAGTCTGAAAGCACCAGTCATGGGATCCAGGTCAGTCACTCTGCTTCAGCCGCAGAAAGAGAGAACAGTTCACCCATGAATGTCCTTGAGTAAGCAGTAACATTATAGATGTTAATGGAAGGGCCGCACATGTTTACAACTTTGTGAACAGTTCCTGGTCATGTTTCTCCACCTTTGTGATTCTGATGGAGCTGGATGGCTCTCCCACACAAGCACCAGTGAACTTATGAAGCATAAAAAAACACTCAATCAGAATGAGCAAGTAGAAAGAGTACAGATCAACCATGAGAAAGGCATGACTCTCACCTGTATACAAGGGTGACCAGTGAAATACCTGACCAACCAGGTCCTACTCTAGCTGGACAGGCCAGCATAGCAGTGGGAATGTTTCCCAGACTCCTTTAATCCACTGTTCTGGAATGCAATTATCCAGAGTTTGAAATTCTCTGGACCCAGTTTATGGCTAGCTAACCTGTTTAGACTAGAGTGAGGTATCACTTTCTTGGAGGCCTTCCTATTAGAAAAGCCAAACTTATGAACGTGGAGAATTTGACAGTGGACATAATCTTGCTGCTATAGTTTTGTTCCCTAAGCCTGGGAAGGAACCCACCTTAACTCCTTCTTATAGATCCATCTCTCTCCTCAATCAAGACATTAAACTGCTAGCAGCTGTTTTGGCCCAGAGAGTCAACTCGGTGATAGCGGAGGGCTTCATTAAGGGAAGGCTCTCCAATTCTAATCTTTTAAAAACTTTATTGGTAGCCCTATGCCCGCCAGCTGGTAACCCCAATGGACTTCTTATCAATCTTGACGCTAAGAAAGCATTCAGCTGTGTGGAATGGCTGTATTTGTTTCGGGTACTCAATCACTTCAAATTTGGGGATTCTATGCTGTCTTGGATCAAACTGCTTTATCGGTCACCCCAGGATCGAGTATTGATGAATGGAACGCTATTGGAGACATTCTCTTTAGGACAGGGTACCAGTCAGGGCTGCCCCTTTTCCCCCCTTACTATTCATTCTTTCCTTAGAACCATTGACGGCCAAACTACGGGCCATTTGCACTTTTCAGGGTTTGCGGATCAAAATGAAAACTGTTCGGGTCAGTCTCTTCGAAGATGATATGCTCCTCTATGTGGGAAATCCATTTGAGAGCTTAGGGGACATTACAGGTGTTATTGATCACTATGGAGACTTTTCAGGGTTCCAGATAAATTATGGAAAATCTGTGGCTTTTTTCCCTTTCTCCCACTTTGCAGTCTAGCTGAGATGGAGGAACTCAAAAATGAAATTTCAGATCTATTAGTAAAAATTTGTAATCTATCATTAAAATCATCCATTGTACCTGAACACTGGTTAATGTAACCCCAATATTTAAAAAAGGGTTCAAGGGCGATCCGGGAAACTGCAGACCCGTTAGCCTGACTTCAGTGCCAGGAAAAATAGTGAATAGTGTTCTAAATATCAAAATCACAGAACATAAGAAAAGACATGGTTTAATGGAATGAAGCCAGCATGGCTTTACCCAAGGCAAGTCTTGCCTCACAAATCTGCTTTACTTTTTTTTGAAAGGGTTAATAAACATGTACGGTAGATAAAGGTGAACTGGTATACGTAGTGTATTTGGATTTTCAGAAGGCATTTGGCAAAGTTCCTCATGAGAGGCTTCTAGGAAAAGTGAAAGGTCATGGGATAAGTGGTGATGTCCTTTCGTGGATTACAAACTGGTTAAAAGACAGGAAACAGAAAGAAGGATTAAATGGACAATTTTCTCAGTGGAGGGGGGTGGCCAGTGGAGTGACTCAGGAATCTTCAGATAATACAAAATTATTCAGAATAGTGTTTAAAAAAGGATTGGATAAGTTCTTGGAGGAGAAGGCCATTACCTGCTATTAAGTTCACTTAGAGAATAGCCACTGCCATTAGCAATGGTAACATGGAATAGACTTAGTTTTTGGGTACTTGCCAGGTTCTTATGGCTTGGATTGGCCACTGTTGGAAACAGGATGCTGGGCTTGATGGACCCTTGGTCTGACCCAGTATGGCATTTTCTTATGTTCTTTCCAGTTTGTGTGGGCTGGGTCTCAAACATAACAGAAGAACATAAGATATACCATACTGGGTCAGACCAAGGGTCCATCAAGCCCAGTATCCTGTTTCCAATAGTGGTCAATCAAAGCCACAAGTACCTGGCAAGTACCTAAACATTAGATAAATCACAAGCTACTTTTGCTTATTAATTACTGTAATAGTTAATGGATTTTTCCTCTAGGAACTTATCCAAACCTTTTTTAAACCCATTACACTAACTGCTGTAACCACATCTTCTGGCAATGAATTCTAGAGCTTAACTTTGCGCTGAGTGAAAAAAAAATTCTTAGATTTGTTTTAAATGAACTTCTTGCTAATTTCATGGATTGCCCCCTGGGTCCTTCCATTATCTGAGAGAGTAAATAATCGATTTTCATTAACTTGTTCAAGTCCTTTCATGATTTTGTAGACGTCTATCATATCCCCCCTCAGTCGTCTCTTCTCCAAACTGAACAGCCCTATCTTCTTTAACCTTTCCTCATAGGGCAGCCATTCCATGCCCCTTATCATTTTGGTTGACCTTCTCTGCACTTTCATCAGTCAGCTATATCCTTTTTGAGATGCGGTGAACAGAATTGCACAGTATTCAAGGTGGTGTCTCACCATGGAGCAATACAGAAGCATTATGACATCCTCCGTTTTATTTGCCATTCATTTCCTAATAATTCCTAACATTCTGTTTGCTATTTTGATCGCCATCACACTGAGCCAACAATTTCAATGTATTATCCAATATGACGCCTAGATCTCTTTTTTGAGTGGTAACTCCTAAGATAGAACTTAATATTGTGTAACTACTGGAAAGGTTTTTTTCCCCCTATATGCATGACTTTGCACTTGTCCACATTAAATTTCATCTGCCATTTAGAAGCCCAACCTTTCAGTCTCGCAAGGTCCTCCTGCAATTCATCACAATCTGCTTGAGATTTAACTACTCTGCATAATTTAGTGTCATCTGCAAATTTGATCGCCTCACTCATCATAACCCTTTCCAGATCATTTATAAATATATTAAAAAGCACAGGTCCAAGTACAGATTCCTGAGGTACTCTACTCTTTACCTTTTTCCAGTGTGAAAACTGACCATTTAATCCTACTCTCTGTTTCCTGTCTTTTAACCAACATGCAATCCATAAAAGGACATCGCCTCCTATCCCATGACTTTTTAGTTTTCTCAGAACCTCTCATGTGGGACTTTGTCAAACGCCTTCTGAAAATCTAAATACACCACATCTACTGGTTCACCTTTGTCCACATGTTTATTCACCCCTTCAAAAATATGTAGGAGATTTGTTAGGCAATACTTCCCTTGAGTAAATCCATGTTGGCTGTGTCCCATCAAACCATGTCTATCTAAATGTTTTGTGATTGTATTCTTTAAAACATTTTCCACAATTTTTCCTGGCACTGAAGTCAGGCTCACAGGTCTATAGTTTTCCAGATCACCCCTGGATCCCTTTTTAAATATAGGGGTTACACTGGCCATCTTCCAATCTTCAGGTACATCGGATGATTTTAATGATAGGTTACAAATTAATTGAAAGAGGTCTGAAATTTCATTTTTTAGTTCTTTCAGAATCGTGGGGTGTATGCCATACGATCCAGGTGATTTACTACTCTTCAGTTTGTCAATCAGGCCTAACACATCTTCCAGGTTCACCGTGATTTGGTTCAGTTGATCTGAATCATCACCCATGAAAACCTTCTCTGGAACGGGTATCTCTCCAACATCCTTTTCAGTAAACACCAATGCAAAAAAATCGTTTAATCTTTCCATGATAGCCTTATCTTCTCTAAGTGCCCCTTTAACCCCTTGATCATCCAACAGTCCAACTGACCCCCTCGCAGGTTTTCTGCTTCAGATATATTTTTAAAAAGTTTTATTTATTTATTTTATTTATTTATTTAAGGTCTCTTTTATACCGACATCCGTTGACACATCGCATCGGTTTACAAAAAAAAAACAAAAACATTTGGGCAGAGCCCTTACATATAACAGCGGAACAAGGTTAACTTTTGGGCGGGGCCCTTACATATAACCAATAGAGTACATTAAACAGGGGGGTGAAAACTAGCTATAAATATAACTCAATATGAGTAAACCAACTATATACACAGATAGGAGAGTTCAAAGTACAAAAAACAGCAGGCAAATTCTTAGTCTTAAATCGGAGGCATTCATAGTCATAGCTCGAAGAGTATATATTATAGAGGAATTCACTAATGGGGGAAATTCTAAGTGGTAGGGGGGGATATGGAGTAGGCTTGCTGGAAAAGCCAGGTTTTCAGTTTTTTTTTGAATTTGGGTGTATGTGTCTCTAGGCGTATATCATGGGGTAGGGAGTTCCATAAGGTGGGGCCGGCGAGGGAGAAAGCTCTGCTAATAGTAGAGGATAGTTTGAAAGTTTTGATGGGTTGGGCACGAAGGGTTCCTTGAAGGGCTGTGCGGGTGGGTCTGTTGGAGGTGCGGGGGAGGAGGGGGGGGTTGATCCAGTTGAGGTTTTTGCCTCTATGGCTAACTTCTTTTCAAATTCTCTCTTAGCCTACCTTATCAATGTCTTACATTTAACTTGCCAATGCTATGCTTTATCCTATTTTCTTCTGATGGATCCTTCTTCCAATTTTTTAATAATGATCTTTTGGCTAAAATACCTCTTTCCCCTCATCTTTTAACCATGTCGGTAATCATTTTGCCTTCCTTCCACTGTTTTTAATGCGTGGAATACATCTGGTCTATGTTTCTAGGATGGTATTTTTTTTAACAATATCCATGCCTGTTGCATGGACATTGTTAAAACTGAAAGGTGCATCTACACTTTTTACCTTTGTAGATGCACCTTTCAGTTTTTTTCTAACTATTTTTCTCATTTTATCAGTTTCCATTTTGAAAGTTTAGCGCTAGAGCCATGGATTTACTTACTGTCCCCCTTCCAGTCATTAATTCAAAATTTGATCATATTATGATCACTATTGCCAAGCGGCCTAGCCACCGTTACCTCCCTCACCAAATCCTGCATTCCACTAAGAATTACATCTAAAATTGTTCCCTCTCTCATTGGTCCCTGTACCAACTGCTTCATAAAACTGTCTTTTATTCCATCCCGGAACTTTCTCTCTCTAGTATGTCCTGATGTTTCACTTACCCAGTCAATATTGGGGTAATTGAAATCTCGCAAAGTACAAATAATGCAGATAAATGTTCAATCCTAACAGAATACTCCAAACAGCGTATTACGGTTAAGAAGTTTTAATATTTCCATTTGGCAACTCCACAGTTTTAAACAAACACCAGCTTAATGGCGTCCCCCGACACGGTCCCGTGTTTCGCCGCGGGCTGCATCGGGGGGGATCGCCATACAGGAATTCACAAAAGAACTGTAAAACAAACAAATTGACAAAAGTCAGGATAATAAAGGGACTTACAGCCAACCTACATACAATGCAAGAGTTATATGATACAGAGAAATATATTATAACATACCTGGCAAAAGCATTCAAATAGTAACAGGGAGCGCAATGCCCTTCATAGTTGACAGGTATTTAAAGGAGACTATGGCGCCAAAACCTGCAGGAGAACCAACCACGTGAGTCCGAGGACTCCGTTCATTGGTTCCCGTCCCTGCAGTGCACCCCAGCAGTACAGAGAACAGCCAACCCTGCTAGTGTGTCTAAGTGAATAGGAACCATTCGATATCGCGATTCAACCCCTTAGGGTGTACAGTATCCAATATAAAAATCCAGCGCTGCTCAATCCTGCCCAATAGTTCAGCATAGTTGCCCCCCGTAAAGGCCGAGAAACGACCTCCATCACAAAATATGTTAAATCTGAAAGGGAATGTGACTTCTGAATCCAATGCTCAACCAAGGGTTCTTTTTCACGCTGTAACCGTATGTTAGAGCAATGCTCTATGATGCGAGTCTTAACCATACGGGAGGTCTTCCCAACGTACAGTAAAGAGCAGGGGCAAATAATAATGTAAATAACACCTGCCGTGGTACAGTCGGAATGAGAACGCAATTGAAATCTTCTACCTGAAATGGGATGTGAAAAGCAAGTGATGACACGAGTATAGGCACATACGGCACACCGGCCGCAAGCATAATGGCCCGAATCACTGACAGGGTCAGGCGGTACTGGGAGGTCCGTGTGGACGAGTTTGTCTCGTAAATTTTTTCCCCGACGGAAAGTGAACCGGAGGGGACCAGGAAACAGCGTGTTAAGGGATAAAGCTTCCCAATGTCGCCTGATCATGGCAGTGATGGGCCGACTAAGAGTGGAAAAAGGTAAAATGCAATTAGTGACCTCGGGTGCAGGATGTAATTGAAATCTCCCATTATTATTGCACTACCAGTTTAGTTAGCTTCCCTAATTTCTCATAGCATTTCACTGTCCATCTCACCATTTTGGCCAGGTGGATGGTAGCATAATCCTATCACTATTCTCTTCCTCAACACACAAGGGATTTCTACCCATAAAGATTTGATTGTGCATTTAGTCTCATGCAGAATCTTTATCCTATTGGACTCTATGCCATCCCGGACATAAAGCGCCACCAAGATGCTCCTCTCTGTCATTGAGATATAATTTGTACCCTGGTATAGCACTATCCCATTGGTTATCCTCCTTCCACCATGTCTCTGAGATGCCAATTAAGTCTATGTCATTATTCACTGCTATACACTCTAATTATCCCATCTTACTTCTTGGACTTCTGGCATTAGCATACAAACATTTCAAAGTGTGTTTTTTGTTTGCATTTACATTCTACTTTTCAGTTGACAGGGATAAATTGGAATCATTTTCAGTAATTGGGCATTCAGGTAGCTCGAACGGTGGAAGAACTTTAGGCCTAAATATTGATGTCACCCTGCACAATGTTCAGGCATTATTGGTGCGTTAGAAGGCCCTCACCCTCTTGATCCTAGGCAGATCTGCCCTGGTTAAGATGGTAGTTCTCCCCAAATTTCTCTACCCATTACAAATGCTCCCATTATGGCTTAAATCCTCGACTGTACAGACCTACTGCTCTATGATGAGCTTTTATATGGCGTAACAGAAGGGCACTGGTGAGTTGCGATTAGATCGGAAGTTTGGTGGGGTTACTCTCCCAGATTTACGGCTTTATAATGCTGCTTGTCATTTTTTGTAACTTGCAAGAATGGGCATCTCAGCGCCATAAATATGATGTGGAGGGTCTAATGTCCAATTGGTCTGCCCCCTATTCTCTGATAAATCTAGTCCATTTCAATCCTAGTAAAATATTCTCTCTGAAGGTTTCTGCATCCTGGCTTACGGCCCTATGCAAGGCCTGGCTCCGGTGGTGGAGGTTAGGGGTTCGCAGCGTGTCTGTTTCTTCCTTCTTGACATTGACAGGCAATAGAGATTTTCTACCTGATATGAGTGGCCCCATTTTTCGGGGTTGGGCCTTAAAGGGGATATGTAATCTGGCTCATTTGGTGGATTCCGATTCTTCCGGTTTGCACTCCTTTGATCTCGGGGGGGATCGAGATCTACCGAAGCAGCATTTTTTTGCCTATTTACAGGCACATCATTTCTGCCTTAGCCCCTCTGGGGGCAATCTCTCTTGTGTTGTCCCCACAGAGAATGAGGAAAGTTTTTTTGGAGACTCCACCCAAGTTTAATAAGATTGCTAGCTGGTCGAGGCAGCTTATTTCTGCTTTACCTACTCTTCACATGACTTGTTTAGCCGAAAAATAGAGTGTGGATCTTGGCATTGAAGTCTCCCTGGACTTGCTATCCCGTGCCTTCTTGGTGATTTCTAGACATTATCTGGCTGCCACCAAGAGGGAAATCCAGTTTAAGATCCTGCAAAGAACATACATCACCAGGGTAAGGGGGGTTTTGATGAAATTATTGGATTCTGACACGTGTTTGAAGTGTAAAGCGACCCCAGGAGACTTCTGTCACATGTTTACGGGATGTCAAACTCCAATCTGGCCTACCTGGATACATTGTTGGGTTGTTCTGTTTCCTGGTTGGGGATCTCTGTATACTTTTGTTTCTGGGATAAAGACTGCTCGATCCCTCAAAGAGGAAGAAAATTTCTTGCTGTGGTTACCCTTCTTGCTAAGAAGGTTATTTTAATGTATTGGAAATTGGAAGAAGCACTTTCATATGCTCAATGGAAAGAACTGATGCTTCACACTGTGCAGTTAGAACTAGTTCGATAAAAGAACATAGCCAACCAGAAATAGTTTATTTTCTTGAAAGGTTACTTTTCCCTTTGGGATAAAGTACTTTTGGCTCAGTGATATATTACATTATTATTATTTAGAATTTTTTATATAAACCGATAATCGTTTGGAACATCTAATTGGTTTACAGAAAAAGTAATGTAGCCACAGGCATTACAATAAACATAGAACATTGGATAATAATGCAAATGCGAGAAGCAAAAGAACAGAGGGAGGAAATAACTATCGGAAAAATCAAAGATGCATGAAATATGTACAGAGGCTATAGGCGATTTTGGAAAATATTTACAATTGGAAGGTGCGAAAGTTGAGGAGGGGGGAGAAGAGGAAGGAGGGAGCAGGAAGGGGGGCAGGGAGGGAGTGGCAAGGGCTAAGTGCGGTCGAAATGGGGGGGGAGGGTGGATATGGGGTAAAAGCTGAGGGTGGAGGTGGGAGGGTGGATGCGGGGTAAAGGTTGAGGGGCAAGGGTAGGTAAGGTCAAAGGGGTATTAGGTAGTTGAGGGTCATGTGAATGCTTGCTTGAAAAGCCAGGTCTTGAGATTCTGCTTAAATTTCCTAGGGCACTGTTCCAGGCGAAGGCTGGGTGGCATTTTGTTCCAAAGTGTTGGACCTGCTATGGAGCGGACGAGGTCTGTGGTGCATTTGAGCTTTGCGGCCTTGTGAGAGGGAGTGTGTAGGGTTGCCAACTGTTGGGTTCTGGTGGGTCAGCTATGGGTGCGAAATTGGAGGTGCTCATTGAACCAGGGCATGTTTTTGGTGTGCAGGGATTTATGGATGATATTGAGGGTCTTGTATAGTATCCTGGAAGAGATTGGCAGCCAGTGCAAATGTTTGAGAACAGGAGTAATGTGGTCATTCCTGTGGGCATTAGTGAGGATACAGGCAGCCGAGTTTTGGAGTATCTGCAGGCATTGGATAGCATTTTTGGGGAGGCCTAAGAGGAGGGAATTACAATAGTCTAATTTGGACAGGATGGTAGCTTGTAGAATAGTGCGGAAGTCGTTGAGATGTAGAAGGGGTTTGAGTCTTTTTAGAGTATGGAGTTTGAAGTAACAGTCTTTTAGGGTGGCGTTGATGAACTTTTTCAGGTTAAATTGATTGTCTAGGGTAACACCAAGGCTACAAACGTGCAGGGCGAAGGTATGGGAGGAAGGTGTTGTGTTGGGTGAGGGAGGGTTCAAATATATACTGCAGGGTGAAATGGCTAAGAGCTCCGTTTTAGTGGAGTCGAGAGCAAGGTGGTTGTCAGAGAGCAGGGAGCTGATTGAGGCGAGGGCCGATTCCCAGGTTTTCATAGCATTGGGTAAAGTGTCGGTGATAGGTATAAGGATCTGCACACCATCCGCATATAGGAAGTGCGGTAGACTAAGATCTGAAAGGAGGCGGCAGAGGGGCAGGAGATAAATATTGAAAAGGGTGGACGAGAGTGAGGAACCTTGGGGGACACCTTGCTCCAGGTTAAATGGTTTTGATTCACTATTCCCAATTTTTACTCTGTATTGTCTATTGGAGAGGTATGATTGGAACCAGCGGAGAGGGATGCCAGAGATACCGATTTTGTAGAGTTGTTGTATTAAGATATTATGGTTAACAGTATCAAATGCCGAAGAAATATCCAATAGAGCAAGGATATATGAATGGCCTTTGTCTAGGGCTTTTAGTACATGGTCTGAAAGGGAGAGGAGGAGAGTTTCAGTGCTCTGGTGTTTCCAGAACCCATATTGGGAGGGGAAGAGGATGTAATTATCTTCTAGGTATTCCGTGAGTTGCCAACTGATAGTTTTCGCTAGGATTTTAGATATAAAGGGGAGATAGGGCGGAAGTTGGCGGGATCGTCCGGGTTGAGGGAGGGTTTTTTTTGAGAATGGGTTTTATGATAGCTTGTTTAAGTTGGTTTGGGACTATACCAAGGGATATGGATCTATTATTGATGTTGGAGATTGGTTTGGAGATGATGTTAGGTTTGGTGAGGAGAGTTTTCATGGGAATAGTGTCAGTGGGGTGCACAGAGGGTTTGAGTTTCTTGAGTATGGATTCTATTTCCATTGCTGTGGTGTTATCAAAGGAATTCAGTTTGGTCGTGGTGTAATATAATTGGGGATTGTTGGGTGTGGTATCATTGTTATTAATAGCTGGGGTTTTAGGTGTAGCTGGGAAGCTGGGGTTTTAGGTGTAGCTGGGAAGCGAGACATGATTTTCTGTATTTTATTATGGAAGTATAGGGCAAGGGTTTCACAGTTAGCCTTGTTATCGGAATCCAGCATGGAGGGGGGAGAGTTTTTGTTTAAGTTTGATACAAATTCGAAGAGGGCTCGTGCATTAAATTGGAATTGATGGATTCTTTGGGAGTAAAAATCTCTTTTGGTTTTATCTATAACTTCACGGTAGGTGTGGAGGTAGGTTTTGAATTTTGATAATTGTGCTGGAGTGGGGTCTTTACGCCAACCTTTTTCTAATTTACGTAGGTTGATTTTCATAGTTTTAAGCTCTGGTGTGTACCAGGGCTTCTTTTTATTGTTAGTTGGGTAGATTACTTGAGTTTGGGAGGGGCAGATATGGTTGGCAACTATATTGGTTAGTTGAGACCAGGAGGAGAAAGCGGACTCAGCATTGGTCAGGTCGATTTTGGGAAGTTATTCATTGAGGGCCGCAATGAGGTCCTCATTTTTACAGGGTTTTCGGAAGTGAATGATTTTTTTGTGGTGTGTGGGATTGCTTGTATTTTTGATGGTACAAGTAGTTTCAATGCGGAAGTGGTCAGACCAGGGGATCGGATTGCATGTTCATGGGTCTGGATCTGATCAGGGCATTAGTGAAAATGAGATCAAGGGTATGGCCTGCCTTGTGAGTAGGATCGGTAATTATTTGCTTGAAGCCAAGGGCATTCATAGATCCAAGTAGGGCCTCACAGGCCGCTGATAAGGGTACTGAGTCTACATGGAGATTAAAATCCCCAAGAATGATTGCAGGTTTATTAATGTCGATGTTTTTGGTGATATATTCGATTAAGGGGGATGGGTTGTTATCGAGAAGGCCTGGGGGTGTGTATGTTATGCAAAGTTGGAGAGTAGGTGATTTAAATAGACCAATCTCCAGTTTGTGAGGGGGACGATTGGAAGTCGAGTTAATCTAAGGATCTTTTTTGCAGCAAGAAATAGGCCTGCTCCTTGTTTTCTGGGTCTAGGGATGGATATGATGTTATAAAGGTCAGTCGGGAGTTGGTTTAGTAAGATGGAATTGGTGTCCTTTAGCCATGTCGGGACTATCGTCAGTGAGAATGTCATTAAGAATTGCCATTTTTTTGACTATTGACTGAGTGTTTAGGAGGAGAATTGTGAAGGTGGTAAGTCCTATTAATTGAGTAAGGGGGGTGATCATGATTAGGATCAGCTCTCTGTGGTGTAGATGAGGGGTTAGGGCCCGAGGGTGAAGAACTTTAGGAAAGAAGTGCTTGAGCATTTTCATGTTCTGTATGTTCTATTAAGTTGTGGGCTGTCCTTGGAGGGGGTGTGTTTGTATGGGTTTTTGAATGTGTGTGTGTTTGGAGTCTGAATAGGGATTTGTCTGCAAAAGGTGTCCGCTTTTTGGGGACAGGGGGAAATATAAAGAATGGGTCATACTGTTTGTAATAGCAGCTAAAAAGATTGCCATGGTTGTTTCTGACATTGTTATAGTATCTTGTTTTGTAATTTGTGACCCAATAAAGACGAATTAAAAAAAAGAGAAGAGCCAAACTTATATGTCATGGAAGCTAAGGTAACATTGAAGGACAAAACTTAATCAATTCCAGTATTTAGAGATTACTATGGATAGAGCTCCACCTGGGGTAGAGGAGATTCCCCAAAGACTCCATGAATTCATAATTCTATCAGAAGAGGATGGGGAGAGTAATCCAGATACAGAGAAACACAGAGAATAAGAAAAGCGATCGCAGAATACTCAAGCATGCTACCGCAATCTACACGGGTATATATATTCTATTTTTATTTTAAACATGTTTGCTCTTGATTTTAGAATTTTAAAATCTGTTATAATACAGAATGGACATGATATATTAGGATATAACACTTCCAATTATGAGTAATTAAAAACTAGCTATGTTACCGTAAAGTCTTGGCACCTAATTAATGATAGATTTATTATAGTTTCCAATATTATTATTTGTGCCTTATTGTAAACCGTTATGATGGTACCTAACTTAATGACGGTATAGAAAAGTTTTTAAATAAATAAATAAATAAATACTTATGGGAAAGATGAGCCAGTCAGGTCTTCCCAGGAAAAGAGGGTGGATCTGAGGGCCATAATCCAACTTTCTCTTTATTCAAAATGAACAAAGAGGTAAAGCATTGAGCAGCCAAGAGAAATCCAGAAAACTATGCTTATTTCAGGGAGGTAACCCTGGTAGGGACAGGCACTCAACCTGGGAAGTTCAAGCTGAGGGGGAGGATATGTAAAGGAGTATATATCAAGACCCCCTTAAAAGACCAGGACCACACATTTCGTCTGGCTCACCTTAAGGCACAGCCCAGAAGGGAATCCTGGTCCCAGGGCATTTCCCTGAGCAGGGGATTAAGAGAGCAGGCCCAGAAGGGAACGGAGAGGCCCTGGGTTGGAAAAAGGTAGATGTTCTGTCAAGACTGAGTGTTGGAAGACTTGATTTATGCTGCTGAGGTAAGTAGGCTGTTTCAGTTATAGTTCTATTTCACTGTGAATAAAGTATTTTCTGTGGAGAAAGTCTGGAGTCCAGATTATTCTGTCCTCCAGCCCCCTTCTAAAGCCTAAGACCACTCACACAGCATCACAAGGACTTATTCATAAGCTGTGTTCACAGAAGTATTGCTGATAATGCACAGAAACACTATTTTAATGTATGTGATTGTGGCTTAGTAAATAGGCCCTTTAGTGTTACCATCTGGCTCCATTTTTGCTGCTCAGACTGATTCAGTCCTAGTTTTTACTCCAGGACTGAATCACAGGCTTATAGTCCTGTTTTATTTAGGGAACTCAAAACCAGAAGTCCATTCATACCCAGGAGGGCAAAACCTCAAAGTGGATTTTATTTTATTTTTTTTGTATTTACCTTACACCTTTTCATTGGTAGCTCAAGTGAGTTACATTCAGGGGCACCAGATATTTCTCTATCCTCAGAGAGCTTACAGTCTAAGGGGTCTATTTACTAAAGGTTTTCTCCCATTATTATTTTGTGTCTGAGAAAAATACTTAGTAAATAAGGTCCTTAAGGTTGTAGCTGAGGCAACGGAATGTGAAATACTTGCTCAAGGTCACAGTGAGTATCAGCAGAATTTGAACCCTGGCTTCCCTAGTTCTCAACCCCCTTTCTCTAACCACTTAAGCTACTCCTCCATACATGACTAGCCTGACCAGCAAAACCAAAGTCAGTTGGTAACCCTCCTTCCCATCACTGGCTGAGAATAGTCAATTAATACTTTACTGATCACTGCTCACATCTCCTGAGGCCAATAAGCACTGAAGTCCTGACGCATTTGAGCAAATGGATTGTAGTATTACATTTTGCTTTCTTTCATGTACTCACAAGGGGTCTCTGGCACCATTGATACCATATGCCTGTACAAATTACAGGCTTTGACTGGCATCTAAACAGTGAATAAAATAGTGCTGTCAGCTCTTGGGAGCCTTTGAGGGCTTCTAAAAAGTGGAATTCAAGAGGCAGACTCCAGGCCTGAAAATACCATGGCAGCTTCAGAGACAGGGTCTCCCCCTTTAGCCCTTATTCAGCAGAGGAACCTATGACCACCAAACTCACCTACATCACAGAGAAGGAAATGCCTCCTTTCCCTTAAAAAAGGAAAAAAAAAAAAAGGATAGCATTTAAACAAATGAAAAATATAAAACTTTCCTTTCTAAATTGTACAATGAAAATCTATCTGCTCTCTGGTGTTAAATGGCCTTGATTAGAACTTGCAGTCTGTTGGGGCCACTCCACTTTGAGGTTCCAGATCATCTCCTGTTTATCATGCTTATCTCACTAATTTGTAAATAGTCTTCAAAAGCATTAACCAGGAGACCTCTTTCCATTTTTTGGGCTATAACCGGTAATATTCATTTGCTTATTTAACATGGAAAAACATTAGACACAAGCTCTTCTGGGCATCACATCCAGCATGTCTGGGATACATCTAAATTTCAACAGAGCAGCATTTAAGTCACCATGTTTCAGGAAGCTTTCTCTTTTCTAAACACAATTAGAGGAATAGCACTGCTTTATAAAGCATACTGCCTGCAACATCCGTACAAACCACAGGTGTGACAGGATGAACCTTTCATTTTTCCAGACTGTGAGGCATGTCTGCAGTTAGTGATCCCTGGGTCCAAAATGCTATCGAATCAAATTACTTTATTGTGTATGCTCCCTATTACCTATAATCTTTATCCACTATTTACACTATTCAGATGACACAATGCAGCGCCTGCTTGCTACTATGAGCAAGGAGGATCTGACCGATTCTGGCACAGATACCTTCCTTCCTGCACTATGCAGTAACACACAAACAGAATGACACAGGGTTTCGGACTCCAGTGCTCAATCCAGGCTGCAGTCTCCTTCATATCTATGCTCTGGGAATGATCTTGAGCTCTGGAAGGGTTACTGGGCAATGCACATAGCAGAAAGATGCATCCTTCCCCATACAGGGGAACCAATATGCTGTTGCTTTTAATCTGTCCCTCGGTGCCACTGCCAGAAACCTGTGTCATGCAAGGCCAGGAACATGCCTTGAGCATCTGAACTATGTCAATTAGTCACTAATATCTGGCTGCTGCCATAATGCAATACAATGTATCTCACCAGACTTTCCTCCCCTCCACTTACTGGCATCTCTTCTTCCCTCACCTTAACCTATTTTATCCTATCAAAACTGCATCTGTTTTGAGGACCCTACCAAAGATGTTTTTAGGAAGTGCAAAAGCTGCAACTACACCAGGCTCTACAAATGATGCTGATATACTAAGTTATGTCAACCTTAAGAGGCCTCAAAACATTACTAAATAAAAGTGTATTAGTCTAAAAGCCCTCCAAAAGAATAAGAAATAAACATTCTTTGAACTCAATCCTATGTTTGCAAATAGAAATAAAAATTGAAATTAAGTAATTTTTTGTATTTAGAGGTCCCTCATAAATCTGAGACTTTAAGCTGTAGCTCATTTACAGGCCAATGTAATACAACCTGTGCTGAATTTTGAATTAATTTGTAGCACAGGTTTTGTTTAACACCCTTGGTAGAAACCTGTGTCCCCACTGAATGCAGTAAGCTAATGACATGCAAAAGCCCTGTGAGTACAAAAAAGTACACAAAACTTAAAAGCGTGCATTTTTTACCCATGGGCATTTGCATACCACTGAATTGCAACTCTGCACTAATGACAGATGTCAGCAGCTGGGCAAAAAGTGAAGCAGCGCCTCCAGCAGGCTGCACTTAGGCCCAGGGGCCTTTTTAAAAATGGCTTCTGGTCGGCACCCACTCAGTTTCCCACTCCCAGATCCGGCTTGGCTCGGGAGAAGATTGAGTAGCATTCAGCAGGTTCCCGTGGGAATCCGATATATAAAAAAAAAAAAAAAAAAAAGGAGTGGGGCATGATCCCCCTTCCCTGCTCAATTTAAGATAAAAATAGCCTGAGCTGAGAAGACAAAACTCTCTCTCCCACCCACACACCCAAGTTAAAATAAATAAAGTAGTGGCTAATCAAGACACCTAAATTCCCAGCCCACCCTGCCCCTTCCTTCTGAACTCTCAGGGAACCCCAGCCATAGGAGGTAAAGATCTTATCTTCTCCTGCCGGGGCTCCTGTCAATGCCGGTGCAGCCTTGAGCTCTAAGCAATGTCGGAATAAACTCAATCAATTGCAGTATTTAGAGATCGCGATGGATAGAGCACCACCTGGGGTTAGAGGAGATCCCCCAAATAATCCATGATAGTTTTAGGAGTACTCCAGGGGAAGTTAAGCCAGTCAGTTCTGACCGGCAGAGAGTAGACAGGAGGCCAGTCCCTGGGTCTGAGGGCTATAATCCAACTTCCTCCTCAATAAGTTTAAAAAACTATTTTATATTCCACTTTTCAGCACTTCAAAGCAGATAACTTGCAGGTACTGTAGGTATGAAGCAAGAGGTAAAGCACTTATTCACTCCTTCACTGGTCACAGATTGGTCCCCTCTATCGTTAACTGTCAACAAAATGACTAATCTCAGTTCAGTTCAAGGAAGATTGATCCTTTCACTGACAGCTGAGAGTGGAAGGACCAAATTGTAGCCAGTGAAGAAATGAATATTAAATTTGGCATGAGTTCAGAGCAGTACCAGCATTGACAGGAGCCGAGCTGGGCGAAGGTAAGGTCTTCACCTCTTATAGCTGAGGTTCCATGGGAATTTCAGAGTAGGATTGGGAATTTATATGCCCGATTGTCCACTATTTTATTTTATTTTTTCACTTGGGTGGGTGGAAGTAAAGAGGTTCTGTCCACTCAGCTCACGCTTTTGTTTTTTGAAACTTGGGCAGCAATTAGAGAAAGAGGGATTACAGTAACATAGTAAATGATGGCAGTTTAACTCCTGCTCCTACCCAGCAGTTAAATTTTCCATGGTAAAACAATCCTTGCTATGGTATCTGTCCTTTAGGGCACCTCCCTGAATTGCAGGGTTATAGTAAACTCGTTACCCTACAATTTGCATGGAGATGTGCTAATGCTAGCCCGGATTTTAGCTCATGCTTTGTGTGTGTCTCTTTTGGCACTAAAACCTCTTTTACATACCAGGGTTATCTTCATGCCAAACAACCCGTGCTAAAACAGAAGTAAAAAGCCACGCTATGGTAAGCACGGCTTATTACATCAACCTATTAGCTTGTGCCTAAGTCCATCGTTGAGACCAAAGGGATACCATAATGTTCACACTGTACAGGCCTAAAGACAGACCTGCAGCGCGAGATGGCGCAGCAGGAGGAGGAAACTGGGTCTGGCGTGTGGGCCCCACTTCCTCCATACACCAGCTCTCTCTCAAAACTGGGAAACTGCTGGGACCATTTATGGGTCTGGCTGCTAGGAAAGCACAATGAGCCCAATGTTTACAAAAAACCCTTTTATGGCAGGCCCCGCTCTAGCCAACTGATGGCCTTAGATCTTAACATTTTGTTAATAAAGGCAGCCCTGCTACAGATGTCATATGATGCTTTAATTTTATCTGTTTAGAATGGAGAAGAAAGAAAAATAAACAGCTATTTTGTAATGCTCTAAAAACCAGTAGTTATTGATTCTGGATTTTAATTTAACATTTTTTAAGAAGACTTATTCTCTTAGGCAATGCACAAACATAAAGAAAAAAAAATATATATTTTTTTTTAAGTAGCTCAGATATTTTTCTGGAAACATTTTGCAAATTTAATTCCCACGCCTGCTGCTCAATGGGAGTTTCTTTCCTTCTCTTCTCTCTGCTTTTTAATAAGCTGATAAAACAGAAGCATTACTTGCAGCCTGAATCTGATAACCTGATGATAGACAGAGCTAATCATTGCTAATTTGAATAGGGGGACATAAAAGTCTCTTCTAATAAGGTTTAAAAAAATTGTGCTCATTACTGCACTAAAGGGAGAGATTTTGGAAAGAGATAAAAGGCATCTGAGGATCATCCAGAACAGCAAATTTTATCAACAATGTTGACAAAATGTTACTAAATAGCATTTGAGTACATGATGAACATTATGCGATCCATATTCAGCAGCTGAGGGGCTAGTTAAGCTAGCTGGATACACCTATCTGGCTAACTTAACTGGGATATACCAGATATCTTAAAGTAGCCAGATAGGTGTATCCAGCTAACTTTAGACCATCCCTATGGCGCGGCCTAGAGTTAGCCGGCTAGGTTAACCGGATAATTACTCCAGTATTCAGAATGACTAATTATGCTCCTCCCAGGAAAGCCTATTGCCCGCCCCCAACATAAGCGGCTATATTCTAACTGGATAGCACATTATCCAGCTAGAATATAGCCGGTTAAGATTTTTAAAATAGCAGCTTAGCCATTTAGATGGATAACGTTTTACTTATCCGTCTAATTGGCTTTTGAATATCTACCCCTATGTTTTTGCAGACAAGAGATATGTAAATTGTCCTGTTCACAACACAATTGGACCTGGGGGATATTTTAAGGCTCTCACTGAGAAACAGTTTGAGCCCTTCTGGATTTTACTGAGAGCTTCTTTATCCACACATGCAGATAAGGAGCTCAGGTGTATATCAGGAGTTTTAGCTTGTTCCCTGTTCTCAAAACTTTCCATTCAATAGTAGATAACGAAAATGAATGACAAGGCCCATATAAAACATTTACAACTCCGGGTACCCAAATCTTTTTGGCCTCTAAAGAGTGAAGAGAGTCAATATCCTGAGTAAGAACTGTCCTAAATGCAGAAATATATAGGAAATATTCAGCAAAAAATTGTATAAAGATATTTACCATAGCCTCAAAACAAAGATATACATCCTCATTGGAGGAGAAGCCACCTCATGCACTCAATTTAATGCCCTGTGCTCTACCTGCAAGTAAACCCACAAACACATGTAGAGTTACTAAGTTACCCAGTTTCAGTAGGGAGACTTTTTGGCTAGTACTGATCTTGCATGTTCATCTCAATGAAGTGTGATATTTGTTATCCCTGATTAAAATCAGTGTTGCATGTTCAATAATGCATCAGGATGGGGCTATTAGATATCCAGACTAGCCTCAAATCTCCTGCCAGGAACTAGATAATTTGGTAGTCCTGAATATGTACCCTTTATCTACCTCTGGCCCCAGAAGTTCCAAGAACCAAATGTTTTCAAATCCTGCCTGAGGCAGCAGCCAGTCCGGGCCTGAGCATCGTCACTGCCAGGCAGATCCCACTAGACCTAATGGGAGCAATTTAAACTCTTTTCCAATATTTGTTTACATTTTGTAAAAATAATAATAATAATAGGAAATCTATTTACCTTAGTTTACATTTATTGATCATCACTAACTAGTGGCTCACAGCAATTTACAGAATGACAAATTGCAAAATAAAAACAAAAACAATTTACCTTTAGCATGACCAAATAAATAAATAAATACAAAATAAAATCATAAGTATATCATAAAATCTCCTTAATCAACACCATTTCCAATCAGTGATAGAGCCATATGAAATGTAATTTAAAATCTACTCAAATCCATATAAAATGACATTTTAAAACTCTTAATAGTTAAAAATCTACCAGAGAAGAGGCATCTACCAGAGAAGAGGCATCTACCAGAGAAGAATGGGTATTATAGGAAGGCATTTCACTGCCTTCCTATAATACCCATTCTTCTCCAGGGACCTTACATTCTAGGGATCTTATTCCAGAGCTCTGCTTCTCTGAGAAAAAGAGTGGTACCTTCATATTCTGAGGGGATCCAAACATAGCCACCATGGCCCTACTCGTGGAATATCTGATTTGCTACTCCCTCTCCTCTGGACCAGGGACAATTCATAAGGCTCCAGGATGTGACTCATCCTGTCCGCCAGGATTTTCTCCTCGCCTGCCAGAACCCTGGCTCTGAGGACCATCCCCTGGGAGATGGCCCAGTCCTAGATCTAGACAATATACTGACACAAGAAATATGAACCTGTTCTTCCCTGCTTGTTGATGTAAAATGTGTTATAAAATTACCTTATGTGGGGTTGTCACGGGGGCAGCGATCTCGCCGGTTTTGCTGGCTTGTGCATTGGCTGGGGGGTTCCGGTGGGACTCGGTTGGGCCCATGCAATGTTTGGGCATTTTTTTCGCGAGCGCACGCATGCACGCCTGATGTCAGGTTGCACGCGCGTGTGCGTTAGGTTGAGAGGTCATCGCACACCGCAGCACGTGCGGGTGTGTAGTGCTGACGCTGTGCAGGAGCGATGAGGAGACTCGTGCAGGGATGTGGGGGTCTCGTTCGTGGCGGCATGTGAGGGGCCTCATGGAAGCAGATGAGGCTCGAGCTGATTCCAATCTCAACTGCAGAGGTGCGTCACAAATTTCCTGTATAATTGTACAGTAGAGAAGCATTCAGGTTGCCTTGGCATCCACCAGCAACGGTGAATGCATCTCTTCAGCCTTGTCTTAGCATTTTTATCTAGTATTTTGCCTTGCTTTGAATGTTATATATTTAATTAGTAGCCAAGTATTTTTTCTCTGTTCCTGGAGTTCTTGTTTGAATATTTCTGGATTTGCCTTGTTTTTGAATAAATATGTTTTGAGTATCTTCACTGTGGAATTTGACTTCTCAGCTCCAAGGTCAGTCATACTGAGAGACTGTTAGTTTAGATCTACCTATTGACTATATAAGATCCTAAGTCAAAACAAGAGTCCACAAATTTAATATTAATAGTAACCTTAACAAAATGTCACTACTTGACTTTCCATCTGGTAAGGATTACTTTGCAGGATAACCAATTTCTGAAAGCCTTCAGAGTGTACTGAACTACCCTTAATTCCAAGAAGGTTATCTGATGAAGTTTTTCCTGAACAGATAAAAATCCTTGGTTGCAGAACCCCTCTGCATGGGCTTCCCAACCCAGGTTGAATGCATCAGTGGTGAGGAGAATTTGGAATGGAGGGTATTCTTCTGGTCAGACTGAAATGGATTCATCGCTAGGCAGGGAGTCCTTGAATTATGCAGATGCTGTTTCAAACATCCTAAGTGGCTTGAAGCCACTGTGATTTGAGGGCTATGCTCATATGGAAATCTACCAAGAGAGTAATGTGCACTGTTGATGCCAAGAGGCACAACAACCTTAACACGTCCCTTGCTGATGTGTGCTGACTGTTGAATCTCTCCACTAAGGATATCAATGTGATAGCTCTCTGTTGCAGAAGGTAGGCGTTTGCTTGAGTTGTGTCTAGCAGAGCTGCTATAAATTCCAATTGAGAGGATGGGCTCAAGTGGGACTTGAGGTAGTTGATGATGAAACCTAGCAACTTCAAGACCCGGATAGTTTTACACATTGATTCTGTGGCTCCTGCCTGAGATGTGCGCTTGACTATCTAATCTTCCAAGTAGGGGAACATGTGCACCCCTAGTTTGTATAGGTGTGCCATCATCATAGCAAGATATTTTGCAACGACACATGAAGATCAAAAAGCAACACATGATATTGAAGGAATGACATCTTATTAAAAATCAAAGATATTTTCTGTGACTGGACAGTATATCTGTCTGGATGTAAGCATCCTTCAGATCAAAAGAGCATAACTAGCCCCTTTTGTGAGAAAGCTACTTAGGGTGCCCAGGGAAACTAGCTTGAACTTTTCTCCTTTAGTCAATTTGTTCAAGGTTCTTAGGGCTGTTAGGACAGCACCCCTGAATTCTTTGGAATCTGAAAATACTTGGAGTAAAAACTCCATCTTCTTTGCATTGGTGGAATGGGCTTGACTGCATTGGTCTCCATGAGGGAAGATAGTTCCTTTTGCGGCACTACCTGATGCTGAAACATTCCCCAAGAGGGGTCCAGTGGCCAATATGATGGGATATCTAATAGGTACAATCGATACCCCTTTCTTATTATGCTGAGGACTCACAAGTTCAAGGTCACACTGGGCCAACAGTTTCCATAAATCCTCAGCCTGCTCTTGACTAGAAGGTCCTCTGACATGGGTACTGGGATCTGGGCTATGCGCTCCTTGATCAAGTCAAAACCCCATTCCAGGTTTTGACTGAGGTGCTGACTCTGGTTTAGTGACCCTCTGTTACCTTGGGCAGAAGGAAAACACCTCCTCAACTGATAGAAGTGTCACCTCAGCCCCATATTCAAATACCTCCTAGATGAGGAGGACAGATCTGGAGTGGCTGTAGAGACTTGAAGCATTGCACAGTTTTCTCTGATCCGAACCACTGCTTCCTTAACCCCATTTCTGCAAGCACATCTGAACGTCTTTCTTGGACCTCAGGTTGGAGGCCTACAGACAGGCGAGTCTGTGGGTGCTAATCTCCATGGCAGAGACTTTTGATACCATTTCTAAAACATCAAAGGTCAATCTGACCATGTGTTTTCCGCACTCCATATCATTGTCCACTTGTGATTGAAAGCCATCATGCTGCTCCTAAGGAAGTTGCTCTGCTGCCTTTCGCAGCTGCTTCAGTACACCCTGCAATTATTGACCTATCAAGAGCTGATAAAAGGTTATGAAGGCGTTAAGCAAAGCTCCCTGAAACACCTTTCTCCTAAGAGTGTCCAAGGTCTGGAATCCTTCACCAGAGAAACTAATGAATGGGTTCTGGTCCTCTTGGCTTTCTTGAGAGTGGATTCAACCATCAGACTGGTGTGGTAACTGTCTCTTTTTTAGTCCAAGAACCTTTTAAATGTGATATATCGCATCTGTCTTCTTGTCCATGGGAGTCATAAAGAGAGGATTCTCAAACATCCTCATCTGTACTTCCTGAAAAATGTTATGCACTGGGATTGCCTCAATTTCCTTAGGAGGCTCCATAAAGTAGAGGATATCCAGCATCTAGTTCTTTGACTCATCATCCTTTTGCAAAGGAACTAGAATAGCCTCAGCCATTCTCTGGATGAAGCTAGTAAAGAAGTCCTCAGGGAACGACTTCCTTCT
The DNA here is from genome assembly GCF_901001135.1 of Rhinatrema bivittatum. Taxonomy (NCBI): domain Eukaryota; kingdom Metazoa; phylum Chordata; class Amphibia; order Gymnophiona; family Rhinatrematidae; genus Rhinatrema; species Rhinatrema bivittatum. Next base: position 292,685,077 of record NC_042617.1, on the reverse strand, counting down.
TTCCTGTGATGAAACTTCTCTAGATGAAACTTCTCCTTCAAAAATTGGAAGAAGGATCCATCTGAAGAAAATAGAATAAAGCATAAGCATTGTAAAGTTAAGTGTAAAACATTGATAAGACAGGCGAAGAGAGAATATGAAATGAAGTTGGCCGTAGAGACAAAAACTCATAATAAAAACTTTAAAAAATATATCCGAAGCAAGAAACCTGTGAGGGAGTTGGTTGGACCGTTAGATGACCGAGAGGTTAAAGGGCCTTAGGGAAGGTAAGGCCATTGCAGAAAGACTAAATGAATTCTTTGCTTCCGTGTTTACTAATGAGGATGTTGGGGAGATACCAGTTCTGGAGATGGTTTTCAAGGGTAATGAATCAGACAAAATGAACCAAATCACTGTGAACCTGGAAGATGTAGTAGGCCAGACTGACAAACTAAAGAGTAGCAAATCACCTGAACCGGATGGTATGCATTCTAGGGTACTGAAGGAACTAAAAAATGAAATTTCTGATCTATTAGTTAAAATTTGTAACCTGTCATTAAAATCATCCATTGTACCTGAAGACTGGAGGGTGGCCAATGTAATCCCAATATTTAAAAAGGGCTCCAGGGGCGATCCAGGAAACTATAGATCAGTGAGCCTGACTTCAGTGCCAGGAAAAATAGAGGAAACTATTCTAAAGATCAAAATCGTAGAGCATATAGAAAGACATGGTTTAATGGAACATAGTCAACATGGATTTACCCAAGGGAAGTCTTACCTAACAAATCTGCTTCTTTTTTTGAAAGGGTTAATAAACATGTGGATAAAGGTGAACCGGTAGATAAAATGTATTTGGATTTTCAGAAGGCGTTAGACAAAGTCCCTCATTAGAGGCTTCTAAGAAAACTAAAAAGTCATGGGATAGGAGGCAATGTGCTTTCGTGGATTACAAACTCGTTAAAAGACAGGAAACAGAGAGTAGGATTAATTGTTCAATTTTCTCAGTGGAAAAGGTTAAACAGTGGAGTACTTGGACCCATGCTTTTCAATATATTTATAAATGATCTGGAAAGAAATACGACGAATGAGGTTATCAAATTTGCAGATGATACAAAATTTATTCAGAGTAGTTAAATCACAAGTGGATTGTGATACATTACATGAGGAATTTGCAAGACTGGAAGATTGGGCATCCAAATGGCAGATGAAATTTAATGTGGACAAGTGCAAGGTGTTGCATATAGGGAAATATAACACGATGTTAGGTTCCATATTAGGAGCTACCACCCAGGAAAAAGATCTAGGCTCAGTGTGCTGCAGCAGTCAAAAAAGCAAACAGCATGTTAGGAATTATTAGGAAGGGAATGGTTAATGAAATGGAAAATGTCATAATGCCTCTGTATCGCTCCATGGTGAGACTATACTTTGAATACTGTGTACAATTCTGGTCGCCGCATCTCAAAAAATATATAGTTGCAATGGAGAAGGTATAGAGAAGGGCAACAAAAATGATAAAGGGGATGGAACAGCTCCCCTATGAGGAAAGGCTGAAGAGGTTAGGGCTGTTCAGCTTGGAGAAGAGATGGCTGAGGAGGGATATTATTGAGTTCTTTAAGATCATGAGAGGTCTTGAACGAGTAGATGTGAATCGGTTTTTTACACTTTAGGATAAGAGAAGAACTAGGGGGCCTTCCATGAAGTTAGCAAGTTGCACATTTAAGACTAATCGGAGAAAATTCTTTTTCACTCAACGCTCAATTAAGCTCTGGAATTTGTTGCCAGATGATGTGGTTAGTGCAGTTAGTGTAGCTGGGTTCAAAAAAGGTTTGGATAAATTCTTGGAGGAGAAGTCCATTAACTGCTAATAATCAAGTTGACTTAGGGATAGCCACTGCTTTTAATCGCATCAGTAGCATGGGATCTTCTTGGTGTTTGGGTACTTGCCAGGTTGTTGTGGCCTCTGTTGGAAACAGGATGCTGGGCTTGTTGGACCCTTGGTTTGACCCAGCATGGCAATTTCTTTTGTCCTTATGTTCTTAGATCTGTAGCTGTACCCTTAGGAACACTCAGGATCCAAGCGTGACTGATATGCCAGGATCAAGAAGCAGATTTTGCTCGGCCTCAGAGAGGGAAGCACTCATCTGTTGAAACCTGGATTCTGAGGAGCTCCAATGTCTCAGGGAATGTTCCCTTCTTCTGACAGGCTGGAGATAACAATCAATACAGTAGTCATCATTATATTTTCCCCTCTGGGAACTGACATCAGTACTAAGCTTCCACGCATTGACATGGATACTCTAGATGCTGGATCACCAATACTCTGCAATACCTTGTCCAAAGCCTGCTGGATCTTCCTGTCCAGCTCCTCCTCAAAGACTGCCAATGCTAACAAAGTTTGGGAGGCAGGAAGGGTGGCTACGTCTTCCTGGGAAACCTAAGGTGTATCAATGACAGACACCTGGACCCCTGGAGACCTTTGCAATTCCTAGGAATGCATAGAGGATGATCTTTCCTCTCTGTCAGAATGCTTTGGGGGATTCACAGCCATAACCAGAATGTCCCCGTTCCTGGCATCTTGCATCGACAAAGACTGATGCAATGCTACTTAGCCTTTCCTCAAACCTTCACCTTCTTCAACTAGAAGAGAACAGCTGAAGGTCTGTCTCCCCAGTTCTTTCCAAAACCTGATATTGAGGGGGTTTAATGCCTTCTTGATGCAGATGCACCACCCCCAGCATCCAATGCATCTTCTGGGTTAGTGGATGTCGATTCCTCCAATGACAAATGAGATGGGTCAGTCTTCAGTGCCTGAAGTTATTTTCCATAAGATTTAAGCTGCGATCTTTGCCCTTAGAGGTCATGGTCACACAAAGACAACACTTCCAGATGTCATGACTGGGCACAGGATACATCTATCATGAGGTCTGTGATAGACCTGATCCTGTCGCACAAGGGTCATCATTTGAAGTTGATGGCAAACTTCTCCAGAAGAGAAACTGGACAAAATAGTAAAGCCATTAAATCAAAGGACTCAATGATTGCTTGATGACAGATAAGTGGTTGATGCACCTTGGTGCACTGAGCCAATGCACTGTGCAGGCACTGAAAGAGAAGGGAAACGAAGAACCAATCAAAAGACCTACCAAATATGACTGAAAGGGAAGAATAAGACTGAATTCCAAAGATCCAGGGAGAGCAGAACAATGATCCACAACTGGTGGTCTCCATGGAAAAGATGAGATGAAGGGGCCCATGTGGATATGCTGCACATGCTCAGTGGGGCATGCTCAAAGTTCTAAAAACTTAGAGATATAAGTTCTATGCCAGGCTCCATCTGATGTTGTCACCTACTTGAGAGGACTGCTATATTATTTTTCTTTGGAGAATTTACAACCAACCATTCCTCCTTATTATCATCACAGAAGTCCTAATAAAAATATTTGTAGTCTTCCCTTAATTTTAAACACTAGCTAAACTTTCTCATGCATATGTTGCTTCTAAAGATCCACTGCTACCCTGGGAATTAGTCACTTCTGAGATGCAATTTTTGAAAGCATTATGATTCATTAAACAACTTTTGGCTGTAAATGTTTCTAAAGTCCCTTAATTTGGTTGATTCAAGCCCTTTCTATCATAAATACTGGTTCTATAAAAATATTTATTTTGAACAATAGATCACCCAGAGCCACTACATATTTCTACATTTCTCTTTAGAGCTTTATGCTTTGCTCTAGAACTGGAACACAGGGATACAACAGACCAGCTCAGACTAACCAGATGTGCTAATGTTATGAGTTTGGCTTCTTGCATTGTGGCTAGTGACATCTCAAAGGTGATCTGACAGTAGCAATCAATTTCAATATCATCCCAAAACAGTACGGTTTATTAGGAGCAGACTTCAACAAAATGTCAGTCACATGCAAATTGAACAAGATTATTAATGGTTGCCAGTTACAATGTTTAATCATGATTGGAGGTGTACTAGTTTGTTGTTTTTCCATTTGTGAGTTACAGAAACCCCAGCCCTCATTCATGAGCAGTGGAAATACCACTCTGTAATTTTGTGTCCTCCCTTGAGGCATATTGTCCTCTTGGCATCACCAGGCCCTACTTTTGTTTTGACTGGTATATTACACCCTGGTCAGGACCTACATTATTATGGCAATAATGTTGCCAACAAGCTTCAGATCTTTGCAAACAGGCTGAGTCAGTACTAATTTTACCCCCCATTGCATCTATGGACTTAAGAGTACTTGCCTAAGAGAAATTAGAACTACAAGTCTATGGATGCAAAGGGAATAAAGTCAAGACTGTCCCAGTCGGTCCCTAAGTTTCTTGGTGACACTTCATGGCAGAGTCACTTCCTCATTTGTCATATCTTACCTTCCAGTTCTTCTTTCTCATAGTGAATATTGAGCACAGTACTGGTACCTCCCTGATCCACAACTGCCTCTTCATCTGGTCTCTGTAAAATAAAAAAAAAAAAAAAAGTTAATAATTAATAGATAAGAATGCACAAACTTTATTGTTGAATTCATATTTACATTTTTCCTGCTCTGTACTATACAGTATTTCAAGAGCCCGCATGCACAGTAGTTATACCTCATTCTATGCCAATTAAACAATTTGAGGGCAATTTTGAATAGCCTGCGTTATTTGTAATGTACGCAGGCAACGGAGCACCATTAGCTTGCATACATTGCAGCCAGTTTTCAAAGGGAAACCACATGCATTGTCTCCTTTAGTCAATTAGCAGCCAAAAAGTGCAACTGCAAAATGCACTCATGGACGTTGCACCCGCTATCTGTGCGAGTGGCTGAAAGGGGGAAAAATCAACTGCATACATTTGTAAGTTAAATGCATACATGTGGTTTAACCCCACCCCCAACTCAGCACATCCATGAGAGTGCCGTTGTTTAATCCAGCTAAAAGTATGCACACATCATGGAAGCCTGCATGTTTATTTAGTCAGACAGAGGAAGGCAATATTCAGTCAAGCCTACAGAACCATTTCCAGGCTAACTAGCATCCCGGGTAGGTGCAGGGCAGTGGAGTCTCTCTCTCTGATAGTGTGAACTCATGGGATCGACTGTACCAGAGTTTACTTCCTTAGTCTCTGTTCTCTCTCTCTTCCGTCACACCCTCTCTACCTCTTCCTTACATGTCCTGCCCCTCTGTGCTTGGTATCTGCCTGCAGTTCTTGCCACGGTGCCGGCACCACTGGTTCTTCCTGCTGTTGTCATGCAGTTTACTGATCAGCTTTATATTCTGCAGTGCTCTGTATCAATATTATTATTTCAACTTCTCCCCTGCAATTTCACCCACTATCCGCAGGGGAAGCTTTGTTGGTAATAGTCAAAAATGATTTTACAATCACAGGATGAGCTAACTGGTCCAAACATAAACCAATCAAACCCCAGGAAATTTGTCTTGTTCCAAACATAGCTGCTGCCAGAGAGTTCACGCGAGACTGTACAGGAATTATTTAAAGGATTTAAAAAGTAATGACCTAAGGATACAATTTTTCCTCGGTACAGGGTGCATATTCATTCTGTGGAAACTGGACTGTGGTAAACAGGCCATTACATCCAGAATTACATTTAGCCAAGCCTCTGGTACAAGATAGAACTCTGCCTCTATCCCTTACCAGCAGTTGCACAGCCTCAATTTTAGTTACATCAAATTTGCTTACCTGTAACAAGAGTTCTTTGACAGTAGGATAAAAAACATACATGTGCTTGACATCTTTCGACAATGGCATGGTTTCTTAGAGAATTCTAAAAAGACTTTTTCAGGCATGCAACGGAATCCCTGTGTACATGCTACCTTGCAAAGCCCCCTCAGACTTATATAAAACATAGAACAACTCCATAAGAGGAGGAGGAGGGCTGGAATGTGTAGCTGATTATTCTGCTGTCCTCAGAGAACACCTGTTACATGTAAGTGACTTTTCTTTCTCCAAGAACAAACAGGATAAATCAGCCATACAAATGGGAATCTCTAGCTAAGGGGATTAAGGGTTGTCTTCCACCTAAAAAGGAGAAAAAAACAAAACTGACAAAAGGCAGGGAAACATTTTTACAGGCATTTTTATATTTTGTGTGTTTGGATTTTTTTTACATTATTATGTAAGACAACTCAAAATAATAAAATGTGGCCCTAAGTTGGATGGAGTCAGGCCCAGCGCTACCAGGAGTGCAAACTATGCAAATGAAAAGGGCGACACATCTAGGAGGGCAGTTACACCCGTCAGTCGCAGATGGCTGCGACCGCTGTTGCTCACCTCTCTCTACACAGCATTGACTCCGTTGGGAAGACTCGTGGCCTCCGCCAGCTAGCCTATCGCTCCCAGGCCTCTCTGGACAGCACGGATGCTGACGACCGCCATCTTGCCCTCGGATTCCCTTAGGCATGTGCGCACGGGCCAGTCTTAAGCACGTCATGGCGGGAACCTCGGGGGCGTCCCCTCCGGATGACGTCATATCTCAGGACATTTAAGCCGACTAGCCCTGCCTATCTACGACTTGGCAACAAGTTCCCTCATTGCTGAATCCGCCTCGCTCCTAGAGGATCCTTCGTTCCAGCTCCTGCTTCCTTGGTGTGAGATGTCCCGGGTACCCACTCTTCGGGGGCCCTATCTTCATCTCTGGCTCTCCGCTCCTCAGAGGGCCATGTCACCCAGGACTACTCCTGCCTTGAGTACCTCGCTCTGCTGACCATTACCATCTCTACCGAGGACCTCATCGGTGTACCCCGCTCTGCGGACCTTTTCCATCTCTACCGAGGACCTCATCAGTGAACCCCGCTCTGTGGACCATTACCGTCTCTACTGAGGGCCCTTTTCGGTGTACCCTGCTCTGCGGACCATTACCATCTCTATTGAGGATCTCATTGGTGTACCCCGCTCTGCGGACCATTACCATCTCTATTGAGGATCTCATTGGTGTACCCCCCTCTGTGGACCATTACCGTCTCTACTGAGGACCCTCTTTGGTACACCCTACACTATGGACCATTACCATCTCTACGGAGGACCCTCATTGGTGTACCCCTCTCCGCGGACCACCACATCTCATCTGTACTGAAGACCCCTTGTCGGTGTACCCCGCTCTGCGGACCATTGCAGCACCATCTACACTTTGGGTATCCCTCACTCCTCAAGACCCGTGGTTCCCCGAGTCTGTGTGACTTTACTCCTGCATCCCCCGCTCCGCGGGTAGTGCTGCTCTACCTCTTTAATAAAGACCTTAGACTTGTACTGTGTCTGATGTCAGCTGAGACCTCGCCTCCCGACGGTGAGGCTCACGGGGCTCTTCCCCCCCCCCCCCCCGTGGGCAGTACCATCTCTCACCTCGGCCCAGGGCCCACACACCCACAAATCCTAACAGGCCCATGCAGCTGCTGGTGGACCCCATCCCACTAGCATCTGAAAAAGAGAGAGGCTGAAGAAATGGGAGATCATTTTGCGGCTCCTCGTGTGCTGGCCAGCAGTACTCAACACTTGCATTGCTAGCATTTCCTTCCTGTTTGTTCATCTCATGTTTTGCGAGATGAGCATAAAGGAAGTGCTAACCCCCCACAAGTGTTGAGTACTGCAGGGCCAGCCAGCACACGAGAAGAAGCCACAGGAAGGACTTCTACAGCACTGCAAGGAATCCTTTCCTCCCTCAAGGAGCAGGGCACCAGGTGGAGGCAGAAGCAGCAGAAGCAGAATAAGGGACCCTTGAACTTTGCCTGCGTAGAGATTGCTTGTGTGTGTGTGGGGGGGGTGTTTGTGTGTGTGGATGTGAATGGGAGTCTGCCAGGGATGAGTGGATGTGAATGGGAGCCTGCCTGGAATGGATGAGTAAATGGGGACCTGCCTGAGGTGGGAAAGTATCTGGGTATGAATGGGAACCTAGCCTGGGTGGGAGGGGGGGGGGGTGTCTGTGTGAATGGGAGCCTGCCTGGCGTGTCTGTGTCTGTCTGTGTGTATGGGAGCCTGCTTGCCGGAGATGAGAGTGTGTGTACCAATAGGAACCAGACTGGGGGAGGATGGATGTGTGAATGGGAGCTAGAATAGGGTATGAGTGTGTGAATGTGAATGGGAGCCTGCCTTGGGGGGGCGGAATGTGAAAAATGTTTATGCCACTTCCACCAATCCACGACACGCTCAGGGTGACTGGAAATCAAATGTTTTCAGGTATAAGACGCGGGGGATTTTTCTCTTTCATGTTTTAATTATTGGGTGTTTATTGGGTGTTTGATAATTCTGCTGTTTGGAAACGTATAAAACTTTTTTTTAAATAATTTTCTCTTTATTGATTATAATAATAGACAAAAAACAAACATGTCAATAGATAAGGACATTAATATAGATACAGAATACAAGAAAATATTTAGGAAATAAATCAATATAATATCCTAAGTACTATGCAATAAAAGAGCCAAGATTCTAAAGAGTGTTTCCATGCAACCATACAAATTTAGAAAATTAAGGAGAGAGATAGCATCGGTATTTCTACATTGCGATAACTATTTAGTTGGCTATATTTCCAATAGAGCATAAGTCTAAAAAGGCCTTCAACTGAGTAGGTTCAATATATATATATATATTTTTTTTTAACATTATTAATTTTCATAATGCATTTACAAAGATATCAAATTGTAATCTGGGTTCCTATTTTTCTAGCTTGTGACAAAGGGCTAGAAATTCCCTCCTCCTCTGCTGAGTAGATTTTACTATATCCAGGAAAATCCACAATTTCTGTCCATAATATGGGACTTGTCTATTACGTAGAAATAATTTGAGAACCAAATCTCTATCAGATGGAAAAATAAACTTGATCAATAGCGTCCCGCGTTTTTCAATTTGTTCTTCTCCCAAAGATTACAAGAAAGTAGATAAATCAGTAATGGGAGGTACCGAACCCAGTGCTTGAAATAGATTTTTGCAAAAGGTGGCAATGCATCAGATGAAATTTTCAAAATTTCTTGGAGGTATTTTTTAAATTGATCCAGAGGGGAGAAATGTAAAACCTGAGGAAAATTCAAAACTCTTAAGTTCAAGTATCTCACATCATTTTCAATTTTCTCAAGTCTCTTTGAGTGAGCCATATCTCCCTGTATTAATCCATATTGAACCTTCTGAATTTGAGTCACTTTCTGCTCCATATCCTCCAACTTAGTGGCATCTGAAGCAACCAGAAGTTCGGAGGTTTGCACTCGATTATTTATATCCACTGTTAAAGAAAGTAGAGAAGAAATAGACTTTTCCAAAGTCATTATTTCAGACCACACTGAGTCTAATGTGATAACAGAGGGTTTAGCCAAGGTAACTTTAGGAATAGAGCCAACCAAATCTAAGCCGCTAGGATTTACCACACTACCGTGGCCACTAACAGATAGTCCTTCCCCCGTGGGAGTCGATGCCATAACAGGCAAATCACGGCATTCTGATTCCCACACCGAAGTATGTTGATCTGATGACCGAGGTAAGATGGTAAGATTTTCACTTATTTCGGGTATCTCAACTTAAACCAAGGGATTCACCCCAGGGACCTCGGGAGGTAACTGAACTGTTCCCAGGCATTCCACCGGTCAATCTAATACGAGGGTCGGGTCACGAAAGGGGGGGGGGGGGGGAGAGGGAGTTATTGGCACTCCAGGGCTCAGCAATGTTTATGAAGCAAGTGACGCCGACATGCGCTCCGTGCCGGCAGTCATGGCGCTTCCTATGCCTGGAGTTTGGCCGGGGTCAGGGATAAAAAAAGCCCTCAATTATCTGCTGAACCGGGCCAGCTGGGGAGGAAACTGGGGCTACCTCCCTCAGTTTACCCTTACACTTGGTGTGAGGCATGCTTACAAAAAGCAGCCAGAAAAGGAGGAAAGAAAAAAAAACACTCAGAGCAGAGCTGATCATCAGATGCCCATGTATAAAACTTTTTATATGAGTTATTAATTATTGGATGTTATTCTATTTGTCATCTGTTTGGCAATATTCTTTTTCTTAGTATGGTTAATTATGATTGATTTATATTTCCTGATTTTATTGTTTGATTTATGAAGACTAGTTATGTTTCTGTTTTTCCATTGCTTCATTCCATAGAATCTCTGGCTTGTTGCAGTTTTCAGTTCAGTTTCTATCTACACATTTTTATTTATTCATTATGGTCTCTTTATTCTGTATTTGGTGAGGGTTTGTCTGTGTTCTTCATGTATAAGTGAGGTGAGGTATTCTGCTAGCATGTGGTTTCAATATAGGAATTTAGAGCAGACTGATTTGTTCTGCTTTCTTAATAGGAGGTGATTTAGGGTAATATTTGCCTTTTCATAGATAGGGTTGTTCCTGTTTGAGTGCTTGCAGTTAGTACTGTTGTGGTATGGGAATTTTACTATACTGCTGTCATTCAGTTTACTCAAGGCTGTCCAAGGGACAAACCCACATCTAACATGCATTACAATAGGCCTAATACTATATGGGTTCCAAGTGACTTTGTTTGCAGGGTTTTCTGGGTAGCACCACAACAGTGCATGTTTTTCTATACAACAAACTACTGCCAGTTTGGACCTGTGGATGGGGGTAAATTAGGTTTGTGGGAGCGTATCAATTTTGATAGTTTGGATTACTGGAGGGAGCAGGGCTTTTTTTCAGTGGCGAAAGGGAGCCTGGGACAGAGCATGAGACTGACGGTTTCTACAGTGTGTTGGTTATTAGGGAAAAGAACAAAAATTTTGAGTTAAAAAATAGAAAAGAACTGGGGCGGAGGGCAGCATCTTTTTGCACATAGCAGCAAAAATGTTAGCAGCGGCCCTGGATGGAGTTAGTTTCTATCCCTGGAAGACAAGCTGACCAACCCTTCTGCTGTGTTGGGAGTCATTAACTAAATTATTAAATTATAATGAACTGAAAGTCTTGCAAATCTGTTCAATGGAAGATATTTGATGGGCTACTGATGCTGTCATGGGTTTTGTATTATAAGCCTGGATATATCCTAGGAGATGCGATCTACCAGCTAACTGGAAATTGTTTGTTTGGTTACAGCAATCCCAGGCCTGTTAGGGTCAAAGGAATCAAAGTTGATGTTCCTTCCATGGACTTTGGTTTATTCCAGGTAGAAGGCAACAGCTTTCTTAAAATCTAGACTAAAGAGCTTGTTCACATCTACGCACGAGTCCTAGGAAAAAATGTTATTTGGACAAATGACAGCATAAGGCAGAAGTCTGATACTACTTTAGGCAAGAACTTGGGTGTTTATCATATCACCCTATTATTATGAATCTTAGTATATACTGGCCTAGAGCTCACTAACTTTATTTATAATTCACCTTTCAGCACTTCAAAGTGATTTACATTCAAATACTGTAGGTATTGTCCTTCACAAGCTGAAATGACTGCTACCAAAATTATGACCTTCCAAAATTTAGAAACTCAAAGGGCACTTTCATCAGCTGGTTATGTACCACAGAAGGTGGTTAATTAAAAACTTCAGTTGAAGGAAGCTCCACCTAAATCCGACAACCAAATGTTGGACAGAAATGGGGTTTTCTCCTGCATGCTGATGATAAACATCAATTACAGAGTTTATTTTGAAGGGCGAATTTGAAAAATGTAGAAGATAATCAAATGTTTGTGTGGGGAAAGTGAAGAAGTCTAGGATTTTGTTGTCATTCCAGACAGCAAACCTCCTCCATTTGCAGCCATAAGATTATCTGGCACATTCCTTTATAGAAGTCAAAAGGACACCCTATCAAAGGATCCAAAAAAATCAGTTAGTTCTCCTTCAACATCCAGGCTGTGAGACCTGGAAACTGGATGTTAGGATGGTTCCGCAAGATCAATGTTGGTTCCCTGATGGATAAGTCTTGAATGAGTAGGAACCAAATTTGTCTTGGCCAAGAAGGAGCTATAAGAATCATAGTTTCTTAGTCTTTTCTGAGTTTTATTAATGTTTTGGCAACCATGGGTACTTGAGGATATACATACCAAAATCTTGTCCCCCTACTGTTGTTATGAACAGGTCTATCTTGGGTATTCCACATTCAATAAATATCCTGTTTACTACTTCCTGGTTGAAAGACTATTTGTGGGGAAATGGCGGTCGAAGATGCAATTGAATTTATCTGCTAGGATGTTGTCTTTACCTGTCAGGTAAGAGGTCCTTAAAAATGTTCCATGACAAATGGCCCAGTTCCACATATTGACAGTGTCCTGACAAATCCGGTTCCTCTCTGCTTATTCAGATAGAACAATTCTATCCAATTATCTCTTTGAATTAGGACAATTTTGTTGGCTACCTAATCTCAGAAGGCCTTTAACGTATTTCATCATAGCCTCATATCCAGGAAACTGATGTGATATTTCCTTACCTGGATGGACCAGGTGTCTTGAGTGAGAAACTCTCATGTATGAGCTGCCCAGCCCCGGCTGGAGGCATCTGTTGTCAGAACAATTTGGTTAAGAAAAATTTTAAAGGGCAATCTTTTTGCCAGATTGGTACGGGAGAATCATCTAAACAGGGAGTCTCCTAGCTGACTTGTGACACAGATGTGCTCTTTCAGCCCTTGAATGGATTGATTCCATTGAGACTTTAAGGTCCACTTATTCTGTCTCATATGGAAATATGCCATAGTGGTAACATGAATTGTTGATACTAAATGGCCCAACCTCCTCATCATGTCTCAGGCAGATGTATGCTGACTTTGAAAAACTCCCATCACCATGGATACTAATTCGATGATTCTGTTCATGGGGAGATAGGCTCTATTCTCAATCATGTCTAGAAGAACCCTGGTGAATTCCAATTGAAATGACAGGCTTAATTTGAATTTCAGATATGATAAACCCATGGAAAGTAACTTGTATTCAGATGTCTGGGCGCACATGTTCATGCATTTGCTGGCTCGCATCCAGAGACGTGTCCATTTTATAACATACGCGCGCATGTGCACCCATGTTATAAAACAGCCTGGACGCATATACATATGTGCACAATTTCAAAAGGGTGCACACAAGTGCTGCTTTCACCACGTAAGTGGAGGAATTTTATAAGGGCCGTGCGATGATGCCATTCGCCACTTTCCCAGTTTCTTCCCATTTCACCCAGTTAAGAGATAGGATTTCCTAACCTCCTTATTAAATAGTCTCCCTTCTATCCCGACCTTTAAAACCCTGCTGACATGCCTAGATTTTTTTATTTTATTACTTACATGCCATCTGTAGCAGAAGTAAATTTATGCAGCAGGGACCATGGCGCATGCAAGAATGCATAAGTATTTACGCAGACATTTCTTGGCCAGGCCCACACTCCTCCCCTTTTTTGAATCTTTTCATTTGTGTGCGCAGCGGGAGATATTTGTAGCCATGAGAAGCTTATAAAATCTGCTCAGTGTGCGCCAGCCCAACTTGTGTGCATATCTCCCGTTCTTGGCGCATGCAAGGCTTTTAAAATTCACCTTTAATAATTTGTACACTTGGATGATGTTGTGCATTGATTCATTCACTCTCACCTAAGATGTGCTCTTTACCAGTCAAATTGTTCAAGCAGGGAAACACATGAACCTCTTATTTGTGTAGAAATATTGCAATGACCACCAGACATTTTGTAAATACATGCGTAGCCAATGCTAGGCCAAAAGATAATATGCAATATAGCTGGTGTTTCCCTACTATAAATCTGAGATACTTCCTATGACATGCATGCATGGGTTTAGAAGGGGAATACCTGAGTTCAAGGAAATTATCTTGAACTTTGCATCAGAAAAATGTATTCAAGGCCCTTAGGTCTATGATGAAATGGAATCCTCTTGTTTTGTTTTTTTTTAATGACCAGAGAATATTAGCAATAAAATCTTCATGCTCTTTCCTACGCATGAACAGGTTCAACCATACTGGCCTGTAAGGAGGAAAAGAACTCCATTTGTAGCATTTCCTGATGAGAATGTATAGGCCCCTTTGGTGGGTGTTTTGGAAGGATTCTCAATAATCAATTTTATCAACTAGAGAAACTGATACCAGAGGCCAAAGTTATTTTTTTTAGTTTCCTAATTCTTTTAGTGAATTTCTGTGAACAATTATGAGTATTTTTCTATAAACCGCTTTTATAGTTTTGGTTCTGATTATATTGTATATAAATGTATCAGAGCCAACTCTCCCTCCGCTTCTGGGTTTTAGCTGAAATGGTACATGACACACACTCGGTCCCAGGACTAAGTCCTCACCCAATCTCACAAGTCCTAAAGCTGCCTCGGGGTCTGTAATTGGGGTGGAATCTGCCCAACACCCATCCAAATTCTTGTCAACCAGCAGCAGGCTTTCTCCAAGAAATACTAATTCTGTTTGTGAGGAGGCATGCTCTGCAACAACATATAAAACACTCTATGGTCTGAAATCTCAAGGATCTCTCTCCACCATATAATTATTTTCCCATAACTCACTGTAGTCACATGTTATTCTATATATAATCCTGTCCCGTACCCCCACCCCCCCTCACCTCCTGTGGTTAAATAAATATGCCATGCCTGGGAAACATTTTCTTCGACATGAAATAAAGCACATGACAGTAAGCTTTACTCTGCAGATCTCAGTTTAATTTATGGTATCTATTTCTCTAACAGAATCCTAAGCATATTTAACTGTAACTTCATACAGCTAAAAGAGAACAAATAAAATAGAAAAGAACTGAAACAAGCAGCTACAAAGGTAAAAAGTGTGCAAGAGGCTTGGTCATTGTTAAAAAATACCATCCTAGAAGCACAGTCCAGATGTATTCCACACATTAACAAATGTGGAAGGAAGGCAAAACGATTAACGGCATGGTTAAAAGGTGAGGTGAAAGAAGCTAGTTTAGCCAAAAGATCTTCATTCAAAAATTGGAAGAAGAATCCAACAGAAGAAAATAGCATAAAGCAGAAGCGTTGGCAAGTTAAATGTAAGACATTGATAAGACAGGCTAGGAGAGAATTTGAAAAGTTGGCTGTAGAGGCAAAAACTCACAGTAAAAACTTTTTAAAATATATCTGAAGCAGAAAGCCTGTGAGGGAGTCAAATGGACCGTTAGATGATCGAGGGGTTAAAAGGGCACTTAGAGAAGATAAGGCCATCACGGAAAGATTAAACGATTTCTTTGCTTCGGTGTTTACTGAAGAGGATGTTGGGGAGATACCCATGAAAACCTTCTCCGGTATGGGTAATGATTCAGATGGACTGAACCAAATTACAGTGAACCTAGAAGATGTGGTAGGCCTGATTGACAAACTGAAGAGTAGTAAATCACCTGGACCGGATGGTATACACCCTAGGGTCCTGAAGGAACTAAACAATGAAATTTCAGACCTTTTAGTAAAAATTTGTAACCTATCATTAAAATCATCTATTGTACCTGAAGACTGGAGGGTGAGTAATGTAACCCCAATATTTAAAAGGGGCTCCAGGGGCGATCCAGGAAACTACAGACCAGTTAGTCTGACTTCAGTGCCAGGAAAAATAGTGGAAAGTGTTCTAAATATCAAAATCACAGAACATATAGAAAGACATGGTTTAATGGAACAAAGTCAGCATGGCTTTACCCAAGGCAAGTCTTGCCTCACAAATCTACTTCACTTTTTTGAAGGAGTTAATAAACATGTAGATAAAGGTGAACTAGTAGATGTAGTGTATTTGGATTTTCAGAAGGCATTTGACAAAATTCCTCATAAGAGGCTTCTAGGAAAAGTAAAAAGTCATGGGATAGGTGGTGATGTCTTTTCATAGATTACAAACTGGCTTAAAGACAGGAAACAGAGAGTAGGATTAAATGGACAATTTTCTCAGTGGAAGGGAGTAGGTAGTGGAGTGCCTCAGGGATCTGTATTGGGACCCGTACTTTTCAATATTTTTATAAATGATCTGGAAAGAAATACGATGAGTGAGGTAATCAAATTTGCAGATGATACAAAATTATTCAGAGTAGTTAAATCACAAGCAGATTGTGATAAATTGCAGGAAGACCTTGTGAGACTGGAAAATTGGGCATCCAAATGGCAGATGAAATTTAATGTGGATAAGTGCAAGGTGATGCATATAGGGAAAAATAACCCATGCTATAGTTATACAATGTTAGGTTCCATATTAGGAGCTACCAACCAAGAAAGAGATCTAGGCGCATTGTGGATACTGGATAACACATTGAAATCGTCGGTTCAGTGTGCTGCATCAGTCAGAAAAGCAAACAGAATGCTGGGAATTATTAGAAAGGGAATGTTGAATAAAACGGAAAGTCATACTGCCTCTGTATCGCTCCATGAGGAGACCGCACCTTGAATACTATGTACAATTCTGGTTGCTGTATCTCAAAAAACATATAGTTGCGATGGAGAAGGTACAGAAAAGGGCGACCAAAAGGATAAAGGACATGGAACAGTTCCCTATGAGGAAAGACTAAAGAGGTTAGGATTTTTCAGCTTGGAGAAGAGTCGGCTGAGGGGGAATATGATAGAGGTGTTTAAAATCATGAGAGGTCTAGAAGGGGTAAATGTGAATCTGTTATTTATTATTTCGGATAATACAAAGACTAGGGGGCACGCCATGAAGTTAGCATGTGGCACATTTAAAACTAATCGAAGAAAGTTCTTTTTCACTCAACGCACAATTAAACTCTGGAATTTGTTATCAGAGGATGTGGTTAGTGCAGTTAGTGTAGATGGGTTTAAAAAAGGATTGGATAAGTTCTTGGAGGAGAAGTCCATTACCTGCTATTAATTAAGTTGACTTAGAAAATAGCCACTGCTATTACTAGCAGCAGTAACATGGGATAGACTTAGTTTTTGGGAACTTGCCAGGTTCTTATGGCCTGGATTGGCCACTGTTGGAAACAGGATGCTGGGCTTGATGAACCCTTGGTCTGACCCAGTATGGCATGTTCTTATGCTCTTAAAGTTGGCTATAGATAATACCCTCATGGGCCTGATATTTGTGCCACTTAGATAAATATGTTCCAATTTATCTGGCTAAGTGGTGGTGCTTCAATACTTGGCTGCACTCAGCAGCTACCACTTAGCCAAATAACTATTTATCTGACTAAGTGGTAAGGGGTGGGCTGGACAGGGGGCATTCTGGGGAGGAGCTATTTATCTAGATAACTTAGGTGAATACGTAGCAATATTTAGACTTATTTGGCTAAGTTAGACCTGCTGTTGATCAGGTCTAAAGTTAGCCAGATAAACTCATGTTATCTAAACATTTCTCAGTATATTCAGCAGTATAGCCAGACAACTTTTGAATATAGACCTTTATAAGGTTAACAAATGTTTATAATTTCATGCTTTTGGTATTAAAGCCAGCTACTGAATTAGCATTTGTAGTCCTATTGGAGGAAGTGTAGAGCAGAGTACTCTTCTAGCAGCTAGGCCAATAAGCAGCGTTCTGTTATTAGGGCCACAGGAGAGTGCGTCAGTATGTTGCCTGCATATCTGTGGGAGAAAGATGAAAAAATACTAGAGGCTATGAATGATGGTTCCTGTGTGAGAAACTGAATGGAAAAAATAAGGAGGCCTCCCAGTGGAAGATAAAAGGTTGTGGGGGTTGGGGGGGGGGGGAACGACAACAAATTGAACGATATAGGTTTTATCCTTCAGAATCAATGTTAGTTCATGTAGAGTGACAGAACCAAATGCCTTAATTAATTGACACAAATTGAAAAGAAAATTATAAGTGGAAGACTTCCCTGTGCTTTTGGCATTTATTCTGGAAGGTAAAAGTGGTTTAATTGAAATAGCATTTATGCTTTCAGATCACACTATTAGCAGTTCTATTCTTGGCACTGCGGGCCCAGCTTAGGTGCCTCATTGAATTAAGTATGAGAGCCAGAGAAATGGCTTTACTGTTAATAAAGTTATCTCATATTGTTTCCAAGATTTGAAACTCTTAAGACCACACATTTTGATGGCTGGTTGAATCTCTGCAGCTCAGATAGATTTATGCCCAGTGAAGTTAACTGTCCACAAACTATGCTGGAAATATTTTGGATTTTTTTTTCTGGAAATTTGTTAATTTAATTGAAGGAATGGATAAAAACTTAAGAAACACCATGATGGTTCAGACTAAAGTCCATCCTGTCTCCAAAAGTGGCCAGTCCGGGTTGCAAGAACCTGGCAGATCCCAAAAAATAGATCCTATTTCTTTTTTTTTTTTTTTTTTTGCTTCTCGCTCCTGTAAGGGAGTGCCCTACTTCCCCTCTTTAATCTGTGTGGGACCAGGCTAGAGCCCTGGTCCACCTTAATTCCCACAGAGGGAAAGTGCTCGGTGGGTGGGATCCTGATGAGCAGTGAAACCCCCACTCCCAATGGAGAGAGGGTTAAAGAGCATGCTACCATTTGAGTGAACTGTAGCAGAGAAAAAAAAAAAAAGAGGACAATGCAGCCATGTAACATGAGCCTCCAACCCAGGAAACCCAGAATGAGATTGAAAAGGCTGCCATACCTCTTACTGTGAAGGTGCTTAAATGACCACTGAATAGATGAGTCAG
Organism: Rhinatrema bivittatum; assembly: GCF_901001135.1. NCBI lineage: Eukaryota > Metazoa > Chordata > Amphibia > Gymnophiona > Rhinatrematidae > Rhinatrema > Rhinatrema bivittatum. The sequence continues at coordinate 292,666,616 of NC_042617.1, read as the reverse complement.
AGGCTGAGGTAGGGGAATTTGCATGTCACATCCCTCCTGAACTACTTTTGGTAACTTGCAGTGAAATATCACTTTAAATCATTCATAACTATGACTGGAAAAGTCCTACGTTGGAGAATTCTGAATGAGAGAGGGATTAATGAGAAAAATGCACTAAACAGTCCTAGGAAACAAAGATTCTCACCCTGACTAACAAGGGGAATCAGACCCTTGGGTATCCAGTGCTCAGACAACAGAAAAAAAAAAGCCAGGCAGGATGTAAGGGTGTGCACAAATTCTCTTCCCATGGTCCTGCCTAGGTCTTAGCCTTTTGGCTGAGAGAAGGTGACCCATCCAGCGAATAACTGGCCATGAGCTTAGTGGAACTAAAATCACTAAAAGCTGAGACTGCAGAGGGTCTGAATCACTGAACACTAAACAAGCCATGTGCCTAGTGGAGCTGTAAACCCAAGCCAGGAAAAGCCCTCCTACTAAGGGAGAGGAACCAAAGGACAGTGGCAGATCCAGAGGCAGAGCGGTCCCCCACGAGGGAGTGGACCCCCAGCAGGAGATCGGGATGTGACTCTGGGTCTCCCTTGAGCAAAGGGACTCCAGCGGCAGATCGAGTAGTACTCCAGGAGGGCGTGGACCCCAGCAGCAGATGAAGCGGTCTCCCAGGAGAGTGGGGACCCCTATGGCAGATCAGGAGGTGACCCTGGATCCCCCTTGAGCAAGGGGACCCCAGCGGCAGATTGAACAGTCCCTCAGAATGGCGTGGATCCCAGGGACACTCCAGGAGGCGGGAGTCAGGACCGCAGGAGTCAGGACCCCAGCGTTGGCAGGAACCTTTCAGTACAGCGGAAGCGGCACAGAGGAGATGGCAGCAGTTTAGATACAACAGACCCCCGAGACTAATACTGCTCACCAGCCCAGTTGCATCTTTTCACATGGGTGAGACCTGGGGGAAAATAAAAGTGGGGGGAAGGATAACAACACCACTTGATTAAGCGGGAACTCAAGAGATCCCTTCTAATCTATATGGTGGTATATTGTGGGGACCAACAACCCAAAACTGCCAAATATTAAATGTTCTTGCTATCTTGTAGAAATGCATATAGGTTGCATGACCTGAGACTACTAACCACGAGTAGATAAGTGTGCTGTTTGATATCCTACTAGCAATCTACAAGGTCATGTAGAAATATATATATTTATATAGTCTAATAATCCTGTATATATATTTACATACTGCTAGCATTGTGTATAGTCCCTTTTGTTTTCCTGGGGTAAAGAGAGGGAAATCCCACTCACTAACACCTTCTTCCCCAGGTGGAGGCACCAGGCGCCAAGAACGTGAGGATCAATGGAGTCTGCCCTAGGGGGGGCTCCTGCCAGGTCAGTCCTGGACCCAGGAACGTCCTGTCCCGTGAGGTAAATGGTCAAGGCGGTGTTAGAGCAGGATCAGAGGCAGAGGCCCTGCTAGAAATAGGGGGGATCCCCAAGAGGAGCTCCTGAACCCTCTCTGGAAAACTAGTGTTGGATACACTGCCAGAAGGCCGGCAGTCTACTATTGATTGCTTGTTTGCTAAGTATTATAATAAAGTTAGAGATGCCTTAAAAAAGGCTGGAGTCAGTGTAGTTCCTGCCTCCAGGATTGATTCAGTTATCCCATAGCTCCCTCGGATAGAAATAGCTTTTTCAGTCTACTTGGCTAGTAATGTTTTATGGACTATTCCTCCTGCAAGTTGGTCAAACCTATGCTAATCACCTTGACCACATCATTTTGTAACACATCCCATAGCCCTCCTCCAATCTATGACAATCTCAGGAGGACTGGAAACCTAATGTTCCCAGATATGGAGAATGGGAGATTTTTTAAATCCTTGTTAGTTTTAATTATTGGATGTGATGTGTCTGCTGTTTTGAAATATTTTATTAGTGTTTGGTAATATTTTAAACATTTTTATATGTGTCCTTAATTGGCTGCTTTTCTATTTATCAGTCGATTTGACATTCTTTTATTGGTATGTATAATGTTTTATATTTCTTGATTGTGTTTGCATTGCAATGAATGCAAAACTCTCTCATGCATATTCATTATAGATATCCTGAAAACTTGCCCTGTTTATGGTACTTGAGAACTGGAGCTCACCATCAGTACGTTAGTGAATAGTTTCTGTGAAGAGATTTACAACAACCTGGTTTAAATCTATTTTCCTAATAGAAGGTGTAGTGGTGTTTAGGGCCTGATGTAATATTTGCAGTTTGACTTTTTCATAGGTTGAGTGCTGGCAGTTATAATATGAAAGGCTTACTATATTGGAATTGTAGTTCAGTTTATTCCTGGCTTTCTGTGGGCCAAGTCCACACCCAGTGCACTTTACCATAGGCCTAATACCATATGGGGTCCAGTAAACCTCCTTGATTACTATGAGTAAGGTAGTTTATTAAGTCTACTAATCTATTATTATTGAAAGTCTTTTTTGCTGAGTATGCAAATATATGTATGTTGTTGTATGTGAATTTTTACTTCAGAAGATTGTACTTTGAATTTCATTTTTCTAAATACAATCTGCCTTTCTAGGTTGGGGAAGTAGTTAATACATTGTAAAATGGAAAAGAATGCATAATTTTTAATTGTGTGGAGAAGGGAAGGATTGGGGAATGAAAGGCTGTAAGGTTTGTCTAGGGCATCGAATACCCTTGTATCAGCCCTAAGAGAGAGTGTGTCACACCACAGACTCCTACCATTCACCAGCCTCTCTCATCCTCAGGGAGCAGATCCTGGAGAAGGGTGGGAGACAGGCAATAGGAAATGGAGGAGTAGCCTAGTGGTTAGAGCAATGGGCTGCAAACAAGGGAAGCTGGGATTCAAATCCTACTGCCACTCCTTGTTACCTTGGCCAAGTCACGCACCCTCCATCACCTCCCTCCCTGCCCTGGCCCTCTTGGTGATTTCACCTGCGCTGCACCATGGCAGAAGGGGTGCCATTTCATCCCTCACCTCAGGCAACAGAACAGATAATGATTCAATCTATCCGGAAAGAGTCTGAGAGGCAAATGATTTACAGGCCTTGCTATTGGTGCAATTCTCTTTACAGTTTTGTTTTTTTTTTTAATTTGGTGCATCCATGTCTGTAGCAAATGCTGTTTCCATGAATAAGTTGCAGAATAGCATTCAAGAATTACGAGATGACATGAAAAGTATCTCTGATCAGATGTAGTATCAATGAAGCTAGTTCACTGATGATGGTAAGAGTTTGAGAAATACCATGACTGTAGGTAACCTAAATCCATTGAACAAAAATGAAAATGATCTGCTTGTCCTTAAAAATTTGTTGAAGAATGTATTTTAATTGAACCCATTCAAACCCTCAGAAATGACTTGCTTTGTGAGCAGGACAATGGTATCAGTAATTTAATGAAGGGAAAAATTCCTACCTATCTGGTTACTCCAGAGTTTATTACTGAGGTCTTTGTCAATGTAATCCCCTCTTCACTTGACTCAGAATGTAGGGACACACAATAGTCTCAGGGCCAATCTTATTTTTGCAGACCTCTAATTCTTTTCTCCATGGAGTTCTTTATGGTCTTTGTCCAAAACTATGTGAAAGATGAAAAATAGATCTTGCATCTTCACGATCATCTTCCTCCACCACAAATACCTTTGGGTCCCTGTTCAGGCACCATCTTACGTATCCCCACCCTTTGAACGATTCCCAGAATGTAGGGGCACACAGCAGTCCCAAGACCGATCTTATTTTCCCAGTCCTCTAATTCTGCTCTTCATGTACCCAGTCTGGTGGCCACTGGGATGCTGGGGTTCTTCAGGTGGGGAGAAGAACAAGCCTTTGGGTCCCTAGGCTCACAGAGGTGAGAACCCTGGCACAGTCTCTCACACTCCACAATCGCCATCTCTGATGTACTCACTCCTTGTTGTCTCAGCTGGAACATCCTTAACCTTGAAAGTAGCAGGCTGGACCCTTGAAGTGGTGTTCAAATAAAACTTTACTGTAACTTAGGAAACTTGTTCAGAATAAAAAAAAAAAATCACAAAAGGAAGCACGAAATCTCTTGATACAATATGAAGGAAAACTATAAATACCTTAGTCTTCTCAATATTCAAACAATGAGTCAATGTCCCTTCTTGGTGATAGGAACATCAGCAAAATCAATCTCTCCTCTTTTAGGTGGGTAGGAATTGTTGATAAAAGGTCCTCCCAATAAAAATATAAAAACAAACTCTGTCACGATCCTGGCTGCTAGGCAGTCACCCTGCCAGCAGAAGCCCTCTTGGAGCCACCCTCTTTCCTGTGCTATCCACTTCCTTGATGCTCCCATGATGCAGCAGGGCCAGCTCTATTTAGCTCTGCCTCTCCCAGAACTCTGTGCCTCTTCGCATTGGCCTACCTTGCCTTGCTTTCCTTCTGCGTGGCCTCGGCGGCCTTCTTGTTGCTCCTTGCCTTGTGCCTCCCTGGCCTTCCTGCCTTGTCCTGTGGCCTCCTCAGCCTTCCTGCCTTGTGCTGTGGCCTTCAAGCCTACTAGCCTCACTCTGTCCTGCTTTGTGGCCTTAGTCCTTCTCCTCTGGTTTTCCCTGCTCTGGTCTTATATGTACCTTGCATTGCATTAGTTTCCTGTTAGCCTATGTTTGTACCTTCCTTGCCCTGTTCTTGTGGACCTGTCCAGTCCTACTCTTGTCCTGCCTGGTCCTCCCTGTGGCCTCCCATTCCAGTGCCCATCTCCAGTCCCAGGCCTTTCCTCCAGTCCGAGGCCTTGCCTCCTGTTCCAGCTCAGTTTCCAGCTCTTGCCTGCCTTCACTACCCATCTGTGCTTCTGGTTCTAAAAAGTACCAAAGTTCCCTAGAGTAAAACAAAAGAAAAATAAGAGGCAAGGGAACAAAGTCTCCCTTGCACTAAGACCACATGAAATGACCTAGAGCCCCATTCAGGATTCAAGTTTCTTTCCACTTGGGAAGTGCCATATTTTTGGATGTACAAAAAATGGAGATTATTATGTTTTGATTCTACCTTTTACATTATCCAACAATGTTTATCAATTGAAACAAGTGAATAACATAGGCACCTGGTGTGCAATCTAAAACACCTGCATTTTTATCATGCGAGTACGATTACCCACAATAGTATCTGGCACCCAACTTAGAGCTGAGATAACAAAGAGCTAACATTGGTTGTGCCATAGTGAGCCTTTTTTTTTTTAAGACACTACGGAAATTCTTTGTGGTCTGACATCTGAGAATATACCAGCAAAATGCAAAGTTACTGTGACAAAGTATGATGCTCTCTCTTGACTCCAAAATATTTTTGTTGCGAACAATGTTTGTTAGTCAGTACCATGCTGAAAGTAATTACTGTTTCTTATAGCATGCATGATATTTTTAACTGGATTCCTCTTCCCAGTAATGTTTGTCTTATTACTGTTCATAAGAATTTCATAGTGGACATGGGAGAGGTATTACTGTACCATCTTGAACAAGAGCCTCCCCTTTCAGAAATAGAACATACATACAACTTTAGTGAAGAGTTGGGTTATTTACTGAATAAAAACATTCACACTGTTGAACTGTCTATTGACCAAGAAGCCCTGAAGATCATGGACTATTCTTGAGATAAGAACACTCTGCAAACTGATTATGTTTTAACAGGTGACCTTCCTCTCAATTATATGTTCCTGCTGGGCTATGACTCTAACTGAACATGATCACTCCGCTATTGTTTCTCTGCTTTTGCAAAATTTAGTGGAGGCTAGGTTCACTGAGATGTAATAACATATGATGCCTTAAGTACTCATACATTTGAGTTACCTGACGAGGGTAAGCTTGCTCACACGACATGATACATTTAGTTAACACTAGCCATATCTCAGTTATGATTTTCAAATAATGATTTGAAGATATTAATTAAGACATGAGAGCCATGAATTATTTTATCACATGATTTCCAAGTAATAATCATTACTACTTATTATTCATGAATTGCCTTATGAACATAATGTGTAAAAGCACCCATTATTATAACAGAAATATCTATTAATTGTGCTTATGTAACCAGTCCCCAAATTTGGTGCTTTAACCTTCACTTTGGGGAGATATGGCCTTGAGTTCAATCCGGACAGGGAGGAAGAATAATCTTCCAGGACCCTCTGGGTTGTCTATCCACTCTTTACTCTTAATGTTCACACTGAAGGTAGATGACCTCCAAGAGAAGGAGCAATTACGGCAATAACAACAACAAGGGCAAGAAAATCAGGAATAACACTCTCTGAAGTCCAAGAATAATGTTCAAATAAAATAGTCCTTACTGCAACTTAAATAAAATAATCCAAGCTACAATGCTAAAAATACAGAACAGCAGCAAAAATATAATAGCAATAAAGAAGATTGTTATTTTGTCCATCTTAGATGGTACCTCCCTTCTCATTTCTCTTGCACCATTATCCATGGAGAAAAACGGCTCCCCTTGCAATGTAGGAAAACTGGAATGGGGTTCCAGAATACGGTCACTTCCACAAATAGGAGAAAATCCCCAAGCACAAAAACTGTAGGACAATTGTCCACACATACAAAGCATCCAACTGCAATTGGTCCAAGTTTTAACTTTTCTTCAAACTGGAAAAAAAACTGTATCACTATTATCCCTGCTTCTTCAGATCACTCAGCAAACAGACTCTTGCTTCAAACCCTCACTTTTGCCCCAAGCCCTCAGGGGTAGCAGGGGGATGCCCTGCCCTTCAAACAGGTCAAGTCAAAGTCCAAAAAATCCTCTAATCCAAATGTTCAATTACAAAGCTTGATGAGCAGAGGCCCATCCAAAAAGTAGTTAAAACTCTTCCTTTGAGACCCTTAAGAAAGTCCCAAAACTCCTTTCTCCTTCTCATAGATCCTGAGAGGATCCAAAGCGCTCCCAAAAATATTTGAAATCCTGGAGGGAATATCAAAATGCTAAACTCCTTTTGCTTGAGATCCTGTAGGAATCTTTAGCTGCCTCCTTCCCTCTTGACTGCTTCAGCCACCCTGACCCTCTCCCGAGACCCAGGGATGAAACTCAAGCTCCTTTCTCGTCCTCTATCGCCTTCCCTCTGAAGTTCTGGGCATGCTCCCAGCAATATATATACCCCAGATGGGGTCATCACATAGGGAGGAATCAAAAATACAAACCCCCTCCTATAGCTACTGAAAATCCAAATTACAAGGGCAAGATTAGTGACGGTTTGGACTCCCCATCACACTTATGTGCCTTATCTAGTTTTACATTGATTCTATTTTATCATTGCTTATCATTTTCACCTTGGTTCACTATTGGTTTCAACCTGCACAGTTATATTTAGATTATAGAGTTAGATTTAAGAGATACTGTGCTTCTTTGAGCTGAATGTGTGTCAGCTGAACCAAACAAGATGGTTCCAAACAAACAAGATGGAGGCTACCGAATTGTATGGGAGAAAGAACTGCTATTGTTCAACAGACAGGACATTGTCTGAGATTAGCTAACATAAACAAGACAAACTTTTGAATTTGCTTTGGCCTAGACAGACACTGTATCGCTCTGAACAGCACATTTTGATCAATAAACTGTGCCTACCAACACGACTACCATCATGTGAACTTGCAGCTAAGGAAAAATCAGTTTCTAAAACCCAATGATATACCAATAGACTATGTGTTTCCAATTAATTCTCACATTTGGGGCTTCCCAAACCTGTCCTGGGGATGCCGCGGCAGGTCAGGTTTTCAGGATATCGGCAATGAATATGCAAAAGATAAATATGCATATTCTGAGCCTCCAATATATGCAAATTTATCTCGTTGTGGATATCCTGAAAACTAGGCTATGGGGTCCCAAGGACAGGTTTGGGAAGCCCTGGTCTAAGACAAAGGAACTAACTAGGTAAAGGAAGAAACACCTATTAAAGAAGGAATTTTTCAAAACTCCTGTCCATGCATGCTATCAAACTGTCTGCAACACTGGTAAACCCCGGTGCTCCCTGTTTGTCTATATGTATAGTAAGCCATATAATTAGCCTGTAAGGATTTATCAATAACTTTCTGAGAGATATCTGCAACCTTTTTCTCTCTGGAAGACGTCTGTCATTCCGCAACTAACAAGAAACATTTCCAGATCTGCTGGCAGCCTAAACTGCAGGTGTTTTGCCTGTGCTGGGACTGGACCCTGGGACCACTGTGAGGAGATTGCCAGACACTGCCTGCTTTCCTGAACAAATTTACATAAGACTTTGGCTAGTTCACTTCTTATATGCTGGGTATTTAGCTTTGCAGTGCATATGTGTGAGAAGTGAGGATTGGAAATGATTTTGGCATCAGAGATATAGGAATTTCCAAATTATTGCACATCACAATAAACTCTATAATAGAATGAAAAGAGGCTGGGATCCAAACAGTCTTAGCTCTATGTGGGTCTTACATGTACTACAAGATGTTTTAAAAACGCTTGCAGTGCTCCTGGCACATCTACACTTTACTTCCAAGCAGGATGAAGGGCAGAAAGGATCAAAGATAGAAGAAGAAAGGGAAGGAAAGAAGGGATTGGAGGTTACAGTGAGGGAAAGTGGTATGGGAAGGGCATCAAGGTAAAGGGAAAGATTGGAGGAAGGCAACACATACGGTACCTAACGTGTGTTACATTACAAGTGCACACATCTCCAACTTTTTAAAACTGAATTTTCAAAAACTGATAATCCATACAAGGACATCCATCAAAAACAAAATACAAAAAGAAAAAGACAGATAATCTTTGAAAGAGTCCAAAATAATCCAAAGGATAGATCAAAAAATAGAAAACATGGAGGTGCAAAGATATAAAAAGTTAAAACATACAAGTGATAAGGCGTACAAAATTACTACCAGACAAACTGAAGTAATATGACCCAAATTGAGGCTCAAATCCAGATCCAATGACAGACAAGAGAAAGCCGAAATGGATAACTCTTCAGATTTTACCTTAAATTTATGCACATCCTAAAAAGATAGTTAATCAGGGTCAAAGAAAATAAGTTGGTTTTGTTTATAAAACATTCTACATTTACAAGGATTTTGCAGTGTAGAAGACACTCCAAGCTTGATGATTTATTGACAGAGGCTCAGAAACTTCCTTCTCTAGGCTTGGTTTGCCCTACAGAGATTTGAACAAACACTTAGAGGTTCATATTCTGCAGTGCAGGGAGAAGGTAAAAGTATCCAGAAAAATTATCAGGCTAACTTAACTTGTATAATCAGTGGAATACAGCTGGTTCTGCATTCTGATTAGTGTATCCAGGTAAAGTCTAAGTTATCTGGATAACCTTAGGACTTCCCTCCGGTACAACCAGATTTATCCAAATAATTTACTCACATAGCTCTGAATATCGGAGTTACCTGGGTAAGTTACCCAAACTGTGCAGAATGTCTACTGACTGGTACTCATCTTTGGCAACATATTACATCTATGTTGAAACCCTTTTACTAGCTTCTAGTCATGCCACAAATTAAATTTAATATCACATGGATGACTCATACATTTCTAAATAACGGCTCTCTTTTCACATGCTGTTCTCTACATCTGCAACCCCTCTCGCACTCTGTGGTCGGCATATCATGGCTTTCTCAAGGTTCCATCTCCCTAGCTAGGTCAATTAACAGAAACCCACAGGAAGGCATTTTCTGTGTCAGGCTCTATCTTCTAGAATGCGTTATCAGAGGACTTACGGCTTCAGTCTTGTGGCAAAAAACTTTTCATAAATGGCTGAAGACCATTTTGCTTAAAGACATCGTTAATTAAATGACTGACAGCTGTGTGATCTTTCATCATTAGCAGGGAAGTGTTTGGCTCATTTCATTTTTTTTTTTGTTTTAGGTTGTTATGTTTGTTATATTATGCTTGATTTTTATGTGCTTCTCTTTGAACATGGGATAGGGTGGAATATATATTTTTTTTTAAATAAATAAATATCCCTTCTCCAGAAAGTCCCTGAAATGCCCTTGTTATGATTTGTGGGTGTGTGGACCCTTGGCCCGAGGTGCAAGTTGTTACAGCCCGCAGGAAGGAGCCGGCGAGGCATAAGCGTAGTAGGAGGCTCTGAGCACAGTAGTGGGGAGATCCCCAGACACCAGGAGGTGACCCCTGTAGGGTGGTAGGCTGTAAGCAGTCCTTGGAGTGAGGGCCTGGAGAGAGAGAGGTGCCAGGCAGGCCGCGGAGCGGTAGGCGCTGGAATAGCCGTGCAGGAGGTTCTCCGGGAAGATGACCCCGAGGGGCGGAGCTGCAGCGTAGTGAGCGAAGACTGGAAGGCGCAGGCCAACCCGCAAGACAGGGAAGCCAGAGCTCAGTCTCAGCAGCTTACGTGGACAGATACCTGGAGGTCGGAGGAGAACCGGCTGAGCAGTAGAGAAGCAGGCCAGAGGAGCGGGACAGCTGACAGAAATGATATACCCTGAAGCAGGCCCCGTGGAGCGGGGGAAATCAAGGTAGTCTCCAGAGTGAGGAGCACAGCCCGAGGAGCAGGAGAGCGTGAACAGTCTTAGCTGAACACAGGCACAACCCAGAGGAGCAGGGAAGGCCAGCCAGGAAACTCACATTGCCGCAGTAGTTCCAAGAGAGACCCGAGGTAGATGCTGGTAGCTGGATAGGACCCAAGAGGCGCGAAGCCAGCCCGAGGAGTGGGGTAGGCCAGGAGAGCAAGTCCCCGTAGGAGCGCACACCGACTCCCGAGGAGCGGGTGCCAGACAGGGTCCCAAGCTAGGCAGAAGTGGCGTCTCAGGAACACAAGGCAGGAGTAGAGAACTCGTACAGAACTTGTTGCCAAGTCGGCTTGCTGGGGGCGAAGGTGGAGCTTAAGTACAGGAGTCCAATTACATCATCAATCAAGGTTGCTCCCAAGGTTCCTGCTGAAGAGGCTTCAAAGGTAGGGCCTGTGACACGCGCGCCTAGGAAGGCCCAACATCGATATAGGAGGTAGCAGCGTCCATGTCGCAGAGAGGAGAGCTGAGGAGCGCGGCGATGAAGGCAGGCCCACACAGCGAGCAGACCCGGGGAGGGCAGGAGCACGCTGCAAGCAATGAGTACTCGCGGTCGCAGCTGTCTGCGACAGACAGGCATAATAGCCCTCAGTTTATCCAGATAAATTTTATTCCACTATAAACTCATCTGGATAAACTGGAGCCGGTCAATTCAGCAGGATTTTTTAATTCTGTAATTTGCCCTGATAAGTCCTGTACTTGCCCGGACAAACATTTGAATGAGGACCTATCAGTTTACAGTTAAAAAAATGTATTTTCTTTTTCATAATAAGTATTGTAGTAACCCAGCCCCTGTCTGCTTCTAGGGCAAATGTAACCAAAGGATATAGATATCTACAAAAATGTTCCTGGGCCATCAGCTGTTTCAGATGTTCCCTGTTCATTTTAATTTATATTCCACCTTTTCTGACACTTCAAAGTGGATTATATTCAGGTACTGCAGGCCTTTCTCTTTCCCCAGAGAGCTAAGGGGTATATTTACTAAGCTGTGTTAGGAATTTATCATGTGGTAAACACTTTAACGGAATTATACTGTGCGTGATTTTAACCCAAATATTGCCAAAATGGAAATGAGCTGCTTTGCATACAAATACTTTGTAAATGCATACAAAGCAGCTCATTACTAGGCAATTTCAAGGAAATAAAATAACGCAGCTTGCCTGAAAAATCGTAAACCGTGTTAACTTTCTCTGGGAACACAGAAACACTAATGCACATCCCAATGTTCCAGATAGACTCCTAAAGGACCCCAAGCAGCCAAAAATCCAGAAGTTTTGTGTCCCACAGCTCTTTGAGTGTACAGGGACTTAGTCCCATGACAGTGTGTAACCCCTACTTTCTCAGAGCAACCCAGGAGGGGAGCTACACAAGGCCTAGCCAAAAGTGAAGGTGAACTTGTAGCTTTCTTCCGAGTAGCTTTAGAATAAATAGAAAGGATCAGTAAATAATGTGGAACATTTTGGCTACCTAAATATAAGGATATTTTCAGCATAACTTCGTGCAGCTGAAAACTAGCCTGAGATTGCCAGCTAAGTTTTAGCTGGTGATCTTAGGCATTTAAAGGCTTATTGAAAATCAACCCCTATGCCTTTAACGTCAGCTTGGAACCTGCAGTACTTCTGTTAGATATCTTTTAAATAAGTCAATATAACCTCCCCTGGACAAGGCACATAAAATGTGCTAGGATCTGGCACTTATTTGGGATAAGGGAGAGGATTCAAATAAGAAAAATGATCAAGCAGCTGGGGTAGGGGATCTCTCCAGAAGCAGACATAGAGCTGGAAAAGGGAAACCAATCTCCAAAGGCTTCCCTCTGAGAACTCAACCTTTTTCTACCTATAGAGTTGTTACTCATAGGCAATAACACCGCAACAAATTCCACGCCAAGGTATATGCAAAACAAGAAAAAATCATATTTTCTGGGACTATCAGCAAAGCAACTGTTTACAAAATAGAAAGATGGTAGTAAAAGATTTTTAATGTTATCAGCATTCACAGGCTTTACAGCCAAGATCCCAAGTTCCAGATATAAATCAAGCAGTGTTTCACAAGTTATACAAATCTCCATTTTTAATAATGCTCTAATTTGCTCCTTCTCTATTGTCCCTTAGAAATATGTGGTTTGAATTTCTGTGAGGCTTCTTAAATCTCACAAGAAAACCTTTTCACCCCACCCTTTCCCTACTGTTCAACCTATCAACATTAACTCCAATCCCAATAGGGTAAACTCACATCATGGCCACTCTTGTGCCTCATGCTATGACTCTCCCGCAGTGTCAAGGACATCCCTGGCATACTCCACATGCCGTGTCTTATACAGCCTCTATTTCCTAGGGCCCTCCACCATCTGTAGGGCTATCTTCTCTACTTCCTCTTTTCAGACACAGGCTAATTCCTTGTGAGAGGAAACATCTTTTGTGCTTAAGGCCTTTCCCTATGAGGGACAAAGCCCCTGCAGGACCCTTTCCTCAAACGTGCCTGGCAGCTCTCTTCCCTCCTAATCAATGCCAGTAACTCTTTCCCACCAGTAATGACCCTCAATTTACAGTTTTACAATCCCCTCCCTTAATAGGATCTTCCTTCCCACCCTCTTAAAGGAAACAACATGTACAACCCCATAATCCAGAAGGTTCCCTCTATAACCTACCATGAAGTTAACATACACCTTGTCCTTTTGATCAGATATGCTGCCATCTAATGACTGCTCACTATAATTACATGCCTATGTAATTTCACCCAAAATATTCAAACTCGATAACTACTATTTACAGTTCCCAAAACCAACCCAGGCTCCTTCCAGGAAATACTCCAGTGACCATGGGCCCATTTGGGGGTCCTGTTAAATCAATACCATAATATTCCTTTGATTTATGAAAAGTTTACTAATCCTCGATTTTAAAGAATTTTGAACATTTTCCAAAAGGCCGTTTTATCTCAGGTCTATATAGATTATGAAACCATTTAGAGGGTAATTTTTCAACAATGCGAATAAAAAAAAAGTTGGCACATAAGTTACACTCATTTTCAAAGTAGACTTGAGTGCATAAGTCACTTCAAAAATTATTCTACCAAATCTACTCACACAGGTTATACCTGTTATATTGTCTGCACAAATCTTTTGGAAAAATGTATGCACTTACTTTTAAAATCCACAAGTATGCAAATAAGTCCAAATCCTTCCCCAATTCTGCCGGCACGTATGTCTCTGCTCAGTTTGAGTAAACTTGTGTGCGACTGTGACATTAGAGATTTAGCTATATTAACAGGAAACCAGATACTCATAAGAACATAAGATATGCCATACTGGATCAGTCCAAGGGTCCATCAAGCCTAGTATCCTGTTTCCAACAGTGGCCAATCCAAGTCACAAGTACCTGGCAAGTACCCAAACATTAAATAGATCTCAAGCTACTATTCCTTATTGATTAATAGCAGTTTATGGATTTTTCCTCTTGGAACTTATCAAAACATTTTTTTTAACCCAGTTACACTAACTGTTGTAACCACATCCTCTGGCAATGAATTCAAGGGCTTAACTATATGCTGAGTGAAAAAATGTTCTTCAATTTGTTTTAAAATGAGCTAGTCCTATTATCTGAGAGAGTAAATAACTGATTTACAATAACTTTTTCAAGACCTTTCATGATTTTGTAGACTTCTATCATATCCCCCCCTCAGTCGTCTCTTCTCCAAACTCAACAGCCCTAACTTCCTTAGCCTGACCTCACAGACCAGCTGTTCCATGCCTCTTATTTTGGTCAACCTGCTCTTCACTTTATCCAGGGCAACCATATCATTTTTGAGATACGTGACCAGAATTGCACCCAGTATTCAAGGTGCTGTCTCACCATGGAGCGATACAGAGGCATTATGACATCCTCCATTTTATTTGCCATTCCCTTCCTAATAATTCCTAACATTCCATTTGCTTTTTTGACCACCACAGCACACTGAGCCAATGATTTCACTGTGTAACTACAGCAAGTGTTATTTTTCCCTATATACATCACCTTGTACTTGTTCACATTAAATTTAATCTTCCAGTCTCAAAATATCCTCCTGCAATTTATCACAATCCGTTTGAGATTTAGTTCCTCTGCATAATTTTGTGTCATCGGCAAATTTGATCACCTCACTTGTCATACCCCTTTCCAAATCATTTATAAATATATTAAAAAGCACAAATCCAAGCAGAGATCCCTGAGGCATTCCACTGTGAAAACTGACCATTTAATCCTACTTTCTATTTCCTGTTTCTTAACCAGCTTGCATTCTACATAAAGGACATCGCCTCCTATCCCATGACTTTTTAGTTTTCTTAGAAATCTCTCACGAGGGACTTTATGAAACACATTCTGAAAATCCAAATAAACCACATCTACTGTTTCATCTTTGTCCACATGTTTATTTACCCCTTCAAAAAAAAATAAAAATGCAGATTTGTGAGATAAGACTTCCCTTGGGTAAATCCATGCTGGCTGTGTCCCATTAAACCATGTCTTTCTAAATGTTTTGTGATTTTATAACTGTTTCCATGATTTTTATTGGCACTGAAGTCAGGTTCACCGGTCTATAGTTTCCTGGATCACCCCTGTAGCCTTTTTTAAATATCGGGGTTACATTGGCCGGCATCTTCCAGTCTTATGGTACAATGGATGATTTTAATGATAGGTTACAAATTAATTGAAATGCATCTGAAATTTCATTTTTTTAGTTCTTTCAGAACCCTGGGGTGTATATCATCCGGTCCAGTTGATTTACTACATTTCAGTTTGTCAATCTGGCCTACCACATTTTCCAGGTTCACCGTGATTTGGTTCAGTTCATCTGAATCATCACCCTTGAAAACAGTTCCGGAACAAGTATCTCGCCAACATCCTCTTCAGTACACACCGAAGCAAAGAAATTGTTTAATCTTTCTGAGATGGCCTTATCTTCCCTAAGTGCCCCTTTAACCCCTCAATCATCTAACGGTCCAACAGACTCCCTTACAGGCTTTCTGCTTCGGATATTTTTTTAAAAGCCTGAGGCAATTTAAAGCATATATCACATCATAAATACATCTGCATTATTAAAAATCATGACTTACATAATATATAGATTAATAACATTTGCTCAAAGTAAAACTCCTATACACAAATTCAAAACATCAAAACACATTCATATACCATTCCACTTCTACCACCACGATTCATTGCAGCAAGCCTTCCCTTTAGTCTGAATAAGTAACATACTAGAGCATTTATTTTATTTATCAAATTTCTATGGTTCAGACGAGCCATCACAACGGTTTACAGCTTTTATAAAATACATAGAATACATACACAGGTAATAAAACCTAAAATGTGAATAATAATGGGATAAAATAAACAATTATTAAAATAGTTAAAAGAATTAAAACAGATAAAATTAAAATAAAGAATGATAAAAGTTAAAAATAGGGCATTACCTAATTTCCCGCCATATGTGCCTCTTCATACAGCCAGGTTGTTTACTCCCGTTTGAATTTCTAGAATCATTTGGTAATCTCAATCATAAATGCCTTTTCAAACAACAAGGTTTTCAGCTCCAAGGGCAACACATTCCATAGTTTAGGCCCTGCAAGCAACAGAGCTCTTTCTCTAATTTGGCTAAGATGGGCGGATTGTAGAGTAGGTTTTGAAAGTAGGCCTTTGTTAGCAGACCTTAGATTTCTTTGGGGCACGTGAAGACGAATTGCTGCGTTAAGCCAGTCCACTTGCTCACCATATATTAATTTGTGTAAAGTGCAGAGTGTCTTAAATTGGATACAGATATTCAATAGGTAGCCAGTGTAAGGTAATAAGAATAGGTATAATATGGTCTCTTTTTCTACTGCCTGTTAGGATTCTTGCAGCAGCATTCTGCAGAACCTGTAGAGGATGAATGGAAGAGGCCGGGAGGCCTAGTAGTAAAGAGTTACCATAGTCTGTACTTGCGAAAATCAGATTGCAGGACTGTCCTAAAGTCGTTTAAAACCATTGTTATCTCTAGTCGCTTGAGTGTCATTAACTTGGCATAGCCCTCACGTACTTTCAGCGCTATGTGTTTCTTTAAACACAATTCTGGGTCAATAATCACTTCTAGGTCCCGTATATTTTTTGCTAATTTAATTGTTGAATTATCCTGTAATGTTATTGCTGTCTGACTTGTGATGGAGGTTTTTCTTTCTAGGAGGATAATTTCGGTCTTGTCAATGTTTAGAATTTGTTTCATTTGTGTAAGTAGTTGTTTGATGATTTTCATATACATTTCATGACACAGCCACCATTTTACTGCCTTGTGAAAGTGCAAATAGTATACCTGTTTTCTTTCCTTACTTAGGAGACTATTCCTGAGGTCTGAGCTGATAAAAGAAAAAATTCTCAACCTTGTCCTCTACAGATGAGACTTGTGTCTTGGCAGGGCAATAAGGAGGTTCTCCTGGGCAGCCCTTAGATTCTGCGAGGGCCTATAAGAAAGTAGTTTCTTCGCAAAGTAATCTGGCCTAACCCATTTTTCCCTTTGAATAGTAACAATTATTTTAAACCTAAATTGGTATTCAACTGGGAGCCAGTGTAACCACATCAACAAAGGGCAAGCATGCTTCATAGCACCCAAACCTACTAGGACCGAAGGCTGTGGTACGTTATAAATTATAATTTTATCAGGACCAGCTGTAGTAAACCTACATATACAGAACTACAATAGTCAATTCTCTGGGTCACTTGTGCTAGATTTTTGAAGGACAAAAAAGATCTTAATTGTTGAATCATCCACAGATGGCCAAAATCTGATTTTACCAATAATGTAATCTGAACTTCAAAGGTCAACTGTAAATCCAGCCAAAATTCCTAAATTTTGTATCAAAAAATGCAAAAGGATTAACTGGCCATCCAAGCTGTGCCTCTTTTCCCACTCAACACTTTAGTTTTGCCAACATTAAATTTAAGTTTATTGATGTTAAGCCACTGCACATAAAAATAAAGAAATTTACTCTCTATTTCTCTGAACCACAAAGGAAGAAGAAGAAGAAGAAATAAAAAAGATACATGGTTCCACTGTTTTTAGGCCACAATTAGAAGGGAATGGGAACAGAAATGAGAAAAGTGGGAAATATATGACAATATAACTGGGTGAACAAAGTGGCTAATAGCCCTATCCCTGAAAGCAAACTACTGGAGAGCTAGTCACAAGAATTATCTGGTGCATATTTTGAAGAAATATTAAATGGTCTGGATCAAAAATCCCTGATATTTAAAGATACATTTATAAGGATGTTGCATAAAAACTGCACATGTACAGGAAAAACTTTAAATCAAAGTGCCAAAAACATCTCACATCTTTGCTGACTAGCTTCAGATAAATCAGGAAAGATCCCAATTTTTTGATCAAGAACAAGTTACTCATGTTATCAATAAACACAGTCCATTCGTGGTCTGGCCCCAATATATAAGACAGTATTTTCTAATCTGTTCAAGCCCAAGGCACACCTATGTTAACCAAAATATAGTGTAGTACACCAGCCTCTGCAGAGCAGACACAGCAGACATAAAGAGGACTCAGAGTCAAAAGAAGAATTAGGGATGCACTGATAGTCCCACCAGTCTCTCTTCCAAATTTGAAAACAAAGGGAGAGAGGGAACAGAAATACCCATGAGCCCATCATAATGCAGTGACATTCCAGTGACTTCTGAAATTAGCTGACATGCCTGTGTCACAGCAGGAGGCTCCAGTGGCTCCTTCACACCACCAGCTTTAAGCGGATGTGGTTATGTATATCTATATATATCTATATATATATATATATACACACACACATTCATACACACAGCATGCAGATAACTGCTGCTGGTTTTGTTCCTCCAATTGTTATCCATGAATTTTCCCAC
The DNA here is from genome assembly GCF_901001135.1 of Rhinatrema bivittatum. Lineage (NCBI taxonomy): Eukaryota > Metazoa > Chordata > Amphibia > Gymnophiona > Rhinatrematidae > Rhinatrema > Rhinatrema bivittatum. The sequence continues at coordinate 292,648,223 of NC_042617.1, read as the reverse complement.
ACTATCTCTATAGCTCTTCTGGAACTGGGAGGATGAAGTACGGTTTACATTTGTGTGTTACCCATAGCATCAGCACGTTCTTCAGTAACATATCCTTGGGCTTCAGCCAAAATTTGACCCTGTTGTTGTGCAGAGAGAAGTCTTGCCTTGGAGCCCCCTCCTTTCTCCTTTTGCTATACTCTGCTTCACTGTCTCCATTCTCAGCTGTCTTAACATGTGCACATCACTCACAGGCCTCAGCAACTCACCCTGAAGATGCTCCTGCTCCCTCTGCTCATTACCTACCAGCTCCTGTTCCTTCAGTACCCTCAGAACTCAGCATGCCTGCACTCCTTCTCCCTCCATTCTGACCCCCTCAGTTCGTCACTGTGAGACCTCCCCACTCTGGACTCCAGCTCCCACTGTACACAAATGCAGGAGAAGACAAGAGTCCATATGGTGCAGGTAGTTGGCCACATGCAGTTACCTAAGCTCCTTCATTACTGCTTCTGCCAACCCTCAGAGTGAGTCACAGGCACCTTGTCAAGTGACTCACTCTGAGGATAAGATAGACTAGAGAAACTCAAAAGGAGGAGGCTTGGGGGGTAGTAGAAGCAGGGCATACTAAGGGGGAGTGCAGTCCACCCCGGGTGACAGCCAGGAGTGGGGTTGCCAGCTGGCAAGTCATGGGCCACGAGCGGAGCCCATCCCACTCGAGGTGGAAGAAAAGGGAGGCCTCCGGGCCGTGCACAGTGGAAGCAGGGCCAGTGTAAGCTACAGGTCTGTAACCGGCAACTGCACGGCCTTTTCTTCTTCCCACTCGTGCGGCCCGAAAGAGAAAGTGATGGGTTAGAACAGGTGGGGGAAAAAGGAAAGGTCATGCAGTCGTGGCCCGAAGCAGAAGGAAGATCAGCGTGTGTCCCAGGTCACACAAAGAGGCAGTGTTAGCGTTTGCACGTGGAGCAATAGCACTGCCCCGCTCTCCACTGCAAGTGCAGGAAGCCCCGTGCAGCCTCAAGAAAAATGGAGACTCCGTCTGTGTCAGGGACTGAAGGAGGAAGTTGTTGCTGTATTTCTGATGGGGAGCGGGGTAGGAAGTGAGAGAGTGTGTTTATGTCTGTGTGCGTGTGAGCATGTGTGTGTGTGTGTGTGCGTGTGTGTGTGTGTGTGTGTGTGTGGGGAGTGAGGGAGGGTTCATGTTTGTGTGTGAAAGAGGGAGCATGTGTGAAGGGGGGTGTGTGAAAGTGTATGCAAAAGAGAAAGGGAGCCTGTGTGAAGGAGAGGGGAACTGGAGATCACTGGGAGTGAGAAGGGGTGAAGTGACCTGGGGGAGGGAGACGGAGAAGTGAATCTGGAGGGGGAAGGGAGACGGAGAAGTGAATTGGGGGGGAGAGGCAAAGAAAGTATGCACCCCAAATGCCAAATACTTTAGGTATGCCACTGGGTAGAAGAGGTGGTACTATATGCAATGTGTGTACTGCACAAAGTGGGATGCAACTATCTTGTGCCCTGCATGCTGCAAGTTAATTCCATCACTCCAGAGTTCATGCAGTAGCCATGAAAGAGAGGCATGTATGATTACACATTTCATCAGAAAAGAGCTCATGCATATGTAAGAATCACTGGTACTGTCTCTTGTTATGGTGAGATGCTGAGAGCAACGCCCAGTTGCTGATCTGGACCTGAGCAACATTTATTTATTATTTAGATTTATATTCTGCATTTCAGACACTTCAAAGCAGATTACATTCTGATTCTGTAGGTATTTTCCTATCCCCAGAGGGCTCACAATGCAAGAGGCCTATTTACTAAATGTTTTATCCCATTCTGTGGCTATGGGAAAAATGTTTACTTAACGAGGCCCTAAATTTTGTCCCTGAGGCAATGAAGGGTGAAGTGACTTGCCCAAGGTCATAAGAAGCAGCAGTGGGAATTTGAACCCTGGCTTCTTTGGTTTGCAGCCTACTGCTCTAACCACTAGGCTCCTCCTCTACTTAGACAGTGGTGACTTCTTTGGGGCACATCCGATCAAGGCGTGGCATACTGTTAGGAAACACTGATATAAAGGACCCTTAAAGTAGCCAGTGTCACATAGGAACTAACTCCAAAATGATTAGGGGTGCTAAACAAAAATTACTCCTACCTGGACACAGTGAAGGAGTTTGCTCAATATTAGGGGTGCTCAAGCTCCCACAGAGCTGGCACCTATGCTGGTATGACTTCTATCAGAAGTGTCTGCAGTAAATGGCCAACACCCAGTTACCTGACCTGTTTAAGATGCCTCCCTTTCCTATTCTCTGAAGCTTCTTTTGAGGTAAATTGTATATGCTTTTTAATATCATGTATGGATATGTTATTGATGTTTATAGCCATATGAAAATTACAATAAAAAATATTTTAGAATTAAACTGCTATAAACTGCACAACAAAATATACCATCTCCGGTTCCAGAGATGGTTTTCCAGGTGATACATCAGATGAACTGAACCAAATCATAGTGAACTGGGAAAATGTAGTAGGCTAGATTGACAAACTAAAGAGCAGCAAATCACCTGGACCGAATGGTATGAACGCCAAGATTCTGAAGGAACTAAAAAATGAAATGTCAGATCTATTAGTTAAAATTTGTAACCTATTAAAATCATCCATTGTACCTGAAGACTGGAGGGTGGCCAATGTAACCCCAATATTTAAAAAGGGCTCCAAAGGTGATCAGAGAAACTATAGACCAGTAGCCTGACTGCTGGGAAAAATAATGGAAACTATTCTAAAGATCAAAATTACAGAGCATATAGAAGGTGCAGTTGCTTAACTGTAACAGGTGTTCTCCTAGGACAGCAGGATGTTAGTGCTCACATGTTGGTGACATCATCTGATGGAGCCCGGCACAGAAAACTTTTGTCAAAGTTTCTAGAAGCTTTGACTGGCAGACTGAGCATGCCAGCCTGCTGCTATCCGCGCATCCATGCAAGGTCCCCCTTCAGTCTTGTAATATAGCAAAAGATAAGACCTATCCCATACACGATATCCCATACTTGACATCCCTCACCCCAACTCCCACCCCAAATTGCTAATCTTACCTTCCTTTCCCTCAGCTCCCTTCCCCCTCTCCACCAGCCAATATACCCTCATCTTATCACCTTCCAATGCAACTGTCCCTCCCCCCATCACCTCTGCCTCCGTTCTCCATGCTTCACATCTCTTTTTGCCCTCCTGTCCTAACATCCAATACCTAATGTAAATTTTTGATACCTAATGTAAATATTTGATTTATCACCTAAGTTATTTACTATATAATTGTTCCTTTATAATATTCTGCCTTTTACACCCATAATCATTGTTATCTAAAGTTTCAGACTGTAAATTGTTTTTCCACTCTGGTTGATTTCAGTTTTATGTAAAGCCTTCTATTTGCTGCATTGAGTTCCAATTAAACCGATGTGATGTTCCCAACAAACATCGGTCTATAAAAACTTTAAAATAAATAAATAAGAGCGAGAAAAAATAGCACAACAAACTGAAAGTGAACCCAACATTGTGGGGAGACGGGGGGGGATTCCTGAGGACTAGCATCCTGATGTCCCAGGAGAACACCTTTTACAGGTAAGCAACTGCGCTTTCTCCTAGGACAAGCAGGATGGTAGTCCTCACATCTGGGTGATTTCAGAACTCTAGACTGCCCCACAGTGAGACCCACAGTAGCAGAATAAGATGCCAATGGGCACAACACAACTGTGGCACTGTGGGAGAAAAACAAGGGGCGGTCTGGTCCCACAAAGAGCAAGATAGAGACAGTTGGGTTCAGGACTGGAATAAATTGCGCAGGACAAACTGGACAAAAGTGCTGTCCTGACGACTATCTCTTGTCAAGGCAATAGTGAGAAGCGAATGTGTGGAGAGAACTCCAGGTCGCGGCTCTGCAAATTTCAGCGACAGGGAATGCACGCAGATGGGCCACTGATGCCGCCATAGCCCACACAGAGTGAACTTTCACCCTGCCAGCCAGCTGAAGGCCTGTCTGCTCGTAGCAGAATGCAATGCAATCTGCTAGCCAGTTTGACAAGGTTTGCGTCCCCACCACTGCTCCCAGTCTATTGAGGTCAAACGACACGAATAGCTGGGTGACTGCCTATGGGCCGCTGTACGATCCAAATAAAAAGCGAGCACCCACTTGCAGTCCAGGGTGTGGAGAGCACGTTCCCCTGGGTGGGACTGAGGCCTTAGGAAGAACTGGTTGATGTGGAAAGCAGTCACCACCTTAGGGATGTGTATGCAATCACCACCTTTGGGATGCATACGCAGCACCACACGATCATGGAAGAATTTCGTGTAGGGAGCATATGTAACCAGGGCCTGGATCTCACTGACCCTGCGAGTGGAAGTGATCACCACCAGGAATATGACTTTCCAGGTGAGGAACTTCAGGTCACAGGACTAAAGAGGCTCGAACGGATGCCGCATTAGCCTCACCAGGACAACATTGAGATCCCATGGGGTAGTCGTAAGCTGAAACAGGGGCTTTAGCTAAACGAGGCCCTGCATGAAATGTCCAACAAGAGGTTGGATCGAAACGGGCGCACCAGCAATACCCTGATGGTAGGCGCTGAGTGCGCTGAGGTGCACGCGGACTGAGCTGATTTGGAGGCCAGATTCGGACAGATGCCAGAGGTAATCCAGAAGGCGGGGGAGCAGACAGGAGAAAGGGTCCAGCCCGTGACCACCGCAGCAGATAGAGAAACGCTTCCACTTCAAGCTGTAAGACTTCCAGGTGGATCCAGGACTCAATCAAGACCCTGGTCACATCATCCAAGAGCTGCAAGGCTGAAGGATCATGCACTCAACATCCACATCGTGAGGGCCAGGGCCCAGAGGTTCGGGTGGCGCAGGGTGCCCTGGTGCCATATGAGGTCGGGAGCCGTCCCCAGTGGGACAGGTGTGCTCACTGACAGGTCCTGGAGAAGAGGGAACCATACCTGCCTTGGCCAGGAGGGTGCACTAGAATCATGGTCCACCCATCCTCTTGCAGTTCCATCAGAGTTCTCAAGAGGAGCGGAATAGGCGGTACGCATACAGGAGACCCTGTCCCCAGTGAAGGGAGAAGGCATTTCAGGCTGGATGGCCCTTCCCCGGAACCAGGGAGCAGAAACTGCTCACCTTGTGATTGTGGGAAGAAGCAAACAAGTCCATGTCTGGCATACCCCAGCAGCAGAACAAGTCGGTCACCACCGCAGGATTCAGGGACCACTCGTGTGACTGGAAGGACCGACTGAGGCAGTCCGCCAGTGTTTTTAGGTAACTCGGCAGATAGATGGCCCGTAGATGCATTCCTCTGGAAAGGGCCCAATTCCAGACCTGCATTGCCTCCTGGCAGAGGAGGAACAAGCCCATGCCGCCCTGCTTGTTGATGTACCACATCGCCACAAGGTTGTCCATTCTGATGAGGATTACCTTGCAGTACAGCCTGTCCTGGAAGGCCCACAAGGCGTACCAGATCACCCGAAGCTCCAGAAAGTTTATCTGGCAGCGAGCTTTGGCCACAGTCCAGAGGCCCTGAGTATGCGGGCCAGCCGTGTGCCCCCACACCCCTGAGGCGAGGCATCGGTGGTGAAGGACATTTGGGGCGGTGCGGACTGAAATGGGAGCCCTGTTTCCAAATTGGAGAGGGCTTCCCACCAGGTCAGGGAGAGACAGAGGGGGTTCGTGACCGTAACCGGCACCTCCAGATCCTGGGATGCTTGCCGCCACTGGGACCGCAAGGCCCACTGAGGGTTCCTCATGTGGAGGCGGGCAAAGGGGGTCACGTGGACGGAGGCCACCAGGTGACCCAGCAAGCAGAGCAGTAAGTGGGCCGGCACCTTCTTGCTGTTGCGAACGAGAGTGGCCAGCGAGGAGAGGGTGACCGCCCAGTCCTTGGGCAGGAAAGCCTTTGCTTGTGCCGTGTCCAACCTGGCACCTATGAAGTCTAGCTATGGAGACAAAGATGCGACTTGGGGAAATTGATGACAAACCCCAACATCTGCAAGTTCTGAACTGTCAGGGCCAATGCTTGCAAGCCCCAGAGCAGAAGTCACTCCGGATTAGCCAATCATCCAGCTATGAAAAGACTTGGACTGAGCGACTCCTGAGGTAGGCAGCCACCACCACCAAGCATTTGGTGAAGATGCGTGGGGCTGATGAGAGCCCAAAGGGAAGCACCTAGTACTGAAAATGTGCCGTTCCCACCAGGAAGCAAAGGTACTTCTTGTGGTTGGGGACAATCGCAACATGGGCGTAAGCCTCCTGTAACTCAAGGGAGCAAAGCCAGTCTCCTCTTTCGAGGAGCGGGATCAGCGTGCCCAGATAGACAATTTGAATTTTTCTCTTATGAGGTCGGTGATGGGGCGCAAGCTGCTGTTCCTCTTCGGAATAAGGAAGTACCTCAAATAGAAGTCGTGACCTTGCTGTTCGCCAGGGACCGGTTCTACTGCGCCCACTGCTAGAAGGACGGAAAGCTCTGATTGAAGGATGACCTGATGGGCAGGCAAATCCCAGGATGGACATGGTGGAGCGGTCTCTGGAAGCCTGCTGAAGTTCAGGCAGTAGCCCTGGCGGACAATGGAGAGGTCCGAAGTGATCACTTCCCAACGATGGGCAAAGCAAAGGAGCCTGCCACCGATCGGGGGATAGACCGCCAGGGGATCCGGCGTCTGGCTCGTACCCTCTCACCGCCAGTCAAAGCCTGTAGATGGGCATCATTTTGGAGAAGGGGGGGCGTGTGGAAGTGTATGGGAACCTCCCTCAGTCTACTTTAAAGGACAGGGCACAGATATCCTGCCTGGTCCTCCTTAAGATAGAGACCCACAGGGAATCCTGGGTAAAGGGAGGAGCTCTTCCCCAGAGATTAAGACTGGAGGCCCTAATAGGGTTAGATGGGCCCCGGGGAGCTGATGGAGTCCCAGTACGCACAGAGACCAGATACATCTCAAGGTTGGTTAAAGATTTTCCCTTGCATAAAGACTTCACTGCTTGAAGTTTAAGCATTTTGCTAAGACTAAGGAGAACTGCTATAGGGGTTTGCTTTCTATTTGGACTGCTGTTTTAAAAATACCTGAAGTAAAGGTGCTGCCATTTTTGTTAATCTCATTGTAAATAAAGAGCACTGAAGCACAGTCAGAGTCTACATATGGTTTCCTCTGCCTGTACCCAAGCCTCTTGCCGCTCGAATTACCAGAGGGACCTTTTCCAAAAGGATGGGCTCCACCTTAACCAGAGTGAAACCAGGTTGCTGGCAGTAAGCTTCAAAAAGGAGACAGTGCAACTTTTAAACTAGATGATGGGGAAAGCAGACAGTTGTTCAGAAGCACATGGTATGGAATGATGTAACCTTGAAGGAAATTAAGAGAACAGGGAAAATTAGAGCATCCCAGGAAAGAGGTTGCAATAAATGCCAAAGTGGACCTGATGTCTTTAAGTAAAGAGCAGAAAGATTCAGAATTACCCTTGTCAACTGATGAGCAGTTTGTTAATACAAACAAAAAACATACTTTGAAATGTCTATATACAAATGCTAGAAGTCTAAAAAAATAAGATGGGAGAGTTAGAGTGCATAGCACTGGATGAAGAGTTAGATATAATTGTCATATAAGAGACCTTGTGGAAGGAGGATAAATTAAATAAATTAAAAAAATATATACTCCCATAAGGCAGTTAAGATCAAATTCAGATACAGTGTAAGAATATAAGATGTAAATGACACACAATAGAGCTTTCTCACCTGTTGTACCTACACTGTGGAAAGCATTTCCTTTCGAGTTGTGGTTGGAAAGGGATTTGAAACTTTTTAGGAAAAAATTAAAAACTTTATTTTTTCAAAGCATTTCACTGATTTTAATGTCCAGAAACCCACCCTATCTACAATCAGGTATGTTTCTGGCTCCAAGGCAGCATGGATTCATCAGGGGAAGGTCCTGCCAGACAAATCTGATTGACTTTTTTGATTGGGTGACTAGAGAATAGGAGATTGTGGAAGAATGCTCGATGCGATCTACTTGGATTTCAGCAAAGCTTTTGATACCATCCCACACAGGAGGCTTGTGAATAAAATAAGAAGCTTGGGAGTGAGTGCCATGGTGATGTCATGGATTACAAACTGGCTGACTGATAAGAGACAGCGTGTAATGGTAAATGGAATCTACTCTGAAGAGAGAGCTGTGTAAAGCAGAGTACCACAGGGATTGATGTTGGGACTGGTTCTGTTCAATATCTTTATGAGCAACATTTTTGGAAGGGATAAAAGGTAAAGATCTGCAACAGAGTGGCCATACCTGAAGGAATAGAAAAAATAAAAAGTGATTTAAGAAAGCTTAAAAAGTGGTCAAAGATGTGGCTGCTGAGATGTGGTAATCCATAAGAGCTGTATATGATGGGGGGTGAAAGACTGATGTGCACGGACCAAAAGAGGGATCTTGGGATGATCGTGTCTGGGGATCTGAAGATGGCGAACCAATGTGACAAGGCGATAGCCAAAGCCAGAAGATTGCTGGACTGCATAGAGAGAGGAATAACCAGTAAGAAAAAGGAGGTGATAATCCCCTTGTATGGGTCCTTGGTGAGATCTCACCTGGGGTATTGTGTTCAGTTCTGGAGCCCGTATCTCAAAAAGGAAAGAGACAGCATGAAGGCGGTCCAGAGAAGGGTCATGAAAATGGGGTTGGGTCTGTATTGGAAGACCTATGAGGAGAGGCTAAAGGATCTGAATATTTATATCCTGGAAGAGAGGAAGTGCAGGGGAGATATGATACAGACCTTCAGATACCTAAAAGGTTTCAATGATGTATGGACTTTGAATCTTTTCTGTTGGAAAGAAAACAATAGAACTAGGGGTCACGAAATGAAACTCCAGGGGGGATGACTCAGAACCAATGTCAGGAAATATTTCTTCACAGAGAGGGTTGTGGAAGCCTAGAATGCTCTTCTGGAGAAGATGGTGAAGAAGAGAACAGTCAAAGAATTCAAAGATAATCACTGTGTATCTCCAAAGGCTAGAAAGGCTAGAGGATGAAAAGGAAATAAGCGTGCAGGGGGGTAACTTGCTGGTACAGCGATTAATACCTTTAGCAGATGGCATGGAGATTACTACTCTTAACCATAATGCAACATTGTTCCCCACTTAGATGGTGGGGGAAAAGAGGAATTGGATTCAGAAGACAACCGAGGGCCCTGACTTCCATTGTCTGAGATACTGATATGTAGACATAAGGAAGAAGCACAGGACTGCTTCTACAGCCAAGTCCTAAAGAAAACGAAGAAAGCGTGCATGGGGGTAACTTGCTGGTGAGGTGGTTACTACCCTTAACTAATAAGCCTTGATAATTTTGAATTAACTACAACATTTGCTCTCTGCTTCAAATGCAGGGGATTTAGACAGCAACCAATCAGGGCCCTATCTTTTACAGTTTGGGAAACTGTTAAGCATGGGAGTAACTTGAACAGAGCAGCAATTACTACCCTTAACAAATAAGCCTTAATGCTTTTGATGCAATTGCTGAACTAAATTACACTACAGAGGAACTTAGGCAATGTGAAATGCCACAATTGTATTATATGTGCAATATTTTGACAAAAATACATACATAATATACATCCAACTTTGTGAGGAAATTTTTTATACCTATGATTAAAATTAAATCAACACACTACCCTCCTAAACTGATACACTCACCATACATACTCCATACATACCACTCACATATAAAATTCTAATACATATATGTAAACATTGCCAACTCATGTGGCTTTATACATTTATATAATTCACAATCTCGTACATTTTACCTGCAACCCACTACCATTATTTACAATGTTCCTTATACATTATTTAAATCACAATCGTATACATCATATTGCATTAAACAATGTAACACCTGCAACCCACTACCATTGTTTACAATGTTCCGACGAGATTCTCGTTTCACCTGTATTACCAGGCTTCTTCAGGGAAACTGAATAGTTCAAACACTGTGGTATTTATGCGCTGTCTTTAGAAATGAAACATATTAGAGTCAGCTGTTGATCAATATTTTAATGTTTTCTATATAGTCCGATGCTTTGTGGGGATAACGACTGTACAATCTGGAGTCGTTTGGTTTAAATATGATACATAAGCAGCGGCAGAAACACCATTAATTCAACGATGACATGATGAATGATGATGAATATGATATTTAAGAAGCAAATTACGCATCTTTCACCGAACCATCATTTCCCCGGCAAAAGCTTGCCTTATGCATTTTGTACCCACGGCTAAGTGTCTGAAATACGATGAGAAGTGTGCCACCCTAATCCATTGCTTCTGGGAATGTCCCCCCATACAAGGGCTATGGGAAACGGTGCGCTGCTGGCTAACCAATTTGTTTGCTGTGGAAATTAAATGGTCTGTTTCCTTTTGCTTATTGCACAATGATGTGGGTGATGTATCATTGAATCATGATAACGTGCTTTTTTTTTCCAAGGTATGCTTAGTGGTGAAAAAATGTATTTTGGCAAAGTGGATTGAACACCATCCACCGACATTTGAGATGTGGAGGGCAGTTCTAATGGAACTGTTTCAATTGGAATATGGCTCTCTATACAAGCGTTTTTCGCCAAAGAAGAAAAGATTGTTCAAGGAAACTTGGTGCACCTATTATGGGTCGCTTCCCCAGAGGATACGGCAGCTCGCCCCTCTGGACATGACTTGAGTTTATCTGCTCTTTTGGACACGACGTGAGTTTACCTGCTCTTTCGAAGGTTCTTCACTCTCACGTGCCCCCTGCAAGTTGGGGATATAAAAGCATTTGAGCACGGGCTGTGAGGGCTCTAAGCAGTTTTATTTTTATTTTATTTTATTTTTATTTTCTCTCTGCCACATGACAGGGAGTGTTGCAACACATTCTGCGGACTTCTTTTGTGAACTTATTATGGACTCTCTACTGGCAAGGGGGGGATGGAGGGGGGGAGGGTCATAAAATGGGGAAAAATATGGAACTTCGCCCCTGGTTATTGATTTGTTGTTCATTATGGTTACATTTTCCTGTTTGGGTGTTCCTAATAAAAGATAATTGAAAAAAAAAAAGAAGCAAATTATTAAACATCAGGAATAACAGCGCATAAATACCACAGTGTTTGAACTATTCAGTTTCCCTGAAGAAGCCTGGTAATACAGGTGAAACGAGAATCTCGTCGGAACATTATAAACAATGGTAGTGGGTTGCAGGTGTTACATTGTTTAATGCAATATGATGTATACGATTAACTGCTCACTATAATTACATGCCTATGTAATTTCACCCAAAACATTCAAACTTGATAACTACTATTTACAGTTCCCAGAACCAACCCAGGCTCCTTCCAGGAAATACTCCAGTGACCATGGGCCCATTTGGGGGTCCTGTTAAATCAATACCATAATATTCCTTTGGCTGGCTGATCTGTGTCCACTGCCATAGCCTGTCTCCCACCTGAAAGAAACAGAGGAGACAGGCTGCAAATATGAATTGGGAAGGCAGGCAGGGACCATTTCTCAGCCACACTAAGCAGTGAACGCAGAACTGCCAATAGGCGAAGAGGGACGAAGGAAGACAAAGCGTTAGTGCTTGGAGGTGAGTGCCGCAAACTAAGGCTCAGGATCTCAACAAAGGCTGGCCCCTCCCTGCATGGGAAAAGGAGGCAGCATTGGGAGAGAAAAAGTGGAAGAGCCCTGGTATTGGGGCTAGGGACAGAGGTAGGAAGAGAGAAAGAAAGGTGTCTGTCCCCAGGGCCAGTTCTAGGTTAACTGGTGCCTTAAACTAAAACTGAAATTGCTGCCCCGCTTTGCAGCAGCTCCAGTACAGCACTCCCTCCCCTTCAGTGGTGGGAGGGAGTGTTCTTCCCTGCTCCCCCACATCTGCCCAGCACCAGTATCTCCTCTGCCCTGCTCTCTCTTTTCCGTTGCCCATATTTCCCCAGCAACAACCTCTCCCTCGTTTCCTGTCCAGCAGCAACCTCTTCTTTTTCTATGCTCCCCTCTTCCCAACAGGCTGACCCCCTTCACCTATCACCACAGAGAGAAGCCTTCCTCCTGCTGCTGCACCACCACAGCAAAAAGCCTTCTTCTTCCTACACCGCCTTCCTGAGTCTCCTGACTGGAGACATCATGTGTAAGGGTTAAGGGGCAATGGTACCCACTTGGGCAATGGTGCTCGGTGCAGCCGCACAGGTTGCACACCCCAAAAGCCAACCCTATGTCCCCCATCCCCCTTGCTCGTCAAGTAGATCTCAGAAGTGGACTTCTCCTGGCTCTTGAGTACATCATTATACCCCAATGTAACCCCGAGGCCAAAATGTTTGCCCTCCCCTGCAACAGAGCAAGGGTATTCTCAGTTGCAAAGCCCACATTCTGAAGAAGCTTCCCGCTGGATGCTGAACTAAAGGTAAATGTTCTTGTCTTTAATGTGTAATCTTGGCTGTTCCCAGCAGGCTAATTGAGCTCTTGAAGGCATTCTGAGGTGAGTTTCAGGACTGTGCTGTATTAAGGCAGCTCTGTATGCTCCTTAAGATCTAGGTGAGTTCTGTTTTGGCTGATTATTTGGCTTGAATATTTTGATGCTGTTCTGTATAATTGATTTGATTTTTATGTTTAAATCTGTTTTATTGATTTACAATAAATTTACATGAAATAATATCAAACATAATACGCAAGTCAAAGCACTATATGGTTCAAAACCTAGAAATGAACATCTCAGGATTGGTGTTACTTCCCAAAACCCTCCCCCCGCCCCAACCCAATCAACCCAACCCCATCTGATTTGATTGTTTTAATTTATGGCTTTTATTAGCCATTAGTTGTGTGTTTTGGTATGTTGATTTTAATTGAAAAAGTGGATTTGCCTCCTATAGCTCTTTGATTACCACTTTGGCAGGCCAATGCAATATAGCGATTTCAACAATCTATTGGGCATGTGTTTTGGACCCCCTAAAATAACCCTGATGCAATACGTGGTTATTACACAGTTCCAAACGAGTGCATAGCTAATAGCACTCATCACATGTAAATTCCATGTAAATGAGGCTATTAGCCTCATTTACATGGAATTTGTGTTGCCAAAATTTGGCCGCATGGCCAAGGCGCCCATTCTAATGCGTCAAATTTAACACCTGCCCAAGAGCTGGTGTTAAAGCATGCTGTATTCAAGGGCTCAACAACAAAAAATAATCCTGCTTTCTGTGGTTCATTATAGTGGAAACCACAGAAAGCAGCATCCCCAAGGGCTGGCCCAATTGGAACCCCTGTCAGTAGTAAGTGAAGGAGTGAATACATTAATATTGTTTTGGGCACTTAATATTAATTTATTCACTCCTTCACTTACTGCTGATTGGTGCATTCACTGTCACAAGTCAGTGAAAAGGACCAATCCCCTTTCAGAAGGCTGTCCTGAAAGGGGATTGGTCCTTTCACTGACAAGTGTCAGTGAAAAGGACCAAACGGAAACAGCCCTGCCTGGGATGGGGAGGGAGCTCTGGCCAGGCTGTTGTGGACACACAGACACTTTTCCTGGGCACCCGATGCAGAGCGCTAGGAATGAACAACGTATCCTCTGCGCATCCCTTTTAGTGCGGCAGCTCATTTGCCTATTGCATCAAGTGCCCAGGAGAGGTGGATGTGCGCACATTCAAAAAACATGTGCCCAGTCTGAATGCACATTTTTTACGCAATGATACTGCATCGGCCTGAGAATTCTTCAGGAAAGTGATACAGAAACATTTTTAAATAAACAAACAGAGTGATCGTTGTGGTGTGAAATGGAAAGTTCTCATTTCTCCCCTCACAAATGTACTGTCTGCGAAGCTGTTACCATTAAAGACATTTATAAACAGTAAGGATTTTATTGGGGCATAATTCTTCAGCATGAAAACTGTTTTGGAGGTCCCAGTATTTATACCTCAAGGGCCTTGAGGTAAAGCTTCCTCCCTCTTCAAGAGCAAATCTAACCCCCCCTCCCCTCCAGAAATTACAAATCCATTCCTCTCTGCCCACCAGAAATGTTCCCAGATACCAAATATTTCACTAACTGTATATTTAATGTTTTATTGTAAACCGATGTGATATATATATTTTGAACGTCAGTATATAAAAACAAAGAAATAAATAAAATAAAATTTCCTCTGGAATAGGGGATAGGGAGAGAGAGCGCGAGAGAGCGAGAGACTTTGCCCATTGCTCCTGAACGTGCCCCTCCTGCTTTCCTCTCCACTAGTCATTTTGCTTCCGATACATTTTAAAAGCCTTGCACGGGTGATCGTTGCTTGCCTTGATAATTGCATTTCATTAGCTCTAGTATTAAACTTTTACTTATCTTTCAGATCCTGTCTATTCAGCTCTTTCCTTATTATCTTTTCCTGACATTTTTAGACATCCATTAAACTAACAATCTTTTTTTCTTTTTTTTTCTTGGTGCATTTGCCTGATTATGATGAGAGTCTCCCTGGAGTGTGGAGCACAGATATTCTAGGCTGCTGTCAAACCTGCTAACTTCAGGAGAGAAACAGGAGCCATGTTTCAAGGTCACTGGGGGGGGGGGGGTGCAATTTCTAACTTCCCTTCTAACTGCAAGTCTATTGAAATGCCATTCTACCAAACACTGTATTTCATTTTCTAAAGAAAAGTACACACACTTTTTCTCCTTTGAAAACTGCTCTGGGTACAAAGTTCCCACAGACCTTTCCACCTGCTTTTTTTGTGCAGGTAGATTTCTTATGGAAGATTATAAAGCATGGATTTGAAAACAGAATCTATTGGCCCTATCTACTACACATTTTTCCTTATACACACAAAACAGGAGAAAGCCTTTAGGGGCCAATGTAATAGACCGTGCTTACCTTAACATAGGTTTTACCCTGTGTTCCCAAAATCTTAAGCCTGAAATTTAAAAGGGGTTTTTTGTGCAGGAAAAGTATTTGGTAAACTAACGGCTAACATTCACATTAGGATTAGCGTGCACAATATGTAATCCATAATGTAAATAGGGTTCACAGTATTAACCAGGAGATTCACGGGGGTCAGACTGCTTTGGCCATTATTTTAGCAGCAGAAAATTAACGCCTGAGTCAGGGATGGAGTACAACTCACCCAAGAGGACTCACAGCTGAGGTTCTATCCTCAGCCATGGTCCAGATATAAACGAGATTCAGAGGACCAGACAAACATGAAAATGAAGCATCTTAATGGAACTATGGAAAGGTGCAGATCAGAAATGGAACAGGTTTGAGAGGGACTGATGGGATTCAGCAGGATGACTGACTGGATAAAGAGATTATCCTTGGATAAACATCCTTGAGGTGTAAAATCAAACTAATATAACTAATGTACATGCATTATCCTGGGCCTTCAGATACTGAGGAGGAAAATTGCTGTATACCAGTTAAGGTGGATGCCAATTCCCTGCCCCTACCACCCACATACACAAAAAAGAATACTGGAAGCCAGAAGAAGAGGCTTCAGAGATGGGGCAGACAAAAATGGGCCAGTTTCTACAGCCATTGTTCTCTCTAAGCTGCACGCATGTGCAGCTGAGCACAACTTTTCTCGTGGCCGTGCACAGCTTTTACTCCCCCATGCAGGAAGACCGACGGGCTGTGGTGGAGCCCATCCCACCACGGCCCAAAGAAAAAGATGAGCTCCCCAAACTACAGAGTGCTCCTCCTCTTCCTGCCCTCGCGACCCCAGAAGAAAAAAAGTTTCCAGAGCCACGCAGGCAGGAAGGAGGAGAAGCGTCAGCCCCCGTGCAAAAAAAGCTTGGGACCAATAGATTAGAAAAATAAGATCAGACAACAAAGGTAAAAAAATTTATTTTGATTTTTAGTGATTGGCATATGTTATTTGAGAACGTGCATTACATATTTGTATTCTGTTCTTTCTTCGGTATTCCACTTTTGAAATAATGTGGAAATATTATGCAAATTAGATACTGGGAGTCCATGAAATATGGAATTTCATTATTGATTAATTTGATCATTTGATTTCTTCTGCTTTCATTTAGGTTTTAATTCGTTCCATATGTATCCCACATATAAGGAGCTAAGAGATTCTGCTCTGCCATCACTGAATCCTACTAAAAGAATTATATACGCACTGACTGCAGAAATTATCCTTGGCCACAGAAGTTATTACATACTATATGGACTGAAATGCTTACAATTTATACCTGATCTTTGCTAGCGTCTGGTTTCTCAGGCTATTTTATTTTTGTCTGCATCTTTCTCTTTCTAATTTGTAGTCCCTTATTCTGTATTAGGTAAGGGTCTGCTGCGTTCTGCATGTGTAACTGAGATACAGTATTTCTGCTGGCATGTAGTTTTTCTGTAGAGCTTTGTAGCAGTCTGGCTTTTTCTGACAACTCCAGTAGGTGGTCTATTAGTGCTCTAGGGCATGGTATAATATTTACATTGCTGCCGTGTCATTGATAAGGCTGCTGCTGTTTGAGTCCTGAGAGAGTGTTGATATGGTATGGCAAGGTTCTAGGTGGGGGGTTTTTTTTTTGTTTTTTTTAAAGGGGTTTGTGCTATTTAAAGTGTTTGGTAGTAAAGGATTTGCAGTTATTGAGATTTGTGTGTGTGTGTGTGGAAGAGGAGGAGAATTGAGTAAGTGTGAGAGTCTGGGGAGTAAATGAAAGGAATGAGACTGAGTGTGTGTATATGCTTGTGAGAATGAGCATGTATGTGAGAAAGAGTATGAAAGTGAATGTGCAATGTGTTACGTGAGAAAGTTTGTGTGCATACTGCTATTAATGTTCCCTCTAAGCACTGGGTTGCTGTGAGCATAAAATCAATAGGCTTTTTCCATCAAAGAAAGTAGGGCTCTCAGGGTAATGAAACAAAATATTTTTGCACACAAAAACTCAATCTTTAAAGGGAACATTGCCTACAGCATGTGCTACAATGAAACAAAACAGTTCACTTGCTTTGGCTTTAATTCATAACTACCTACTAGTAAGGCAGGGAGTAAAGGTAAAAGAAAAGAGCATTCCACAACAGTACCTGGCAAGTGGGCAAAACCATAAAAGGGACAGATGGTAGTCTTGCACCATTAAAATAAATGCTTTTTTTGAGCAGAGAAGAGCCATTTTAGCGCAGATTTGTAAATCAATGGCTTGCAAACGGCTTGTGGGGAAACAAAAAACACATGCTTTTTATTTATGGGCCATTTGCATGTCAGCAGCTTATCAAAGATTTCCACCATGTGAGTAAACTATATCCCATGCTAAAATTTTAATCAAATTTTAGCACAGATTTTATTACATTGGCCCCTTAGGAAGAAATCTTCAAAGGGGGTGTCAGGCATAAAAATAGCAGGTATGTATGGCTATGCTATTTTATAAACATGAACACTACATGTGTATTTTCCATTTTGTGCTTACATTTTACCGGGAAATAAAAGGGTAGGCTACGAACATTTCTGGGACATGGTTCGGAATTACACATAAAAGTTGCTTTTTCTGAAAGAGAAGCACATATACATTATCAAACTTATTTGTACAATTTTACACCTGTTAATTGGCATGCAAGTGAAATAGGTCTTGTCTGTGTCTGCAAATTTTGGATAGGAGGCCTGGTGAATTGGTGGAGGTTCAGGGTGAATTGCTAGAGGGTCTAGGTGGACTGGAGACGGATTGAGTGAACTGGTGAAGGTATCAGCAGACTGGTGATTCTAAGTAAGTTAAGTATTTTCAAAACGGTATACGTACCTACTTTATAAAATACCTGCCTCTGAATATAAATCAAGGTTATTATGCACACACATAATGGACCTGATTTTCAAAAGCATTTACATACTTAAAAATGGGCTTTTCCCAGGTAAGTGGCTTTTGAAACTTGCTAGAATAGTAGTTACCATATTTCTGCATATTATACCCCGAACATGTGCAAACCCCACACCCGTGTATATACTGCTTAATCGTAGTCCTAGCAGATGTAAATAGATGTATAAACTGCACTCATTTAAACCCTGCACCTATACCACATATTAACAGTTACATTTGAAATAAATATATATATATTTATTTAGTTATTTTATTTATGTATTAATAAAAATATCTAGGGATGTTCTGTTTTCGTAGAAAAAGCAGAATACTTATATATTTAATATGCGCATATTATCCAGTATTTCTACATGTACTATTGTGCCCAAGGTACATGCGCAATGTAAAAATGAGTATAACCCTCACCTGTTTACCCCACATAAGCAACTACTTGAATGTAAAGATGTGTATACCCTGCAGGTTAAATGCAGAAAATATATTTACATATGTAAATTCTTTTGAAAATTACCACCTATATTTTTTTTTTACACATCTAGAATATACTTCCATATCTTTGTAAAAATAGGTAGAGAAAGTATGCTTTTTATTGTAAGAACAGAAGATATGCCATATTGAGTCAGACCAAGGGTCCATCAAGCCCAGCATCCTGTTTCCAACAGTGGCCAATCCAAGTCACAAGTACCTGGCAATTACCCAAACATGAAATAATTTTCAAGCTACTATTGCTTATTAATTAATAGCAGTTTATAGATTTTTCCTCTGGGAACTTATCCAAACCTTTTTTAAACCCAGTTACATTAACTGCTGTAACCACATCCTCTGGCAATGAATTCCAGAGCTTAACTATGCGCTGAGTGAAAAAGAATTTTCTTGTATTTGTTTTAAATGAGCTACTTGCTAACTTCATGGAGTGCCTGTTCAAGTCCTCTATTAAATCTCCCGCCCCCCCCCCCAGTCGTTTCTTCTCCAAACTGAACAGCCTCAACTTCCTTAGCCTTTCCTCATAGGGGAGTTGTTCCATGTCCCTTATTTTGGTCACCCTTCTCTGCACGTTCTTCAGTGCAACTATATCTTTTTTGAGATGCGGCAACAAGAACTACACACAGTATTCAAGGTGCGGTTTAATTTTGACAATATTGAAAATATTCACGCATACTGAAATGCGCATGTACTTTTGGAGCAGAATTAAGTGGTATTTTATAAACTGTGCAGCTCCCACTGAAGTATTTATAAAATACTAGCATATATTTCCATGCATCCACTTTCGCTGAAAATGCTGAACCGTAGATAGGTTTGAAAGTTAGGCTCCCTGTAAATAAGTCCCTACATATGTTATTTTCTGATCCTATACCAAGAATGCTTTCCCTCAATGCAATTAAAAGTATGCACACTATAGAACCTTATGTGTACTTTTAACCAGATATGGTACCTTTCAAAGGGACGCGTAGTCAGACATTGACACATGTGTGTTAGCACGCACCCAAGCGGCAATTTTATAACATACACACGTACATTATAAAATAGTTTGGCATGCATGTATATGCGCCTAATTTTGCAAGTAGGCATGCCCAACTGCACTAATCAGGTTTTGGCCATGTAAGTCAGGGAATTTTATAACCAGTTTGTTCACCATTTTGCCCAGTTGTAGAGCCAAGTCTTCCAAACCCCCCAGTTTAATAGCTTGCACTCCCTCCAGTTAACCCCAGACCCTTTAAACCCCTCAGGAATGTATTTTTTTTACGCACATGCCCAGGTGCGTAAGTATTTGCATGCACATCTCTTGGCCCCATCCCAGAATGCCCACACCACGCCCCTTTCTGATTCTGTGTGAGATGTGCGCGCAGCGGGAGATAAGCGCACATGCAGGCGGCTTTTCAAATACAGCGGGTGCTGGTAAACCCTAGATGCACGCACATCTCCCGATTCTGGCACGCACTGGGCTTTGAAAATTCACCTTTAATTGAGTGAGAGCAATTTTGAGACAGTCAGTTTACCAGATAAATCATTATCCGTTTGCCTGTTTCTTTCCTATTTTGAGCTCTATTTTAATCTTATTCCTGAATCCTATGACTCTCCTTTTTTTTTTTTTTTTTTTACCATATCTTATATTTTTTATTATTTTTTGTAATTTATATTCCAGCTTTTGTGACTGGTCAGCCATTTCAAAGCAGATTACACTTAGGTATTATAGATATTTCCCTGTCCCCAGAAGGCTTACGATCTAAGGGGGTCATTCATCAAACTATGTTATGGCGTTACAGTGGGCCGAAAATAACGCCATAACACATATGATAAATATCTCATTGCAAATTCATTTGCAAAATCAAGCCCAGCATCCTGTTTCCAACAGAGGCTAAACCAGGCCACAAGAACCTGGCAATTGCCCAAACACTAAGAAGATCCCATGCTACTGATGCCAGTAATAGCAGAGGTCATTCCCCAAGTCAACTTGATTAATAGCGGTACAGGGGGTGAAGCAGCGGGCAGGCCTGCGAAAGCCGGCAGCGATCGCACCTCTGCGGTGCGATTGCTGCCAGCTTTCGCACCCAATAGCGCCATCATAAAAGGTGGCGCTATTGGGCGCGAAATTGGCAGCGAAAAGGGTTCTTACCTTTTCGCTGTCCGCGATGTCTTCACGGCGTCTGCCCCAGTGCCGCCCTGACTCCTCCTGTTCCGGTCTTGACGCCGCCCCTTTTTAGTAATCGCACGTGAAAAGTCCCTTTTCGCGTGCGATCGCTTTGGAATATGACCCCCTTAGGTACCTAAATGTAGACAAATGAATACCAGATCTAAATTTAATCTCCTAACTTTTAGGGACCCTAAGTTTATGTAATTTTAAGCTAACAATTTAGGCACCTAAGGCCTGGATTTATCAAAATGCGATAAGTATCGCATGCGATAGCAAAAGGGGCGTGTTTTATGCTAATAGACAGTTTATCACAATTTGTGCTAATTATCTATGCGAAGAGCTAAGTTAGTACAAATTGCAATAAGTGCCAGACCTGTTGTATTTCCTGCATACAACTACTGGGGGACCATTTTTAATGGTCCCAGGGAGAGAGAGGGAGAGGGAGAGAGAGAGACCTAGCTTGATGGACTCTCTACCTGGGTAACATCAAGCTAGGTGGAGAGAACACTGCACAAATCTCATCTTTGGGTGAGTTTCCTCACTCCGAAGGTCGTCAAATCTTCACAAGAGACCACTGTTCTGTTCGTACGTCTCACTTTGAATGTCAAAGTGGCTCCTAACCCCTACACTAATACCTAAACCTCACCTCGAGTTACTAGGTGGGCCTCCCATAGAGATATAAATACCTATCTAGGGAGAGGACATTATAAATAGTCTGTCTGTCTGTCTGGCTCTCTCCTCTAGGAGCTTCAAACCTACTGCAATAGGACTTCACAAAATTGTTAGCCTGAACTCCTCTTTTTCGGATTTGCGTCACACCATATAATATGGTGCTATCGCATGCGATAAAGGGGGCCTTAGCACATTTTGATAGATGAGAGAGTATTTTTGGATGAAAATAGGTGCTCTCCTTAGGAAACTAATTTAGGTTCCTAAATCTAGGAACACATATTTCTTGGAATATCAGCCTTTATTCTACATATTTTTGGAAAATCAAAATCTGTACATTAATATAGCCAAGACTAAAATTATGCAACTTTAGTCCTCAAGTGTTTCAAACAGATCAAATTTTCAGAATAACCAAATAAATATACAAATTGACTAAATTCTTAGACTGGGAGGGAGGGTAATTTTCAAAAACATTTCAGCAAGTTAAAAAAAAAAAAAGGCCTGTTATAAAAGTGCCCACACAATTTGTGGATAAACTTACATAGATAAGTCTATGCACATAAGTTTTCCGGACTGAATAGAGGTATTCTAGAGGACAGAGTTAAGGAAGTGTTTGCATAATTTTGCATTTTGAAAAGCATGCGCATACATTTTCCTGAAAAATTTCTGTGTACAAATTAGTAGGGTGTGCAGGTAATTTTTGATGGGATAATTTAAGTGAATGTACACATGTAAGTTTGCTTTGAAAATTGGTATAACATATCTGTATTTACCAATGATTTTATATGGGCTGTTACAAATTACCCCCATAATCTAATGCATAGTCTTTCCTGAAACCCACATCTCTCCTGAGGACAAGAGTTTTCTTCTCAAGTCATGATCATCTGATTTTAGAAATCTTCTGCACTGAGTTTGCCTTGCAGCCATCCATTCAGTATTTGTGCTTTCCCTGTAGTTGTGTGATGCTTACATGGAGCAGGGAAGAGGCTCTGATGAAAAATAGCACAACTGTGCCCCATTTACCTTGATTCATAATGGTCAGAACATTTAACCAGTATGAACTTTCAGACTTTAAATGCTAAGATCTCTGCAGGAATGAAACAAAAACCAGAAAGAATAAGTAGCATCTTAATGGATATTTTTACTAACTGTAAACTGAATTATCCAAAATGTTGTTTTGCTAATGCTCCTGTATTAAGACAGCAAGTTTGAACAGCTTGTGATATTACAAAGTATGTACGAATTGTAGTATGGATAGACCTGAAAGCTAATTTTCAAAGTGAAACTACTACCCCCCTGGAAGACTGTCTACAAGGTTCATGTGTACATTTGTACCTATTTCTTCACGGGGTCAATCAGAGGAAAAACAACCTGAGGTTGTGTGAGCACAGCACCACACTCTTGTGATGGAGTTGCTAGGCCCTAAAGCTCACCAATTTTTTGAGCTGAAGTTACCATCACAAAAAAGAGTGACTTTCCAAGTCAAGTTCTTTAACCCACAATAGTTTAGGCTGAGACTCAAAAGGGAGATTTCATCAGCTTCATTAACATCATATAGAGGTCCCATGACATAGTAGGTGGCTTGATGTGAGGCTTTAAATGAAGCAAGTCCCTCATGAATTTTACAACTAAGGATTGTACAGAAATTGGTCGCCCTTCTAATTAATGATGATATATGCCAACTGTACTAAGTTGTATCCTAACAGAGAGCCAGATGTAATAAATGTGTGTACAAAATGTGAACTAAATTTTAGCTTGCATTTTCTTCAGTAAAAATTGAGTTAACTCCCGATGCAGTAAGCTACTGGTATGTCAATGCATCAGGAGCTTTAAAAAGTGTGCTAACTTTAAAGTGTATGCAGGAGACATGCTTAACCTGCATGAAATTTAAGCGCAGAAAACCTATTGTTTACAAAATAGTGCCTTTTGCGCATTAAAAGATTTAGGCACACAAAACACAATTTTTATCCATAAAAAAAGTATTTGGACAAAGCATATTCTCTCTGTGCATACAGCATGCTTTATGTGCACAAAACCTGATTTGTGCAGATTGTTTTATCTCCATAAATTTCAAAGTACAAGACTCCCACTACACAAATTTCAGGTTCATCCCCAAAGACTGACATTAGCCCAAGTAACTTTACTCTGGATCTCACCAACATTTTAAATTTCCAGCATTAAGCTGGAAACTCATTGCGGCATAGAGTGAAAAGTCTGTGTATAAAAAATCTGCACACATTCACAGGTAAAACTGTGCGTACAGCCCAGCACATGTTATTACACTGGAGACCAGAAGTAGTTTTGAGTCCAAACTCTGAGATAATTAAAAGGCAATTAGGACATTTTTTGTTTGGGTTAGGAAAAAGGATCCAGGACCTTACCCTCACACTAGATAGCAAACCTCCACTTGTAATCATATGAACTTCTGGTGGATTCCTTTCTAGAAGCCAGAAGTACTTGAGACACCGACTCAAAAAGACCACAGATACTATGGCATAGTGCTGGGTGGCAGTTATGTTATTCAGAGATTACTGGCGAATTTATTCCTTTAGAAACAAGAGAAGGGAACCCTGAAAATAACAAATTAAATCCCAGGGAAGTAGTTTGAGAGAATTAATTGCATTAAATGACAAAAGCAATGGAAGGGTTCCCTGGGGGGTGACCCTGGCAGACAGTGGAGCAAGACTTTAAACCCCCCTAGGTTAGATGGTTGTAATTAATTGGGAAAAATGAAGACTTCTGGGAGTTGTAGTTTTCAGACAGCATCAGCTGATAATTGGTTACCTGGAGCTAATTAAAGAGCCTTCAGGTGGAGTAAAAGGCCAAGATGCTTGCAAGGAGACACACCTACAGGCTGATGTAATAAAGAGCGCTAGGCTGAGCACAAATTTAACTCCCATTTCTGTGCATAATTTTGTTTGTGCAGGTTTACTCTTGATTTAATAAGGAAGTCTCTATTCAAAGGGATTTGTCCAGCTAAGATTGTGACTTAGCCGGACAAGCCCAAAGTTCCCTCCCTGCTGAACAGCTAAGTTTTATCCATTTAAATTATTAGTTATCCAGCTACAGTAAGAGTAATACTCTAACATAATGACTGATGCTGCTGGGAGCTGTATGCTTCTACCACAACCTCGTCAGCGTTTCATATTTCTAGAGAGTGCCAGACAATGACAGGCCAACACAATATCGGCAGCCAGGTTAGGAAAAGGGAGGTTAGGAAAATGGAAGCTCATTAATGTCAGCAAGCTTATCCTGAACATCTGATCTGAGGTCTGAAGACCACAACCATGAGATGAAGCTCTCTATGCCATCTCAAAAACATCACGGGTTGCCCTAAATGTTTTCCCTATGCCTTACCCTTGACCACTAGTGACTCAAGGTTGTCATGTTTGTCCTGAGGGAGGAAAACTGACAGGTTTTGCATCTTTTGCAAGATGTCTCTTGTATGTACTGGTCCATGAAGAGCTGACCCAGGTAAATTAGCTTGCCTGAAAATTGCCCTGTACAGAGTTGTTAAAGAGTATGCACAGGGCTCACTACACATGTGCTTTGGGCAACATAGAAAAGGAGCAGGTCCCCCGGGGCATGCTCAGGTCAGGAGAGTAAAATGCGCATGCGGAACGGAATTTTAAAATCCGTGCATCTATTTTTCCCCTCCCTTCTCCTTTGCCTGAAGTCAAAGAAGATACAAAGTGCAAGTGAGGAAATATTTGTGCATGTGCACCCGTGTAAGAAAATTTTCAAAAGAAAAAAAAAAACAAAAAACTTTGCCTGTAGCTTTTTCTGAAGATTGGCCTAACGAGTCCACAAGCACAAACGTATCCATGGACTTTGAACCTATGTGGGCTTATTCAAAAATTACACCTTTGAAGGCAGTGAATTACACAGAGAAAAAAAAAAAGTAGAGGACCTCTGCTTAAGGGTGTAGATGTTATTAGTGTAAGGAACTTGGCTAAATCTCTGACAATCATTAGATCTAGTTGCTTTACTTTGGGGCTACTTGTGTGCCATTTTGGAGTGCAGTGCAAATATAATGCAGCTCTCTGCTACCCCAAGAGTTTTTACATTGACCCAAATCAGCCTTGTTTGGTTTTGGCCTTGGAGGAGTTTGTTTTTTTTCCTGAATCCCGATGGCAATATCCTTTATGTCTGCTGCACAAGGTCACAGCTCAGAGTTACGCCGACAGCACAGGTTATTACCACTGCAGATGCCACATTGTTTCTTTTAATGGCAAGGAGTATCGATCTGCCCTCTCAGGAGCCAGCTTTCTAATTCCTTCCTCTCTTGATGCAGGGAAATGACAAAGCATACCCAGTTACTGAACGATCTGGCTGTCGCACAGTACTGCCTACACATAAACTCCTAGGTGCTGCGTGCACTCAGGATTACACAGGCCTGGGGGGGGGGGGGGGGGGGGGGAATTGTTATCAGAGGTCTCCATCTCTGAGGCTTAAGTAAAACACAGCAACTCCCACCTTTCTTCATTATGTTATGGGCTTTCGCTGACATAGTTCTGTTTTACCTCCAATGCATACATGGAAGCCTAGTCCTGAATTATTTAGGAAAAGCAATGAGGGAGCATCTGGACCATCCTGTTGATTAAACAATGAAGCCAACCTGAAATCTTTCCATTTGCTCTATCAGCGAGGTATAAGGTTGCCAACAATTCCATGCCATCAGGGTCAGACTAATTCTGTCCTGGTTTTATTCCACTGTATATATGCATGGTTGCATATTCAATTTATTTAAGAAAAGTAGCACTGCAGCTCCATGCACGCTATGGGGCAAACCTAGGCCTGGATCAGCTGGTCTCTAGGAGTTTTTTTTTTTTTTTTTTTTTCATGGAATTGTTTTCCAAAGCATGTTTGAGGGGATCTGGTTGAAGTTTTAGGAAGATTTACTATATTGGTCCAGGATCCCTGTTCTCAGCCAAGCTGTGGTTCACACACAGCTCAAAATGGGCTAATATCTTTAGACTATATTAACATACAACTATTTACTTATTAAAATTTGATAATCTGCTTTTCATCACCCATAGAGACAGTAAAGTGGAATACAATACATTTAATTAAACATCAATTACTCACCCTAAACCCAACAAGGTGGAATAACTACTTCCAAGTGTTGCAAGGACCGTGATCCTTTAAAGCCAGAGGAACAGATGTTTAGATGTCTTTTGACAGCAAGTGTTCACTTCTGCTCCACAGCACCATCTCTGGATACATACCGTAATTTCCTTCCTTCAACCATGCTGGCATGTATGAAAAAGGAACTCATATGGGACTTGCAAAAGGATTGACAGCTGGCCAATATTTGATTGGCCTGGTCGTTTTTCATTAAAGGGGACTGGTAAGACCTGGAGATTGGTGGTCGGAAGAAAACCACCAATCTCCAGACCAGCAGACTCTCCCCTCCATCACCCTTCTCCCATGGATCTTTCCTTGCCGAAGCTGGTGCCAATCGGAGGTCCAATTGTGGTGGCGGTGGCAACAGCGGTGTTTTGTAAAGGTCCCATCTACCATTTGGAGGCCAAGAAAGGACAGAGTCATTGCAGGGCCTGGGAGCAGAATATGCACTGTCTCGGTCTCCTGTCCATGCACCTTACAATATGCAGCTGCAACTGGGCCTCTCTAACTGGCCCCAGCTTCAACAAGAAAAGACTGGAGTTGTAGCTGGAAGGGAAGAGAATTTGGTGATGGGGGAGATCAGTTGGTGATTTTGACTTTTTTCAAGAGTTGACCTTTTTTTCTATTTTAAAAGTTGGCGACTATCTTGAAAGCCCATGTATATCAACATCTATTAATAATTCTTTAATTGGTCTAATAAAGGTGTAACTACCTGCAGAGAACCTGTATCACCACAATTATGTTAATCAGGATCCTCAGTTTCCCATGATTCCAAAGCTGTGGCAAGGGCCACAAAATCTAGCCCTTGCCACAGATTTTGTTATTCCTTACAGAATCACATGAAAACAGAGGCCTAGCTGCAGGAGGAGGGTGTCTTGGACTTGAAAAGGTTGTGGCACACCTTCCTTTGTAAAGCAGGCAGTACAGACATAGAAGGGACTCATATTGCCCCAAAAAAGAGCTCGATAAGCACTGAAAGCTCTACCAGTCTCTCTTCAAAATTTTAGAATAAAAGGAGAAAGTAGGTGGAGAAACACATGAACCTGTCACAATGGATCAACTGCCTTTATATACAAATGCAAGAGAAGACAGAAGCTGGCTCAGTTACCTTGGCTGCCAGGGGCGGTTCTATAATGAGGCAGGGTGAGGTGGCCATTTCAGGCGGCAAACTTTGGAAGCTGCAAAAACTGGCCCCCCCAAACTCCTCTAGTGGCCGCCTCCCCCTGCCGTAAAAACAACAAAAGCCCAGTAGATAGTCTTAGGGGAATTCTGAACTACAGGTATTAAAAAGGCTCAAACCTCTCTTATATTTCCACGACTTTAGGACAGTTCTTCAATCATTGATTTTTGCCAAAATAGACTACTGCAGCGCGCTCCTCACAGGATTACCCAACTCTTCCATCAGGCCTCTCCAGATGATACAGAATGCTGCAGCTAGAATCCTGACAAGCACCAACCGGAGTGATCATATTACACCCATCCTCCGAAATCTACACTGGTTACCAGTCAACTACAGAGTCCTTCACAAATCTTTAACATTAATACACAAATTCATCTATAATCTCCTTTATCTCGACCTTGAAATTCCGTTAAAACTCCATACTTCTAACAGGCCAATGAGAGAAATATCCAAAGGAACGCTACAAGCCCCTCCAACCAAAGCCACGCGACTCATCGCATCTAGGGACCGAGCATTTTCGACAGCAGGCCCAGCCATCTGGAACAACCTCCCTGCAGAACTTAGGCTGGAACCTTGCCTGCTAACTTTTAAGAAAAAACTCAAAACGTGGCTGTTCCGCCAAGCCTTCCCAGAACCCTGGGATACACATTAGGCGTTATCTACTCATGATTAATGGATCCTCCCCTCCTCTGAATACCTGGATAGCATGGATACCGACTCTAACATGTGGACTATCTCTAGTCTGGACTACCTCTAGTCCGGAATTTGTTTCTCTCCCTTTAACTTAACTTTATATTTTTTCTTCTAGCTTCCTAAGCTTCCAAGTTCACAGTCCTCGTTTTAATGTAACTTTGTTTATTTCCTTTATCTAGTTATTTTACCCCTGTTCGATGTAAACCGTCCTGATATGGTATTTTAACCATGAAGGTCGGTATAGAAAAATGTTAAATAAATAAATAAACAAACTACTGTGAAGCGCAGAATTTGAGCAGAATTCTCCCTTGTGCAGCTGGGGTCTCCTCCATCTTTGCCATTTTCTGCACAAAGATGGAGAAGACCCTGGCGTGCTGCGAGCAGAGCATATCCCATTCGTGGCGAAGATGAAGGCCCCAGTGGGCCGGAAACGGAGCTTGTCACGCTTCCAATGAAGATGAAGGCCCTGGTGAGAGTGTGTATGTGTGTGTGTGAGAGCTTACGAGCCTGGGCGGGGTGAGAGAGCATGTGTGAGGGGAGGCAGAGGGATGCCCTCTCATTCCTTGCCTCAGGCTGCAGATTCCCTTGAGCCGCCCCTGTTGGCTGCTGCATGTGGCTGCCAGAGCTTCCCTATTTCCGCTGCTTCCAACACAGAGTGAGTCAGATCCAGCGCTCTGTACCCCCTCTCTCTGTCTTACTCATCTTGGGGATAAGACAGAGGCTGGAAGAACTCAAAAGGAGGAAACTCAGGAGGGAAAAGAGGCGGTGGTGCTCTGTGCAATGTGTGTGCTGCACAAAGTAGAGCCCAGCTATCCATGCCCTGAATGCTGCCTGTTATTTCCCACACTCTGAAGCTCATCCTGTTGCTAGGTAGGAGAAGCATGTTTCACCAGACATATTCTAAGAAAGGAGCTCCTGCTGGTCTCTCTTCTTGCTGTGAAGTGCTGAGGGCTGAACTCAGATGCTGTGGTACACTTGATCAGCTCTGATGGTGCACCTTAGGGAATAGCTGGAGGAACCCCATTTTCAAGAGGGAGTAGCACTGGGATGGCCACTCTAATCCTCAACAATCACTCACGGGTCTGGGTTTCAGGATATCCACAATGAATATACATGAGATATTTTGTTTTATTTAAAAAATGTATATGCCATCTACATCCACAGCTCTAGGTGGTATACATAATATAACATAATAGTAACTTATCTATATAAATAAAAATGTAAATGTTCGTTTGTTCAAAATCTTAAATCTCCGAAAGTTCTTCACCGATTGCTTTGAAATTTTGACACAAGTTGCATTCGAATATGCGCATGCTTTTATATACCTATATTATATAGATGTCACACCTGTGACAGGTAAAAACATGCTTTTGTGCAAAAACAGCACCATCTGTTGGACGTAAAAGCAACACACGCTATCTACAATATAAATGGGCTCTGACAGACGGACCGCAAATGCGCAGTAGAGAGCAGCTCTACCGCGCATGGGTAGACCATAGAGCTCTGCGCTACGTGCTGGATGTCACAGAGGGGAGGAGGAAAGGGCAGACGAGTCGCCGCTCCGAGAAACGGCTCAGCCCGTTCCTCCACCGCTGGGGAAGGGGGAGGGAGTAGGGACTACCGGACAGTTACACACAGGAGGAGGAAAGGGTAGAAGAGTCGCCGAGCCAGTCCGTCCACCGCTGGGGGAGGGAGTTGGGACGGCCGGAGCAGAGCAAATGCAGTAGAAAGCGGCTGTGAAGAGATCACAAGCAGCTGCAGCCTGCAGCAGCCAAAGCGCAAAGAGCTGAACAGAAAACAGCTCGCTTAAAAATATTAGAAACGTGCGCTCTTTTCTTTCTTTTCCATTTAACCAGACTGAGCCACAGCAACGTGTGGCCGGGTACAGCTAGTACCAAATAAGATATAACACATAAGTTGTCACTTGACAAAATCAAGGTTGAGAAGAAAGAACAACCCAACAGATGGCTACCCAAATCATTCACATTATAAAAAAATTCTTCAATCACAAAGATGCCTGCTGAAATGAACACATTTTAAGCATCTTCCTGAAAGTTTTTTTGTGCAGGTAATTGAGCATAGGCTTTCCAGTAATGAGTTCCATAGGATCAGTCTAGTCATCGATGAAGCTTTCTCCCAGGTCTCTACAAGACGTGCCTGTTGAATGGATGGAACAGAGCAGCCCTCACTGCAAAGATCTAAGTACATGAGAGGGATTATATATAGCAGTGCATTCATCCAGGGAAAAAGAATCCCCACTCAACATTCTGTGAATTAACATACAGTTCTGTATTTAATTCACCACTGAACTGGTAACCATTGTAACTCATGCAGGACTAGCATAATATGAGTTCGCAGGCCTTGCCCCAAGATCAGCTGAGCAGTGCAATTTTGTAAAATTTGTAGTGCTCTTAGATGGAATTACAGTAGAGAAAGTGTATACCATCTATCTCATCCATATTCATTGTGGATATCCTGAAAACCAGGCCTATGTTTGGCACTTGAGGACTGGAGTTGGCCACTTCTGGAGTAGAAGAACCCCAGTAACAAAGGACCAGACAATTTGCTGTTTAAAATATTTATTTTTTGATTATGACTTTACCAAGGAAAAAGAATATTGTGTCAGATAATTCTTGTTGAACAAGTATTTCTATAAAGACTTTAAGTTGAACACCAGTCCAGTGTCCTTCTTGTTCTATTATTGATCATGGAGATTGACAATAGTTAACACCCAGGACCTAGGCGTTTTATCCCTCCCTTGAACAAGGACTCGATAAGCAGGGGTTTGAAAGAAAAACATTGTGGTACCAGAGATTTAGCCCCAGTATTGAATGTACCCTGTGACTCACTGAGGAGACACTAACAACAGGGGTTACCATTTACATTTACACAGGAACTCTGCTCCAAAAGGAAATACCTCTATTTCATACTTAAAATCATCTTCCTCCTGAGCTGAGTTAATCTTGGAATGTATGGGTAAAGAGTAAATTTTTTAATCCAAGAAATAAAGAACCAAGCCTCTTAAAAAAAAGAATTCTGAAAACCAGCCCCAATCTGAATCCAAATGAAAGGTAATCAACAAAGTTCTCTGATGTATATTACAATTCATATGCTTGGGATAAAATAAGGATATATTTTCCATTGTCTGTTGCAGATCTATTGGGAGAAAATATGCTTTCAAAATAGAAGGAAAAGTTTCTTTAGGAATTTGCACACATTCATTCACATACTTCTTGAAAAGCTCAAATGGCAAGATATTTTTAACTTCAGGAAAGTTTATAACTTATATTGCTGCATTTCAGTGAGTTTTTAAAATGTTCCACCTTTCTTAGCAAGCCAAAATTGTCATGTAGTGAATGTATCTCCTTAATAAATTCAGTCCTTTTATTTAAATCTGAAAATTTGACTCCATTTTTACAAAAGACCACCCCCACAAACCTGGGCTTTTAAATCCACAAAGGACTTCATCAAAATATTCCCTTTGTATAAGTACTAATTTAATTTCTTGGAGAGTATACCAAATTTAATTGAGTTATTTCATCAGGTACCTTCTGCAACTTAAGTCTCAGACAGCTCAGATACATCCAACTTGGGGCTTGCAGAATCCCCTGATGGTGGCAGAACTACTCATACACACTGCTGCTTGACCCTGGAAACTCCTAGGCCAGATCTTACTCAACCTCCACTGATCCCAGAGTATCTTACAATTTGCTAACACCAGGGCAAAATGCCTTTGCTGGTGGGAGAGGATCGGGGCTGGATGTCAACTCTGGCATAGTGAGAGCATCAGACCCCCTAGCTCAGTTTGCATTAAAACTGAAGATGTCCCCATTACACTGCTGCAGGAGAAAACCATCCATTAGCTCCACCATCAGAAAGCATTTTCAGGTGTTTCCACTTCACCATCAAAACAGAGCTAGACACCCAGAAAAGGAGCAAATGCCAACAAAAGACCATGAAAGTCTAAGTAAAACGGAGCAACCAAATCTACATCTAACTGGTGGACAGCATCTTGACTCTTTTCCACAGGTCAGAAAGCTTTTATTTTATAACATAAATGGTACATTTAATTAAGCTAATTTTTCAAATGTATGTGTAATCCTTTTTTTTTTTTGAAGTGGCCTATTTGTTCAAGGGTGCACAGAAGTAATTTATATCTCTGGAACTAGCTTCACGGATATCCTTCTGTCCCTCCTCTATCCCCAAGGTGTGGGTCCTTTCTGTGGGGGGATGCTGATGCTTATGGCCCAGGCGGGGAGATTGGTTTTTTTTCCCAATAGCGTGTATACTTCCTTCCTTGTTTCATAATGCTGTAGTGCTGCAGGGACAAAATCACCAAACACAGGGCTGGGTCTTGAAATAGTATTTAACTGATTGTTTTCAAATGTAATCAATGTCCAATTAGTAAAGAAACCAAGGTTATAGCTAGATGTTGCTTCTATGTACGTGGTTGATGACTCAGGTTCCTGGGGCGATTGCTAACACTCCTGCAGTAGTGTTTCCTTCTCCGAAGGAAATCCTGCACTGCTTGGGATTCCCTTAAACTTGGAACAGTCCTACCTGAGTGCAAGGTTGGGCTTGTGCCTTTGTCCCTGGGGGGAGATCCAGTGGTGGATTTCAAATTCTGGTCTTCTTTCTTGCCAACTCAGTCCTCAGTGACCTCCCAGAGGGAAAGGTCTGTTGCTGCAGAGATTAGGGGGCTACAGCCCATTCTCCCCTGGAGAGGAGGGGGCGACAAAAACCTCCTCTCAAAACAAAAGGACATCTTTACTTAAAAATGCCCAAAAATCCTCTGGAGTGCTATGGTCTCTGCAGCTCTTCTCTGACCTAGAAGGGTGCTGACAGATCTTTGTTGCCCAAGCCTCCGGATCTGGGGAATGGCCATCACCAGGAGAACCAGGCTGCACTCTAGCAAAACAACTCTCAAAAGTAGCAAGTGTCTTTACAAAGTCTCTTTCTTTAAATAGAGGGGTATCCAACTTAGTATGGAGTGCACAGGAAGGTAATATCCTCCAAAAATATGTTAAAATGAGGG